>NC_083696.1:45875759-46231286 GCF_033118175.1 Dama dama | reverse complement strand
AACAACTTTTCTGGCTCTTCTTGTTTTTAAACACCGCTTCATGCTCCTCCTATTTTTCAGACCATATCATGCTCCTCAAATTTTAACACCTTTTGAAGCTCTTCATATATTTCACACTTTTTCAGGCTCGTCATGTTTTTCAACACCGCTTCTTGCTATGCCTATTTTTCAGACCGTTTCATGCTCCTCATATTTTTGACACCTTTTGTAGCTCTTCATATATTTCACTCTTCAGGCTCTTCATGTTTTTCAACACCGCTTCATGTTCCCTCTATTTTTCAGACCGTTTCATGCTTCTCATATTTTTGACACCTTTTGAAGCTCTACATATATTTCACACATTTTCAGGCTCTTCATGTTTGCAACACTGCTTCATGCTCCTCCTATTTTTTCAGACGTTTCATGCTCCTCATATTTTTGCACCTTTTGAAGCTCTTCATAATTTTCACACCTTTTCAGGATCTTCATATTTTTCAAAACCGCTTCATGCTGCTCCTGTTTTTCAGACCGTTTCATTCTCTTCAAATTTTTGACACCTTTTGAAGCTCTTCATAATTTTCACACCTTTTCAGGCTCTTCATGTTTTTCAACACCGCTTCATCATCCTACTATTTTCAGACCATTTCAGGCTCCTCATATTTTTGACACCTTTTGAAGCTCTTCATATTTTTCACACCTTTTCAGGCTCTTCATGTTTTTCAACACCGCTTCATCATCCTACTATTTTCAGACCGTTTCAGGCTCGTCATATTTTTGACACCTTTTGAAGCTCTTCATGATTTTCACACCTTTTCAGGCTCTTCATGTTTTTCAACACCGCTTCATGCTCCTCCTATTTTTCAGACCGTTTCATGCTCCTCATATTTTTGACACTTTTTGAAGCTTTTCATATTTTTCACACCTTTTCAGACTCTTCATGTTTTTCAACACCGCTTCATGCTCCTCCTATTTTTGAGACCGTTTCTGCTCCTCATATATTTGATACATTTTGAAGCTCTTAATATATTTAACACCTTTTCAGGCTCTTCATGTTTTTGAACACTGCTTCATGCACCTCCTATTTTTCAGACTCTTTCATGCTCCTCATATTTTTGAAACATTTTGAAACTCCTTATATTTTTCACACCTTTTCAGACTCTTCATGTTTTTCAACACCGCTTCTTGCTCCTCCTATTTTTCACACCGTTTCATGCTCCTCATATTTTTGACACCTTTTGAAGCTCTTCATATTTTTCACACCTTTTCGGGCTCTTCATATTTTTGAACACCGTTTCATGCTCCTTCTATTTTTAAGACCGTTTCATACACCTCACATTTTTGACACCTTTTGAAGCTCTTCATGTTTTTCATACCTTTTAGGGCTCTTCATGTTTATGAGCACCGCTTCATGCTTCTCCTTTTTTTCAGACCGTTTCATGCTCCTCATATTTTTCACACTCTTTGAAGCTCTTCATATTTTTCACACCTGTCAGGCTCTTCATGTTTTTCAACACCGCTTCATGCTCCTCCTATTTTTCAGACCGTTTCATGCTCCTCATATTTTTGACACTTTTTGAAGCTTTTCATATTTTCCCCACCTTTTCAGGCTCTTCATATTTTTGAACACCGCTTCATGCTCCACCTATTTTTCAGGCCGTTTCATGCTCCTCATATTTTTGACACTTCTTGAAGCTCTTCATGATTTTCACAACTTTTCAGGCTTTTCAAGTTTTTCAACACCGCTTTATGCGCCTCCTATTTTTCAGACCGTTTCAGGCTCCTAATATTGTTAACACCTTTTCAGGCTCTTCAAGTTTTTCAACACCACTTCATGCTCCACCTATTTTTCAAAACGTTTCATGCTCCTACGATTTTTAACTCCTTTTCAGGCTCTTCATGTTTTTCAACACCGCTTCATGCTCCTCCTATCTTTCAGACCGTATCATGCTCCTCAAATTTTAACACCTTTTGAAGCTCTTCATATATTTCACACTTTTTCAGTCTCGTCATGTTTTTCAACACCGCTTCATGCTCCACCTATTTTTCAGACCGTTTCATGCTCCTAATATTTTTCACACCTTTTCAGGCTCTTCAAGTTTTTCAACACCGCTTCATGACCCACCTATTTTTCCGATCGTTTCATGCTCCTCATATTTTTGACACCTTTTGAAGCTCTTCGTATATTTCACTCTTTTCAGCCTCTTCATATTTTTCACACCTTTTCAGGCTCTTCAAGTATTTCAACACCGCTTCATGTTCCCTCTATTTTTCAGACCGTTTCATGCTCCCCATATTTTTGACAAATTTTGAAACTCTTCATATGTTTCACACCTTTTCAGGCTCTTCATGTTTTTGAACACCGTTTCATGCCACTCCTATTTTTCAGACTTTTTCATGCTCCTAATATTTTTGACACCTTTTGAAGCTCTTCATATTTTTCACACCTTTTCAGGCTCTTCATATTTTTGAACACCGTTTCATGCTCCTCCTATTCTTCAGACCATTTCGTGTTCCTCATATTTTTGACACCTTTTGAAGCTCTTCATATATTTCACTCTTTTCAGGCTCTTCATGTTTTTCAACACCGTTTCATTCTCCTCCTATTTTTCACACCGTTTCATGCTCCGCATATTTTTGACACTTTTTGAAGCTCTTCATGTTTTTCACAGCTTTTCAGGCTATTCATGTTTTTCAATACCGTTTCATGCTCCTCCTATTTTTCAGACCGTTTCGTGCTGCTCCTTTTTTTCAGACCGTTTCATGCTCTTCATAGTTTTGACAACTTTTGAAGCTATTCATATTTTTCACACATTTTCAGGCTCTTCATGTTTTTAAGACCGCTTCATGCTTCTCCTATTTTTCAGACGGTTTCATGCTCCTCATATTTTTGACACGTTTTGAAGCTGTTCATATTTTTCACAACTTTTCAGGCTCTTCATGTTTTTCAACACTGCTTCATGCTCCTCTTGTTTTTCAGACCGTTTCACGCTCCTCATATTTTTCACACCTTCTGAAGCGGTTCATATTTTTCACACATTTACAGGCTCTTCATGTTTTCAACACCGTTTCATGCTCCTCCTATTTTTCAGATCGCATCATGCTCCTCATATTTTTGACACCTTTTGAAGCTCTTCATATTTTTCATACCTTTTCAGGCTCTTCAAGTTTTCAACACGCATACATGCTCCTCCTATTTTTCAGGCCGTTTCATGCTCCTCATATTTTTGACACCTTTTGAAGCTCTTCATATTTTTCACACATTTTCAGGCTCTTCATGTTTTTCAACCCCGCTTCATGCTCCTCCTATTCTTCAGACCATTTCATGTTCCTCATATTTTTGACACCTTTTGAAGCTCTTCATATATTTCACTCTTTTCAGGCTCTTCATGTTTTTCACACCTTTTCAGGCTCTTCAAGTATTTCAACACCACTTCATGTTCCTTCTATTTTTCAGACCGTTTCATGCTCCCCATATTTTTGACAAATTTTGAAACTCTTCATATGTTTCACACCTTTTCAGGCTCTTCAAGTTTTTGAACACCTCTTCATGCTCCTCCTATTTTTCAGACCGTTTCATGCTCCTCATATTTTTGACACTTTTTGAAGCTCTTCATATTCTTCACACCTTTTCAGACTCTTCATGTTTTTCAACACCGCTTCATGCTCCTCCTATTTTTGAGACCGTTACTGCTCCTCATATATTTGATACATTTGGAAGCTCTTAATATATTTAACACCTTTTCAGGCTCTTCATGTTTTTGAACACCGCTTCATGCACTTCCTATTTTTCAGACTGTTTCATGCTCCTCATATTTTTGACACATTTTGAAACTCTTTATATTTTTCACACCTTTTCAGACTCTTCATGTTTTTCAACACCGCTTGTTGCTCCTCATATTTTTCAGACCTTTTCATGCTCCTAATATTTTTGACACCTTTTGAAGCTCTTCATATTTTTCACACCTTTTCAGGCTCTTCATATTTTTGAACACCGTTTCATGCTCCTCCTATTTTTCAGGCCGTTTCATGCTCCTCATATTTTTGACACCTTTTGAAGCTCTTCATGTTTTTCACACCTTTTCAGGCTGTTCATGTTTTTCAACACCGCTTCATGCTCCTCCTTTTTTTCAGCCCGTATCATTCTCCTCATATTTTTCACATCTTTTGAAGCTCTTCATATATTTCACTCTTTTCAGGCTCTTCATGTTTTTCAACACCGTTTCATGCTCCTCCTATTTTTCAGACCTTTTCATGCTCCTAATATTTTTGACACCTTTTGAAGCTCTTCATATTTTTCACACCTTTTCAGGCTCTTCATATTTTTGAACACCGTTTCATGCTCCTCCTATTCTTCAGACCATTTCATGTTCCTCATATTTTTGACACCTTTTGAAGCTCTTCATATATTTCACTCTTTACAGGCTCTTCATTTTTTTCAACACCGTTTCATTCTCCTCCTATTTTTCACACCGTTTCATGCTCCTCATATTTTTGACACTCTTTGAAGCTCTTCATGTTTTTCACAGCTTTTCAGGCTATTCATGTTTTTCAACACCGTTTCATGCTCCTCCTATTTTTCAGACCGTTTCGTGCTGCTCCTTTTTTTCAGACTGTTTCATGCTCTTCATAGTTTTGACAACTTTTGAAGCTATTCATATTTTTCACACATTTTCAGGCTCTTCATGTTTTTAAGACCGCTTCATGCTTCTCCTATTTTTCAGAGGGTTTCATGCTCCTCATATTTTTCACACGTTTTAAAGCTGTTCATATTTTACACATCTTTTCAGGCTCTTCATGTTTTTCAACACTGCTTCATGCTCCTCTTGTTTTTCAGACCGTTTCATGCTCCTCATATTTTTCACACCTTCTGAAGCGGTTCATATTTTTCACACATTTACAGGCTCTTCATGTTTTCAACACCGTTTCATGCTCCTCCTATTTTTCAGATCGCATCATGCTCCTCATATTTTTGACACGTTTTGAAGCTCTTCATATTTTTCACAGCTTTTCATGCTCTTCATGTTTTTGAACACCGTTTGATGCTCCTCCTAATCTTCAGACCGTTTCATGTTCCTCATATTTTTGACACCTTTTGAAGCTCTTCATATATTTCACTCTTTTCAGGCACTTCATGTTTTTCACACCTTTTCAGGCTTTTCAAGTTTTTCAACACCGCTTCATGTGCCTCCTATTTTTCAGACCGTATCAGGCTCCTAATATTGTTAACACCTTTTCAGGCTCTTCATATTCTTCAACACCGCTTCATTCTCCTACTGTTTCTCAGAGCGTTTCAGGTTCCTCATATATTTCACGCCTTTTTAAGCTCGTCATATATTTCACACCTTTTCAGGCTCTTCATATTTTTCAACACCGCTTCATGCTCCTCCAATTTGTCAGACAGTTTCATGCTCCTAAAATTTTTGACACCTTTTGAAGCTCTTCATATATTTCACAACTTTTCAGGCTCTTCATGTTTTTCAACACCATTTGATGCTCCTCCTATTTTTCAGACCGTTTCATGGTCCTCATCTTTTTGAGACCTTTTGTAGCTCTTCATATTTTTCACAACTTTTCAGGCTTTTCAAGTTTTTCAACACCGCTTTATGCGCCTCCTATTTTTCATACCGTTTCTGGCTCCTAATATTGTTAACACCTTTTCAGGCTCTTCAAGTTTTTCAACACCACTTCATGCTCCACCTATTTTTCAAACCGTTTCATGCTCCTAATATTTTTAACACCTTTTCAGGCTCTTCATGTTTTTCAACACCGCTTCATGCTCCTCCTATCTTTCAGACCGTATCATGCTCCTCAAATTTTAACACCTTTTGAAGCTCTTCATATATTTCACACTTTTTCAGTCTCGTCATGTTGTTCAACACCGCTTCATGCTCCACCTATTTTTCAGACCGTTTCATGCTCCTTATATTTTTAACACCTTTTCAGGCTCTTCAAGTTTTTCAACACCGCTTCATGACCCACCTATTTTTCAGATCGTTTCATGCTCCTCATATTTTTGACACCTTTTGAAGCTATTCATATATTTCACTCTTTTCAGGCTCTTCATATTTTTCACACCTTTTTAGGCTCTTCAAGTATTTCAACACCGCTTCATGTTCCCTCTATTTTTCAGACCGTTTCATGCTCCTCATATTTTTGACACTTTTTGAAGCTCTTCATATTTTTCACACCTTTTCAGGTTCTTCATGTTTTTCAGCACCGCTTCATGCTCCTCCTATTTTTCAGACCGTTTCATGCTCCTCATGTATTTCACACCTTTTGAAGCTCTTCATATTTTTCACACCTTTTCAGACTCTTCATGTTTTTCAACACCGCTTCATGCTCCTCCTATTTTTGAGACCGTTTCTGCTCCTCATATATTTGATACATTTTGAAGCTCTTAATATATTTAACACCTTTTCAGGCTCTTCATGTTTTTGAACACCGCTTCATGCACCTCCTAATTTTCAGACTGTTTCATGCTCCTCATATTTTTGACACATTTTGAAACTCTTTATATTTTTCACACCTTTTCAGACTCTTCATGTTTTTCAACACCGCTTCTTGCTCCTCCTATTTTTCAGACCGTTTCATGCTCCTAATATTTTTGACACCTTTTGAAGCTCTTCATATTTTTCACACCTTTTCAGGCTCTTCATATTTTTGAACACCGTTTCATGCTCCTCCTATTTTTCAGGCCGTTTCATGCTCCTCATATTTTTGACACCTTTTGAAGCTCTTCATGTTTTTCACACCTTTTCAGGCTGTTCATGTTTTTCAACACCGCTTCATGCTCCTGTTTTTTTCAGCCCGTATCATTCTGCTCATATTTTTGACATCTTTTGAAGCTCTTTATATTTTTCACACCTTTTCAGACTCTTCATGTTTTTCAACACCGCTTCTTGCTCCTCCTATTTTTCAGACCGTTTCATGCTCCTCATATTTTTGACACCATTTGAAGGTCTTCTTATTTTTCACACCTTTTCAGGCTATTCATGTTTTTCAACACCATTTCATGCTCCTCCTATTTTTCAGACCGTTTCATGCTGCTCCTTTTTTTCAGACCGTTTCATGCTCTTCATAGTTTTGACAACTTTTGAAGCTATTCATATTTTTCACACATTTTCAGGCTCTTCATGTTTTTAAGACCGCTTCATGCTCCTCCTATTTTTCAGACGGTTTCATGCTCCTCATATTTTGCACACGTTTTGAAGCTCTTCATATTTTTCACATCTTTTCGGGCTCTTCATGTTTTTCAACACTGCTTCATGCTCATCTTGTTTTTCAGACCGTTTCTTGCTCCTCATATTTTTCACACCTTCTGAAGCGGTTCATATTTTTCACACATTTACAGGCTCTTCATGTTTTCAACACCGTTTCATGCTCCTCCTATTTTTCAGATCGCTTCATGCTCCTCATATTTTTGACACGTTTTGAAGCTCTTCATATTTTTCACAGCTTTTCATGCTCTTCATGTTTTTGAACACCGTTTGATGCTCCTCCTATTCTTCAGACCGTTTCATGCTCCTCATATTTTTGACACCTTTTGAAGCTCTTCATATTTGTCACACCTTTTCAGGCTCTTCATATTTTTCAACACAGCTTCATCATCCTACTATTTTTCAGACCGTTTCAGGCTCCTCATATTTTTGACACCTTTTGAAGCTCTTCATATTTTTCACACATTTTCAGACTCTTCATGTTTTTGAACACCGTTTCATGCTCCTCACATTTTTGACACCTTTTGAAGCTCTTCATATTTTTCATACCTTTTCAGGCTCTTCAAGTTTTCAACACGGATACATGCTCCTCCTATTTTTCAGGCCGTTTCATGCTCCTCATATTTTTCACACATTTTCATGCTCTTCATGTTTTTCAACATTGCTTCATGCTCCTCCTATTGTTCAGACCGTTTCATGATCCTCATATTTTTGACACCTTTTGAAGCTCTTCATATTTTTCACACATTTTCAGGCTCTTCATGTTTTTGAACACCGCTTCATTCTCCTCCTATTTTTCAGACCTTTTTATGCTCCTCATATTTTTGACACCTTTTGAAACTCTTCATATTTTTCACACATTTTCAGGCTCTTCATGTTTTTGAACACCGTTTCATGCTCCTCATAAATTTGACACCTTTTGAAGGTCTTCTTATTTTTCACACCTTTTCAGGCTATTCATGATTTTCAACACCATTTCATGCTCCTCCTATTTTTCAGACCGTTTCATGCTCCTCCTATTTTTCAGACCGTTTCATGCTGCTCCTGTTTCTCAGACCGTTTCATGCTCTTCATAGTTTCGACAACTTTTGAAGCTATTCATATTTTTCACACCTTTTCAGGCTCTTCATGTTTTTCAACACCGCTTCATTCTCCTCCTATTTTTCAGACCGTTTCATGCTCCTAATATTTTTGACAACTTTTGAAGCTCTTCATATTTTTCACATCTTTTTAGGCTCTTCATGTTTTTGAACAACGCTTCATGCTCCTCCTACTTTTCAGACCGTTTCATGCTCCTCATGTATTTCACACCTTTTGAAGCTCTTCATGTTTTTCAACACAGTTTCATACTCTTACTTTTTTTCAGACTGTTTCATGCCCCTTTTATTTTTCAGACCGTTTCATGTTCTTCATATATGTGACACCTTTTGAAGCTCTTCATATTTTTCACACCTTTTCATGATCTTCATTTTTTTCAACACCGTTTCATGCTCCTCATATTTTTGACACCTTTTAAAACACCTCATATTTTTCACACCTTTTCATGCTCTTCCTGATTTTCAACGCCGTCTCATGTTCCTCCTATTTTTTGACCGTTTCATGCTCCTCATATTTTTGACACCTTTTGCAGCTCTTCATGTTTTACACACCCTTTCATGCTCTTCATGTTTTTCAACACGGTTTCATGCTCCTACTATATTTCAGACCGTTTCATGCTCCTCATGTTTTTGACACCTTTTGAAGTTCTTCATGTTTTTGAACACCGTTTCATGCTCCTCCTATTTTTCACATCGTTTCAGGCTCCTCATATTTTTCAGACCGTTCCATGGTCCTCATATTTTTCACACCTTTTGACGCTCCTCATATTTTTCAAAACCGTTTCATGCTCTTCCTACTTTTCAGAACGTTTCATGCTCCTCGTATTTTTTAGGCCATTTTGCGCTCATCATATTTTTGACACCTTTTGAAGCTCTTCATATTTTTCACACCTTTTCAGGCTTTTCAAGTTTTTCAACACCGCTTCATGCGCCTCCGATTTTTCACACTGTTTCAGGCTCCTAATATTGTTAACACCTTTTCAGGCTCTTCATATTTTTCAACACCGTTTCATGCTCCTCCAATTTTTCAGACCGTTTCATGCTCCTAAAATTTTTGACACCTTTTTAAGCGCTTCGTATATTTCACACCTTTTCAGGCTCTTCATATTTTTCAACACCGCTTCATTCTCCTCCGGTTTTTCAGAGAGTTTCAGGTTCCTCATATATTTCACGCCTTTTTAAGCTCTTCATATATTTCACACCTTTTCAGGCTCTTCATGTTTTTCAACACCGCTTCATGCTCCTCCTATTTTTCAGACCGTTTCATGCTCCTCATATTTTTGACACTTTTTGAAGCTCTTCATATTTCTCACACCTTTTCAGACTCTTCATGTTTTTCAACACCGCTTCATGCTCCTCCTATTTTTGAGCCCGTTTCTGCTCCTCATATATTTGATACATTTTGAAGCTCTTAATATATTTAACACCTTTTCAGGCTCTTCATGTTTTTGAACACCGCTTCATGCACCTCCTATTTTTCAGACTGTTTCATGCTCCTCATATTTTTGAAACATTTTGAAACTCTTTATATTTTTCACACCTTTTCAGACTCCTCATGTTTTTCAACACCGCTTCTTGCTCCTCCTATTTTTCAGACCGTTTCATGCTCCTCATATTTTTGACACCTTTTGAAGCTCTTCATATTTTTCACACCTTTTTGGGCTCTTCATATTTTTGAACACCGTTGCATGCTCCTTCTATTTTTAAGACCGTTTCATACACCTCATATTTTTGACACCTTTTGAAGCTCTTCATGTTTTTCACACCTTTTAGGGCTCTTCATGTTTTTGAACACCGTTTGATGCTCCTCCTATTCTTCAGACCGTTTCATGCTCCTCATATTTTTGACACCTTTTGAAGCTCTTCATATTTTTCACACCTTTTCAGGCTCTTTAGGATTTCTAACACCGCTTCATGCTCCTCCTATTTTTCAAAAGGTTTCATGTTCCTCATATTTTTGTCACCTTTTAAAGCTCTTCATAAATTTTACACCTTTTCAGGCTCTTCATGTTTTTGAACACCGCTTCATGCTCCTCCTTTTTCAGACAGTTCATGCTCCTCATATTTTTGACACGTTTTGAAGTTATTCATATTGTTCACACCTTTTCAGGCTCTGCATTTTTTTGAACACAGTTTCATGCTCCTCATATATTTCACACATTTTCCTGCTCTTCATATTTTTCACACCTTTCAGGCTCTTCATGTTTTTGAACACCATTTCATGCTCCTCCTATTTTTCAGACGGTTTCATGCTCCTCATAACTTTGACACCTTTTGAAGCTCTTCATATTTTTCACACCTTTTCAGTTTCTTCAGGTTTTTTAACACGGCTTCATGCTCCTCGTATTTTTCAGACCGTTTCATGCTCCTCATATTTTTCACACTTTTTCATGCTCTTCATATTTTTCACATCTTTTCATGCTCTTCATGTTTCTCAACAACGTTTCATGCTCTTCAGGTTTTTGAACACGGCTTCATGCTCCTCGTATTTTTCAGACCGTTTCATGCTCCTTATATTTTTGACACTTTTTGAAGCTCTTCATATTTTTCATACCTTTTCAGGCTCTAAATGTTTTGGAACACCGCTTCATGCTCCTCCTATTTTTCAGACCATTTCATGCTCCTCATATTTTTAACCCTATTGAAGCTCTTCATATTTTTCACAACTTTTCAGGCTCTTCATGTTTTTGAACACGGTTTCATGCTCCTCCTATTTGTCAGACCATTTCATGCTCCTCCTAATTTTCACACCTTTTGAAGCTCTTCATATTTTTCACACCTTTTCAGGCTTTTCATGTTTTTGAACACGGTTTCATGCTCCTCCTATTTGTCAGACCGTTTCATGCTCCTCATATTTTTGACACGTTTTGAAGCTCTTCATATTTTTCACACCTTTTCAGGTTCTTCATGTTTTTCAACACCGCTTCATGCTCCGCCTATTTTTCAGACGGTTTCATGCTCATCTCTTTTTTTACACCTTTTGAAGCTCTTTATAGTTTTCATACCTTTTGAAACTCTTCATATTTTTCACACGTTTTCAAGCTCTTCATGTTTTTCAACACCGCTTCATGCTCCTCCTATTTTTAGGACAGTTTCATGCTCCTCATATTTTTGACACCTTTTGAAGATCTTCATATTTTTCACATCTTTTCAGGCTTTTCATGTTTTTGAACACCGCTTCATTCTCCTCCTATTTTTCACACCTTTTGAAGCTCTTCATATTATTGACACCTTTTCATGCTTTTCATGTTTTTCAACACCACTTCATGCTCGTCCTATTTTTCAGACCGTTTCATGCTCATCTCATTTGAGACACCTTTTGAAGCTCTTCATATTTTTCACAACTTTTCAGGCTCTTCATGTTTTTGAACACCGCTGCATGCTCCCCCTATTTTTCAGACCGTTTCATGCTCATCTCATTTGAGACACCTTTTGAAGCTTTTCATATTTTTCACAACTTTTCAGGCTCTTCATGTTTTTGAACACCGCTTCATGCTCCTCCTATTTTTCAGACCTTATCATGCTTCTCATATTTTTCACACCTTTTGAAGCTCTTCATATTTTTCACACCTTTTCAGGCTCTTCATGTTTTTGAACACGGCTACATGCTCCTCATATTTTTCAGACCGTATCATGCTCCTCATATTTTTCACACCTTTTGAAGCTCTTCATATTTTTCACACCTTTTCAGGCTCCTCATGTTTTTGAACACCGCTTCATGCTCCTCCTATGTTTCAGACCGTATCATGCTCCTCATATTTTTGACACCTTTTGAAGCTCTTCATATTTTTCACACCTTTTCAGGCTCTTCATGTTTTTCAACACCGTTTCATGCTCCTATTATTTTTCAGACCTTTTCAGGCTCCTCATAGTTTTGACAGATTTTGAAGCTCTTCACATTTTCACACCAATTCAGGCTCTTCATGTTTTTCAACACCGTTTCATGCACTTCCTATTTTTCAGACCGTTTCATGCTCCTCATATTTTTCACACCTTTAGAAGCTCTTCATATTATTCACACCTTTTCAGGCTCTTCCTGTTTTTGACTACCACTTCATGCTCCTAATATTTTTCAGACCGTATCATGTTCCTCATATTTTTGACACCTTCTGAAGCGCTTCATATTTTTCACACCTTTTCAGGCTCATAATGTTTTTGAACACCTCTTCATGCTCTTCCTATTTTTCAGACCGTTTCCTGCTCATCTAATTTTTGACACCTTTTGAAGCTCTTCATATTTTTCACATCTTTTGAAGCTCTTCATATTTCTCACACGTTTTCAGGCTCCTCATGTTTTTGACGACCGCTTCATGCCCCTCATATTTTTCACACCTTTTGAAGCTCTTCATGTTTTTCACACCTTTTCAGGCTCTTCATTATTCTGAACACTGCTTCTTGCTCCTCCTAATTTTTAGACCGTTTCATGCTCATCTCATTTTTGGCACCTTTTGAAGCTCTTCATATTTTCCACACCTTTTCAGGTTCTTCATGTTTTTGAGCACCGCTTCATGCTCCTCCTATTTTTCACACCTTTTGAAGCTCTTCATGTTTTTCAACACGGCTTCATGCTCCTCCTATTTTACAGACAGTTTCATGATCCTCATATTTTTGACACCTTTTGAAGCTCTTCATATTTTTCACACCTTTTCAGGCTCTTCATGTTTTTGACGACGGCTTCATGCTCCTCCTATTTTTCAGACCGTTTCATGCTCCTCATATTTTTGACACCTTTTGAAACTCTTAATATTTTTCAGACATTTTCATGCTTTTCATCTTTTTCAAAACCGTTTCATGCTCCTCCAATTTTTCAGACTGTTTCATGCTCCTCATATGTTTGACACCCTTTGAAGCTGTTCATATTTTTCACACCTTTTCAGGCTCTTCATGTTTGTCAACACCGTTTCATGCTCCTATTCTTTTTCAGACCGTTTCATGCTCCCCATATATTTGACACCTTTTGAAGCTCTTCCTGTTTTTCACACATTTTCAGGCTCTTCTTGTTTTTCAACACCGCTTCATGATCCTCCTATTTTTCAGACCATTTCATGCTCCTCATATATTTGACACCTTTTGAAGCTCTTCATATTTTTCACAACTTTTCAATCTCTTCATGTTTTCAAAAACACTTCATGCTCCTCCTATTTTTCAGACCGTTTCATGCTCCTCAAGTACTTCACACCTTTTGAAGCTCTTCATATTTTACACACCTTTTCAGGCTCTTCATGTTTTTCAAGACCACTTCATGTTCCTCCTATTTTTCAGACCGTTTCATGTTCCTCATATTTTTGACACCTTTGGAAGCTCTTCATATTTTTCACAACTTTTCAGGCTCTTCATGTTTTTCAACACGTCTTCATACTCCTCCTATTTTTCAGACTGTTTCATGCTCCTCATATTTTTCTCACCTTTTGAAGCTCTTCATATTATTCACATCTTTTCAGCCTCTTCATGTTTTTTAACACCTCTTCATGCTCCTCCTATTTTCCAGAACGTTTCATACTCCTCCTGTAGTCATACCTTTTGTAGCTCTTGACATTTTTCACACCTCTTCAGGCTCTTCATGTTTTTCAACACCGATTCATGCTCCTCCTATTTTTCAGACCGTTTCATGCTCCTCTCATTTCTGAAACCTTTTGAAGCTCTTCATATTTTTGACACGTTTTCAGGCTCTTCATGATTTTCAACACCACTACATGCTCCTCCTATTTTTCAAAGCGTTCCATGCTCCTCATATTTTTGACACCTTTTGAAGCTTCTGATATTTTTCACACCTTTTCAGGCTCTTCATGTTTTTGAACACCACTTCATGCTCTTCCCTTTTTCAGGCCGTTTCATGCTCCTCATGTATTTCACACCTTTGGAAGCTCTTGATATTTTTCACACCTTTTCAGGCTCTTCATGTTTTTGAACACCGCTTCATGCTCGTCCTTTTTTTCACACCTTTTGAAGCTCTTCATATTTTTCACAGCTTTTCAGGCTCTTCATGTATTTCCACACCGTTTCATGCTCCTCCTATTTTTCAGACCGCTTCATGCTCCTCATATTTTTGACATGTTTTGAAGCTCTTCATATTTTCACACCTTTTCAGTCTCTTCATGTTTTTCAACACCGCTTCTTGCTCCTCCCATTTTTCAGACCGTTTAATGCTTCTTATATTTTTGACACGTTTTGAAGCTCTTCATATTTTTCACATCTTTTCAGGCTCTTCATATTTTTGAACACCGTTTCATGCGCCTCTTTTTTTTCAGAACGTTTCATGCTCTTCATATTTTTGACACCTTTTGAAGCTCTTCATATTTTTCACACCTTTTCAGGCTTTTCATGTTTTTCAACACCGCTTCATGCTCCTCCTAATTTTCACACCTTTTGAAGCTCTTCATATTTTTCACACCTTTTCAGGCTTTTCATGTTTTTGAACATGGTTTCATGCTCCTCCTATTTGTCAGACCGTTTCATGCTCCTCATATTTTTGACACGTTTTGAAGCTCTTCATATTTTTCACACCTTTTCAGGTTCTTCATGTTTTTCAACACCGCTTCATGCTCCGCCTATTTTTCAGACGGTTTCATGCTCATCTCTTTTTTGACACCTTTTGAAGCTCTTTATATTTTTCATACCTTTTGAAACTCTTCATATTTTTCACACGTTTTCAAGCTCTTCATGTTTTTCAACACCGCTTCATACTCCTCCTATTTTTCAGACCGTTTCATGCTCCTCATATTTTTGACACCTTTTGAAGCTCTTCATATTTTTCACATCTTTTCAGGCTTTTCATGTTTTTGAACACCGCTTCATGCTCCTCCTATTTTTCACACCTTTTGAAGCTCTTCATATTTTGCACACCTTTTCAGGCTTTTCATGTTTTTCAACACCACTTCATGCTCCTCCTATTTTTCAGACAGTTTTATGCTCCTCATGTATTTCACACCTTTTGAAGTTTCTCATATTTTTCACGCCTTTTCTGGCTCCTCATGTTTTTGAACACGGCTTCATGCTCCTCCTATTTTTCAGACCGTTTCATGCCCCTCATATTTTTCAGACCATTTCATGCTCCTCATGTTTTTCACACCTTTTGCCGCTCTTCATATTTTTCACACCTTTTGAAGCTCTTCATATTTTTCACACCTTTTAAGGCTCCTCATGTTTTTGAACACCGCATCATGCTCCTCCTATTTTCAGACCGTTTCATGCTCCTGATGTATTTCACACTTTTTGAAGCTCTTCACATTTTTCACACCTTTTCAGGCTCTTCATGTTTTTGAACACCGTTTCAAGCTGTTCCTACTTTTCAGACCTTTTCATGCTCCTCATATATTTGACACATTTTGAAGCTCTTCTTATATTTCACACCTTTGCAGGCTCTTCATGTTTTTCAAAACCACTTCCTCCTCCTCCTATTTTTCAGACCGCTTCATGCTCCTCTCATTTTTGACACCTTTTGAAGCTCTTCATATTTTTCACACCTTTTCAGGCTCTTCATATTTTTGAGCACCGCTTCATGCTCCTCCAATTTTTCAGATCGTTTCTTGCTCCTCATATTTTTGACACCTTTTGAATCTCTTCATATTTTTCACACCTTTTCAGGCTCTCATGTTTTTGAACACAGCTTCATGCTCGTCCTGTTTTTAAGGTTGTTTCATGCTCCCCTTGTATTGCACACCTTTTGAAGCTCTTCATATATTTCACACCTTTTCAGGCTCTTCATGTTTTTGAACACCGCATCATGCTCCTCCTATTTTTCAGAACGCTTCATGCTCCTCCTATTTTTCAGACCGCTTCTTGCTCCTCCTATTTTTCAGAACGCTTCATGCTCCTCATATTTTTGACACCTTTTGAAGCTCTTCATATTTTTGACACCTTTTGAAGCTCTTCATATTTCTCACACGTTTTCAGGCTCCTCATGTTTTTCAACATGACTTCATGCTCCTCCGATTTTTCAGACCATTTCATGCTCCTCATATTTTTGACACCTTTTGAAGCTCTTCATATATTTCACACCTTTTCAGGCTCTTCATGTTTTTCAACTCCGCTTCATGCTCCTTCCATTTTTCAGACCGTTTCATTCTACTCAAATTTTTGACACTTTTAGAAGCTATTCATATATTTCACACCTTTCAGGCTCTTCATGTTTTTCAATACCGCTTCATGCTACTCCTATTTTTCAGACCATTTCATGCTCCTCATATTTGCACCTTTTGAAGCTCTTTATATTTTCACACCTTTTGAAGCTCTTCATATTTTTCACACCTTTTCAGGCTCTTCATGTGTTTCAACACCGCTTCATGCTCTTCCTATTTTTCAGACCGTGTCATGCTCCTCATATTTTTGACACCTTTTGAAGCTCTTCATATTTTTCACACCATTACAGGCTCTTCATATTTTTCAACACCACTTCATGCTCCTCCTATTTTTAAGACCGTTTCATGCTTATCTCTTTTTTGACACCTTTTGAAGCTCTTCATATTTTTCACACCTTTTGAAGCTCTTCATATTTTTCACACGTTTTCAGTTTATTTATGTTTTTCAACACCGCTTCATGCTCCTCCTATTTTTAAGACCGTATCATGCTCATCATATTTTTGACACCTTTTGAAGCTCTTCATATTTTTCACACCTTTTCAGGCTCTTCATGGTTTTGAACACCGCTTCATGCTCCTCCTCTTTCACACCTTTTAATCTCTTTATATTTTTCACACCTTTTCAGGCTCTTCATATTTTTGAACACCACTTCATGCTCCTTCTATTTTTCAGACCGTTCATGCTCCTCATATTTTTGACACCTTTTGAAGCTCTTCATATTTTTCACACCTTTTGAAGCTCTTCATATATTTCACACCTTTTCAGGTTCTTCATGTTTTTCAACACCACTTGTTGCTCCTCCAATTTTTCAGACCGTTTCATGCTCTTCTCATTTTTGACACCTTTTGAAGCTCTTCATTATTTCACACCTTTTGAAGCTCTTCATATTTTTCACACCTTTTGAAGCTCTTCTTATTTTTCACACCTTTTCAGGCTCTTCATTATTCTGAACACCACTTCCTGCTCCTCCAATTTTTTAGACCATTTCATGCTCATCTCATTTTTGACACCTTTTGAAGCTCTTCATATTTTTCACACCTTTTCATGTTCTTCATGTTTTTGAGCACCGCTTCATGCTCCTCCTATTTTTCACACCTTTTGAATCTCTTCATGTTTTCAACAACACTTCATGCTTCTCCTACTTTTCAGACTGTTTAATGCTCCTCATATTTTTGACACCTTTTGAAGCTCTTCATTTTTCTCACACCTTTTCAGGCTCTTTATGTTTTTCAACACCGCTTCATACTCCTCCTATTTTTCAGAACGTTTCATGCTACTCATATTTTGGACAACTTTTGAGGCTCTTCATATTTTTCACACCTTTTCAGCCACTTCATGTTTTTGACGACCGCTTCATGCTCCTCATATTTTTCAGACCGTTTCCTGCTCCTCATATTTTTCACACCTTTTTAAGCTCTTCATGTATTTCACACTTTTTCAGGCTCTTCATCTTTTTCAACAACACATCATGTTCCTCCTATTTTTCAGACCTTTTCATGCTTCTTATAATTTTGACATCTTTTGAAGCTCTTCATATTTTTCACATCTTTTCATGCTCTTCATCTTTTTAGAAACCGCTTCATGCTCCTCCTATTTATCAGACCGTTTCATGCTCCTCATGTATTTCACAATCTTTGAAGCTCTTCGTATTTTTCACACCTTTTCAGTCTCTTCATGTTTTTCAACACCGTTTCATGATGCTCCTATTTTTCAGACCGTTTCATGCTCCTCATGTATTTCACACCTTTTGAAGCTCTTCATGTTTTTAACACCTTTTCAGGCTGTTCATGTTTTTGAACACCGTTTCATGCTCCTCTTATTTTTGAGACCGTTTCATGCTCCTCATATTGTTGACACCTTTTGAAGCTCTTCATATTTTTCACACCTTCTGAAGCTCTTCATATATTTCACACCTTTTCAGGTTCTTCATGTTTTTCAACACCACTTGTTGCTCCTCCAATTTTTCAGACCATTTCATGCTCTTCTCATTTTTGACACCTTTTGAAGCTCTTCATTATTTCACACCTTTTAAGCTCTTCATATTTTTCATACGTTTTCAGGCTCTTCATGTTTTTCAACATCACTTCATGCTCCTCCTATTTTTCAGACCGTTTCATGCTCCTCATAATTTTTACACCTTTTGAAGCTCTTCATATTTTTCACAGCTTTTCAGGCTCTTCATTATTCTGAACACCACTTCTTGCTCCTCCTAATTTTTAGACCGTTTCATGCTCATCTCATTTTTGGCACCTTTTGAAGCTCTTCATATTTTCCACACCTTTTCAGGTTCTTCATGTTTTTGAGCACCGCTTCATGCTCCTCCTATTTTTCACACCTTTTGAAGCTCTTCATGTTTTTCAACACGGCTTCATGCTCCTCCTATTTTACAGACAGTTTCATGATCCTCATATTTTTGACACCTTTTGAAGCTCTTAATATTTTTCACACCTTTTCAGGCTCTTCATGTTTTTGACGACGGCTTCATGCTCCTCCTATTTTTCAGATCGTTCATGCTCCTCTCATTTCTGAAACCTTTTGAAGCTCTTCATATTTTTGACACGTTTTCAGGCTCTTCATGATTTTCAACACCACTACATGCTCCTCCTATTTTTCAAAGCGTTCCATGCTCCTCATATTTTTGACACCTTTTGAAGCTTTTGATATTTTTCACACCTTTTCAGGCTCTTCATGTTTTTGAACACCGCTTCATGCTCCTCCCCTTTTTCAGGCCGTTTCATGCTCCTCATGTATTTCACACCTTTGGAAGCTCTTGATATTTTTCACACCTTTTCAGCCTCTTCATGTTTTTGAACACCGCTTCATGCTCGTCCTTTTTTTCACACCTTTTGAAGCTCTTCATATTTTTCACACCTTTTCAGGCTCTTCATGTTTTTGGACACCGCTTCATGCTCCTCCTATTTTTCAGACCGTTTCATGCTCCTCATATTTTTAACACGTTTTGAAGCTCTTCATATTTTTCACAGCTTTTCAGGCTCTTCATGTTTTTCCACACCGTTTCATGCTCCTCTTATTTTACAGACCGCTTCATGGTCCTCATATTTTTGAAATGTTTTGAAGCTCTTCATATTTTCACACCTTTTCAGTCTCTTCATGTTTTTCAACACCGCTTCTTGCTCCTCCTATTTTTGAGACCGTTTAATGCTTCTCATATTTTTGACACGTTTTGAAGCTCTTCATATTTTTCACATCTTTTCAGGCTCTTCATATTTTTGAACACCGTTTCATGCGCCTCTTTTTTTTCAGAATGTTTCATGCTCTTCATATTTTTGACACCTTTTGAAGCTCTTCATATTTTTCACACCTTTTCAGATTTTCATGTTTTTGAACACCGCTTCATGCTCCTCCTAATTTTCACACCTTTGGAAGCTCTTCATATTTTTCACACCTTTTCAGGCTTTTCATGTTTTTGAACACGGTTTCATGCTCCTCCTATTTGTCAGACCGTTTCATGCTCCTCATATTTTTGACACGTTTTGAAGCTCTTCATAATTTTCACACCTTTTCATGTTCTTCATGTTTTTCAACACCGCTTCATGCTCCGCCTATTTTTCAGACGGTTTCATGCTCATCTCTTTTTTGAAACCTTTTGAAGCTCTTTATATTTTTCATACCTTTTGAAACTCTTCATATTTTTCACAAGTTTTCAAGCTCTTCATGTTTTTGAACACCGCTTCATGCTCCTCCTATTTTTCACACCTTTTGAAGCTCTTCATATTTTGCACACCTTTTCAGGCTTTTCATGTTTTTCAACACCACTTCATGCTCCTCCTATTTTTCAGACCGTTTTATGCTCCTCATGTATTTCACACCTTTTGAAGCTTCTCATATTTTTCACGCCTTTTCAGGCTCCTCATGTTTTTGAACACGGCTTCATGCTCCTCCTATTTTTCAGACCGTTTCATGCTCCTCATATTTTTGACACATTTTGAAACTCTTGATATTTTTCACACCTTTTCAGGCTCTTCCTGTTTTTGACGACAGCTTCATGCTCCTCCTATTTTTTAGACTGTTTCATGCTCCTCATATTTTTGACACCTTTTGAAGCTCTTCATATTTTTCACACCTTTTCAGGCTCTTCATGTTTTTGAACACCGCTTGATGCTCCTCCTATTTTTCAGACCGTTTCATGCTCCTCATATTTTTCACACCTTTTGAAGCTTTTCATATTTTTCACACCTTTTGAAGCTCTTCATATTTTTCACACCTTTTCAGTCTCTTCCTGTTTTTGACGACGGCTTCATGCCCCTCATATTTTTCAGACCATTTCATGCTCCTCATGTTTTTCACACCTTTTGCCGCTCTTCATATTTTTCACACCTTTTGAAGCTCTTCATATTTTTCACACCTTTTAAGGCTCCTCATGTTTTTGAACACCGCATCATGCTCCTCCTATTTTCAGACCGTTTCATGCTCCTGATGTATTTCACACTTTTTGAAGCTCTTCACATTTTTCACACCTTTTCTGGCTCTTCATGTTTTTGAACACCGTTTCAAGCTGTTCCTACTTTTCAGACCTTTTCATGCTCCTCATATATTTGACACATTTTGAAGCTCTTCATATATTTCACACCTTTGCAGGCTCTTCATGTTTTTCAAAACCACTTCCTCCTCCTCCTATTTTTCAGACCGCTTCATGCTCCTCTCATTTTTGACACCTTTTGAAGCTCTTCATATTTTTCACACCTTTTCAGGCTCTTCATATTTTTGAGCACCGCTTCATGCTCCTCCAATTTTTCAGATCGTTTCTTGCTCCTCATATTTTTGACACCTTTTGAATCTCTTCATATTTTTCACACCTTTTCAGGCTCTCATGTTTTTGAACACAGCTTCATGCTCGTCCTGTTTTTAAGGTTGTTTCATGCTCCCCTTGTATTGCACACCTTTTGAAGCTCTTCATGTATTTCACACCTTTTCAGGCTCTTCATGTTTTTGATCACCGTTTCATGCTCCTCCTATTTTTCAACCATTTCATGCTCCTCATATTTGTGACACCTTTTGAAGCTCTTCATATCTTTCAAATATTTTCAGGGTCTTCATGTTTTTGAACACCACTTCATGATCCTCCTATTTTTCTGACCGTTTCATGCTTTTCATATTTTTGACATGTTTTGAAGCTCCTCATATATTTCACACCTTTTGAAGCTCTTCATATTTTTGACACCTTTTCAGGCACTTCATGTTTTTCAACACCGTTTCATGCTCCTCCTATTTTTCAGACCGTTTCAAGCTCCTCATATTTTTCACACCTTTTGAATCTCTTCATATTTTTGAAACCTTTTCAGGCACTTCATGTTTTTCAACACCGCTTCTTGCTCTTCCTATTTCTCAGACCGTTTCATGCTCCTCATATTTTTGACATGTTTTGAAGCTCTTCATATTTTTCACAACTTTTGGATCTCTTCATATTTTTCACACCTTTTCAGGCTCTTCATGATTTTGAACACCGCTTCATACTCCTCCTATTTTTCAGAACGTTTCATGCTACTCATATTTTTGACATCTTTTAAAGCTCTTCATATTTTTCACACCTTTTAAGGCTCTTCATATTTTTGAACACTGCTTCATGCTCCTCCTATTTTTCAGACCGTTTCATGCTCCTCACGTATTTGACACCTTTTGAAGCTCTTCATATTTTTCACACCTTTTCAGGCTCTCATGTTTTTGAACACAGCTTCATGCTCGTCCTGTTTTTAAGGTTGTTACATGCACCTCATGTATTGCATACCTTTTGAAGCTCTTCATATATTTCACACCTTTTCAAGTTCTTCATGTTTTTCAACACCGCTTCATGCTCCTCCTATTTTTCAGACCACTTCATGCTTGTCATTTTGTTGACACCTTTTGAAGCTCTTCATATTTCTCACACGTTTTCATTCTCTTCATGTTTTTCAACACCGCTTCATGCTCCCAGGATTTTTCAGACCGTTTCATTCCCCTCATATTTTTGACACCTTTTGAAGCTCTTCATATATTACACACCTTTTCAGGCTCTTCATTTTTTTGAACACGACTTCATGGTCCTCCTATTTTTCAGACCGTTTCATGCTCATCTCATTTTTGACACCTTTTGTAGCTCTTCATATTTTTCACACCTTTGGAAGCTCTTCATATATTTCACACCTTTTCAGGCTCTTCAGGTTTTTCAACACCACTTCATGCTTCTCCTATTTTTCAGGCCGTTTCATGCTCCTCATATATTTGACATGTTTTGAAGCTCTTCATATTTTTCACACCTTTTGAAGTTCTTCATATTTTTCACACGTTTTCAGGCTCTTCATATTTTTCAACACCACTTCATGCTTCTCTTATTTTTCAGACTTTTTCATGCTCCTCTCATTTCTGAAATCTTTTGAAGCTATTCATATATTTCACACATTTTCAGGCTCTTCATGTTTTTCAACAACACTTCATGCTCCGCCTATTTTTCAGATGGTTTCATGCTCATCTCATTTTTGACACCTTTTGAAGGTCTGCATATTTTTCACACTTTTTCAAGTTCTTCATGTTTTGAGCACTGCTTCATGCTCCTCCTATTTTTCACACCTTTTGAAGCTCTTCATATTTTCACATCTTTTCACGCTCTTCATGTTTTTGAACACCGCTTCATGCTCCTCCTATTTTTCAGACCGTTTAATGCTCCTCCTGTATTTGACACCTTTTGATGCTCTTCATGTTTTTCACACCTTTTCAGGCTCATCATGTTTTTGAACACCGTTTCATGCTCCTCCGATTTTTCAGACTGTTTCATACTCCTCATATTTTTGACACCTTTTGAAACTCTTCATATTTTTCACAACTTTTCAGGCTCTTCATGTTTTGACACCGCTTCTTGCTCCTCCTATTTTTCAGAAAGTTTCATGCTCCTCATATATTTGACACCTTTTGAAAGTCTTAATATTTTTCACACCTTTTCATGCTCTTCATCTTTTTCAAAACCGTTTCATGCTCATCCTGTTTTTCAGACTGTTTCATGCTCCTCTTATGTTTGACACCTTAAGAAGCTCTTCATATTTTTCACACCATTTCAGGCTCTTCATGTTTGTCAACACAGTTTCAAGGTCCTATTATTTTTAAGACCGTTTCATGCTACTCATGTTTTTGACACCTTTTGAAGCTCTTCGTATTTTTCACACCTTTTCAGGCTCTTCTTATTTTTCAACACCACTTCATGATCCTCCTATTTTTCAGACCGTTTCATGCTCCTCATATATTTGACACCTTTTGAAGCTCTTCATATTTTTCACACCTTTTTAATCTCTTCATGTATTCAACAACACTTCATGCTCCTTCTATTTTTCAGACTGATTCATGCTCCTCATATTATTGACACCTTTTGAAGCTGTTCATATTTTTCACACCTCTTCAGGCTCTTCATGTTTTTCAACACCGTTTCATGCTCCTCCTATTTTTCAGACCGTTCCTTGCTCGTCATGTTTTTGACACGTTTTGAAGCTCTTCATTTTTTTCACAGCTTTTCGGGCTCTTCATGTTTTTCAACACCACTTCATACTCCTCCTATTTTTCAGACCGTTTAATCCTCCTCATGTATTTCACACCTTTTGTAGCTCTTCATATTTTTCACACCTTTTCAGGCTCTTCATGTTTTTGAACACCATTTCATGCTCCCCCTCTTTTGGAAACCGTTTCATTCTCCTCATACTTTGGACAGCTTTTGAAGCTCTTCATATATTTCACACCTTTTCATGATTTTCATTTTTTTCAACACCACTTCATACTCCTCCTATTTTTCAGACCGTTTCATGCTCATCTCATTTTGACACCTTTTGAAGCTCTTCATATTTTTCACTACTTTTGAAGCTTTTCATATATTTCACACCTTTTCAGGCTCTTCATGATTTTCAACACCGCTTCATGCTCCTCATATTTTTAAGACCGTTTCATGCTCATCTCATTTTTGACACCTTTTGAAGCTCTTCATATTTTTCACAACTTTTGAAGCTCTTCATATTTTTCATATTTTTGAAGTTCTTCATATTTTCACACGTTTTCAGACTCTTCATGTTTTTCAACACCGCTTCATGTTTCTCCTATTCTTCAGACCGTTTCATGCTCCTCATATATTTGACAGCTTTTGAAGCTTTTCATATTTTTCACACCTTTTCAGGCTCTTTATGTTTTTGAACACCGGTTCATGCTCCTCCTATTTTTCAGACCGTTTCATGCTCCTCATATTTTTGACACCTTTTGAAGCTCTTCATATTTTTCACACCTTTTCAGGCTCTTCATGTTTTTGAACACCGCTTCATGTTCTTCCTATTTTTCAGACCGTTTCATGCTCCTCAGATTTTTGACACCTTTTGAGGCTCTTCATGTTTTTGAACACCGCTTCATGCTCCTCCTATTTTTCAGACCGTTTCATGCTCCTCATATATTTGACACCTTTTGAAGCTTTTCATATTTTTCACACCTTTTCAGGCTCTTCATTTTTTTTCAACACCATTTCCTGCTCCTCCTATTTTTCACACCGTTTCATGCTCATCTAATTTTTGACACCTTTTGAAGCTCTTCATATTTTTCACACGTTTTCTGGCTCTTAAGATTTTTCAACACCGCTTCATGCTGATTCTATTTTTCAGACCGTTTCATGCTCCTCATATTTTTGACACCTTTTGAAGCTCTTCATATTTTTCACACCTTTTCAGGCTCTTCATGTTTTTCGAAACCGTTTCATGCTCCTCCTATTTTTCAGACCGTTTCATACTCCTAATATTTTTGACACCTTTTGAAGCTCTTCATATTTTTCACACCTTTTCAGTCTCTTCATGTTTTTCCACAGAACTTCATGCATCTCATATTTTTCAGACCGTTTCATGCTCCTCATGTATTTCACACCTTTTGAAGCTCTTCATATTTTTCACACCTTTTCAGGCTCTTCATGTTTTTGATCACCGTTTCATGCTCCTCCTATTTTTCAGACCATTTCATGCTCCTCATATTTTTGACACCTTTTGAAGCTCTTCATATCTTTCAAATCTTTTCAGGCTTTTCATGTTTTTGAACACCGCTTCATGATCCTCCTATTTTTCAGACCGTTTCATGCTTTTCATATTTTTGACACATTTTGAAGCTCTTCATATTTTTCACACCTTTTGAAGTTCTTCATATTTTTCACACCTTTTCAGGCTCTTCAAGTTTCTCAACAACGCTTCATGCTCCTCCTATTTTTCAGACCGTTTAATCCCCCTCATGTATTTCACACCTTTTGAAGCTCTTCATATTTTTCACACCTTTTCAGACTCTTCATGTTTTTGAACAGCATTTCATGCTCCCCGTATTTTGGAAACCATTTCATTCTCCTCATACTTTGGACAGCTTTTGAAGCTCTTCATATATTTCACACCTTTTCATGCTTTTCATTTTTTTCAACACCACTTCATACTCCTCCTATTTTTCAGACCGTTTCATGCTCATCTCATTTTGACACCTTTTGAAGCTCTTCATATTTTTCACTACTTTTGAAGCTTTTCATATTTTTCACACCTTTTCAGGCTCTTCATGATTTTCAACACTGCTTCATGCTCCTCATATTTTTAAGACCGTTTCATGCTCATCTCATTTTTGACACCTTTTGAAGCTCTTCATATTTTTCACAACTTTTGAAGCTCTTCATATTTTTCATATTTTTGAAGCTCTTCATATTTTCACACGTTTTCAGACTCTTCATGTTTTTCAACACCGCTTCATGTTTCTCCTATTCTTCAGACCGTGTCATGCTCCTCATATATTTGACAGCTTTTGAAGCTTTTCATATTTTTCACACCTTTTCAGGCTCTTTATGTTTTTGAACACCGGTTCATGCTCCTCCTATTTTTCAGACCGTTTCATGCTCCTCATATTTTTGACACCTTTTGAAGCTCTTCATATTTTTCACACCTTTTCAGGCTCTTCATGTTTTTGAACACCGCTTCATGGTCTTCCTATTTTTCAGACCGTTTCATGCTCCTCAGATTTTTGACACCTTTTGAGGCTCTTCATGTTTTTGAACACCGCTTCATGCTCCTCCTATTTTTCAGACCGTTTCATGCTCCTCATATATTTGACAGCTTTTGAAGCTTTTCATATTTTTCACACCTTTTCAGGCTCTTTATGTTTTTGAACACCGGTTCATGCTCCTCCTATTTTTCAGACCGTTTCATGCTCCTCATATTTTTGACACCTTTTGAAGCTCTTCATATTTTTCACACCTTTTCAGGCTCTTCATGTTTTTGAACACCGCTTCATGGTCTTCCTATTTTTCAGACCGTTTCATGCTCCTCAGATTTTTGACACCTTTTGAGGCTCTTCATGTTTTTGAACACCGCTTCATGCTCCTCATATTTTGACACGTTTTGAAGCTTTTCCTATTTTTCACAGCTTTTCAGGCTCTTCATGTTTTGAACACCGTTTCATAATCCTCCTATTTTTCAGACCATTTCATGCTCCTCATGTATTTCACACCTTTTGAAGCTCTTCATATTTTTCACACCCTTTCAGGCTCTTCATGTTTTTGATCACCGTTTCATGCTCCTCGTATTTTTCAGACCGTTTCATGCTCCTCATATTTTTGACACCGTTTGAAGGTCTTCATATTTTTCACACCTTTTCAGGCTCTTCATGTTTTTCAACACCGCTTCATGCTCCTCCTAGATTTCAGACTGTTTCATTCTCCTAATATTTTTGACACCTTTTGAAGCTCTTCATATATTTCACACCTTTTCAGGCTCTTCATTTTTTTCAAAACCACTTCATGATCCTCCTATTTTTCAGACCGTTTCATGCTCATCTCATTTTTGACACCTTTTGAAGCTCGTCATATTTTTCACATCTTTTGAAGCTCTTCATATTTTTCACACATTTTCAGCCTCTTCATGTTTTTCAACACCGCTTCATGCTCCTCCTATTTTTCTGACCATTTCATGCACCTCATATTTTTCACACCTTTTGAAGCCCTTCATATTTTTCACACCTTTTCAGGCTCTTCATGTGTTTAAACACCGCTTCATGCTCCTCCTATTTTTCAGAACGTTTCATGCTCCTCATATTTTTGACACCTTTTGAAGCTCTTCATATTTTTCACACCTTTTCAGGCTCTTCATGTTTTTCAACACCGTTTCATGCTCCTCCTATTTTTCAGACCGTTTCATACTCCTAATATTTTTGACACCTTTTGAAGCTCTTCATATTTTTCACACCTTTTCAGGCTCTTCATGTTTTTCAACACCGCTTCATGCTCCTCCTATTTTTCAGACCGTTTCATTCTCCTTATGTATTTCAAACCTTTTGAAGCTCTTCATATTTTTCACACCTTTTCAGTCTCTTCATGTTTTTCCACAGAACTTCATGCATCTAATATTTTTCAGACCGTTTCATGCTCCTCATGTATTTCACACCTTTTGAAGCTCTTCATATTTTTCACACCTTTTCAGGCTCTTTATGTTTTTGAACACCGCTTCATGCTCCTCCTATTTTTCAGACCGTTTCATGTTCCTCATATTTTTGACACGTTTTGAAGCTCTTCATATTTTTCACAACTTTTGGATCTCTTCATATTTTTCACACCTTTTCAGGCTCTTCATGATCTTGAACACCGCTTCATACTCCTCCTATTTTTCAGAACGTTTCATGCTACTCATATTTTTGACATCTTTTAAAGCTCTTCATATTTTTCACACCTTTTCAGGCTCTTCATATTTTTGAACACTGCTTCATGCTCCTCCTATTTTTCAGACCGTTTCATGCTCCTCACGTATTTCACACCTTTTGAAGCTCTTCATAATTTTCACACCTTTTCAGGCTCTCATGTTTTTGAACACAGCTTCATGCTCGTCTTGTTTTTAAGGTTGTTACATGCACCTCATGTATTGCATACCTTTTGAAGCTCTTCATATATTTCACACCTTTTCAAGTTCTTCATGTTTTTCAACACCGCTTCATGCTCCTCCTATTTTTCAGACCACTTCATGCTTGTCATTTTGTTGACACCTTTTGAAGCTCTTCATATTTCTCACACGTTTTCATTCTCTTCATGTTTTTCAACACCGCTTCATGCTCCCAGGATTTTTCAGACCGTTTCATTCCCCTCATATTTTTGACACCTTTTGAAGCTCTTCATATATTACACACCTTTTCAGGCTCTTCATTTTTTTGAACACGACTTCATGGTCCTCCTATTTTTCAGACCGTTTCATGCTCATCTCATTTTTGACAGCTTTTGAAGCTCTTCATATTTTTCACACCTTTGGAAGCTCTTCATATATTTCACACCTTTTCAGGCTCTTCATGTTTTTCAACACCACTTCATGCTTCTCCTATTTTTCAGACCGTTTCATGCTCCTCATATATTTGACATGTTTTGAAGCTCTTCATATTTTTCACACCTTTTGAAGTTCTTCATATTTTTCACACGTTTTCAGGCTCTTCATATTTTTCAACACCACTTCATGCTTCTCTTATTTTTCAGACTTTTTCATGCTCCTCTCATTTCTGAAAACTTTTGAAGCTATTCATATATTTCACACATTTTCAGGCTCTTCATGTTTTTCAACAACACTTCATGCTCCGCCTATTTTTCAGATGGTTTCATGCTCATCTCATTTTTGACACCTTTTGAAGGTCTGCATATTTTTTACACTTTTTCAGGTTCTTCATGTTTTGAGCACTGCTTCATGCTCCTCCTATTTTTCACACCTTTTGAAGCTCTTCATATTTTCACATCTTTTCAGGCTCTTCATGTTTTTGAACACCGCTTCATGCTCCTCCTATTTTTCAGACCGTTTAATGCTCCTCCTGTATTTGACACCTTTTGATGCTCTTCATATTTTTCACACCTTTTCAGGCTCATCATGTTTTTGAACACCGTTTCATGCTCCTCCGATTTTTCACACTGTTTCATACTCCTCATATTTTTGACACCTTTTGAAACTCTTCATATTTTTCACAACTTTTCAGGCTCTTCATGTTTTGACACCGCTTCTTGCTCCTCCTATTTTTCAGAAAGTTTCATGCTCCTCATATATTTGACACCTTTTGAAAGTCTTAATATTTTTCACACCTTTTCATGCTCTTCATCTTTTTCAAAACCGTTTCATGCTCATCCTGTTTTTCAGACTGTTTCATGCTCCTCTTATGTTTGACACCTTAAGAAGCTCTTGATATTTTTCACACCATTTCAGGCTCTTCATGTTTGTCAACACAGTTTCAAGGTCCTATTATTTTTCAGACCGTTTCATGCTCCTCATGTTTTTGACACCTTTTGAAGCTCTTCGTATTTTTCACACCTTTTCAGGCTCTTCTTATTTTTCAACACCACTTCATGATCCTCCTATTTTTCAGACCGTTTCATGCTCCTCATATTTTTGACACCTTTTGAAGCTGTTCATATTTTTCACACCTTTTCAGGCTCTTCATGTTTTTCAACACCGTTTCATGCTCCTCCTATTTTTCAGACCGTTCCTTGCTCCTCATGTTTTTGACACGTTTTGAAGCTCTTCATTTTTTTCACAGCTTTTCGGGCTCTTCATGTTTTTCAACACCACTTCATACTCCTCCTATTTTTCAGACCGTTTAATCCTCCTCATGTATTTCACACCTTTTGTAGCTCTTCATATTTTTCACACCTTTTCAGGCTCTTCATGTTTTTGAACACCATTTCATGCTCCCCCTCTTTTGGAAACCGTTTCATTCTCCTCATACTTTGGACAGCTTTTGAAGCTCTTCATATATTTCACACCTTTTCATGATTTTCATTTTTTTCAACACCACTTCATACTCCTCCTATTTTTCAGACCGTTTCATGCTCATCTCATTTTGACACCTTTTGAAGCTCTTCATATTTTTCACTACTTTTGAAGCTTTTCATATATTTCACACCTTTTCAGGCTCTTCATGATTTTCAACACCGCTTCATGCTCCTCATATTTTTAAGACCGTTTCATGCTCATCTCATTTTTGACACCTTTTGAAGCTCTTCATATTTTTCACAACTTTTGAAGCTCTTCATATTTTTCATATTTTTGAAGTTCTTCATATTTTCACACGTTTTCAGACTCTTCATGTTTTTCAACACCGCTTCATGTTTCTCCTATTCTTCAGACCGTTTCATGCTCCTCATATATTTGACAGCTTTTGAAGCTTTTCATATTTTTCACACCTTTTCAGGCTCTTTATGTTTTTGAACACCGGTTCATGCTCCTCCTATTTTTCAGACCGTTTCATGCTCCTCATATTTTTGACACCTTTTGAAGCTCTTCATATTTTTCACACCTTTTCAGGCTCTTCATGTTTTTGAACACCGCTTCATGGTCTTCCTATTTTTCAGACCGTTTCATGCTCCTCAGATTTTTGACACCTTTTGAGGCTCTTCATGTTTTTGAACACCGCTTCATGCTCCTCCTATTTTTCAGACCGTTTCATGCTCCTCATATATTTGACACCTTTTGAAGCTTTTCATATTTTTCACACCTTTTCAGGCTCTTCATTTTTTTTCAACACCATTTCCTGCTCCTCCTATTTTTCACACCGTTTCATGCTCATCTAATTTTTGACACCTTTTGAAGCTCTTCATATTTTTCACACGTTTTCTGGCTCTTAAGATTTTTCAACACCGCTTCATGCTGATTCTATTTTTCAGACCGTTTCATGCTCCTCATATTTTTGACACCTTTTGAAGCTCTTCATATTTTTCACACCTTTTCAGGCTCTTCATGTTTTTCAACACCGCTTCATGCTCCTCCTATTTTTCAGACCGTTTCTTGCTCCTCATGTATTTCACACCTTTTGAAGCTCTTCATATTTTTCACACCTTTTCAGGCTCTTCATGTTTTTCGAAACCGTTTCATGCTCCTCCTATTTTTCAGACCGTTTCATACTCCTAATATTTTTGACACCTTTTGAAGCTCTTCATATTTTTCACACCTTTTCAGTCTCTTCATGTTTTTCCACAGAACTTCATGCATCTCATATTTTTCAGACCGTTTCATGCTCCTCATGTATTTCACACCTTTTGAAGCTCTTCATATTTTTCACACCTTTTCAGGCTCTTCATGTTTTTGATCACCGTTTCATGCTCCTCCTATTTTTCAGACCATTTCATGCTCCTCATATTTTTGACACCTTTTGAAGCTCTCATATCTTTCAAATCTTTTCAGGCTTTTCATGTTTTTGAACACCGCTTCATGATCCTCCTATTTTTCAGACCGTTTCATGCTTTTCATATTTTTGACACATTTTGAAGCTCTTCATATTTTTCACACCTTTTGAAGTTCTTCATATTTTTCACACCTTTTCAGGCTCTTCAAGTTTCTCAACAACGCTTCATGCTCCTCCTATTTTTCAGACCGTTTAATCCCCCTCATGTATTTCACACCTTTTGAAGCTCTTCATATTTTTCACACCTTTTCAGACTCTTCATGTTTTTGAACAGCATTTCATGCTCCCCGTATTTTGGAAACCGTTTCATTCTCCTCATACTTTGGACAGCTTTTGAAGCTCTTCATATATTTCACACATTTTCATGCTTTTCATTTTTTTCAACACCACTTCATACTCCTCCTATTTTTCAGACCGTTTCATGCTCATCTCATTTTGACACCTTTTGAAGCTCTTCATATTTTTCACTACTTTTGAAGCTTTTCATATTTTTCACACCTTTTCAGGCTCTTCATGATTTTCAACACTGCTTCATGCTCCTCATATTTTTAAGACCGTTTCATGCTCATCTCATTTTTGACACCTTTAGAAGCTCTTCATATTTTTCACACCTTTTCAGGCTCTTCATGTTTTTCAACACCGTTTCATGCTCCTCCTATTTTTCAGACCGTTTCATGCTCCTCATATTTTTGACACCTTTTGAAGCTCTTCATATTTTTCACACCTTTTGAAGCTCCTCATATATTTCAGACTTTTTCATGCTCTCCACTTTTCTCAACACCACTTCATGCTCCTCCTATTTTTTCAGACCCTTTCATGCTAATCTAATTTTTGACACCTTTTGAAGCTCTTCATATTTTTCACACCTTTTGAAGCTCTTCATATTTTTCACAACTTTTCATTCTCTTCAAGATTTTCAACACCGCTTCATGCTCCTCCTATTTTTCAGACCGTTTCATGCTCATCTCATTTTTCACACCATTTGAAGCTCTTCATAATTTTCACACCTTTTGAAGCTCTTCATATTTTTCACATTTTTGAAGCTCTTCATATTTTTCATACTATTTCAGACTCTTCATGTTTTTCAACACCGCTTCATGCTCCTGCTATTTATCATACCATTTCATACTCCTCATATTTTTGACACGTTTTGAGGCTCTTCATATTTTTGCCACCTTTTCAGGCTCTTCAATTTTTTGAACATCGCTTCATGCTCCTCCTATTTTTTCGACCGAATCATGCTCCTCATATTTTTCACACCTTTTGAAGCTCTTCATATTTTTCTCACCTTTTCAGGCTATTCATGTTTTTGAACACCACTTCATGCTCTTCCTATTTTTCAGAGAGTTTCATGCTCCTCATGTATTTCACACCTTTTGAAGCTCTTCATGTTTTTCACACCTTTTCAGGCTCTTCATGTTTTTCCACACCACTTCATGCTTCTCCTATTTTTCAGCCCGTTTCATGCTCCTCATGTATTATACACCTTTTGAAGCTCTTCATATTTTTCCATCTTTTCAGGCTCTCCATGTTTTTGATCACCGTTTCATGCTCCTCCTATTTTTCAGACCGTTTCATGCTCATCTCGTTTTTGACACCTTTTGAAGCTCTTCATATTTTTCACACCTTTGAAACTCTTCTTATTTTTCAGACATTTTCAGGCTCTTCATGTTTTTCAACACCGCTTCTTGCTCCTCCGTTTTTCAGACCGTTTAATGCTCCTCATGTATTTCACACCTTTTGAAGCTCTTCATATTTTTCACACCTTTTTAAGCTCTTCATATATTTCACACCTTTTCAGGATCTTTACACTGTTCAACACCACTTCATGCTCCTCCTCTTTTTCAGACCGTTTCATGCTCATTTCATTTTGTAACCTTTTGAAGCTCTTCATATATTTCACACCTTTTAAGGATCTTTATATTGTTCAACACTACTTCATGCTTCTCCTATTTTTCAGACCGTTTCATGCTCATCTTATATTGACACCTTCTGAAGCTCTTCATATTTTTCACACCTTTTCATTCTCTTCAAGATTTTCAACACCGCTTCATGCTCCTCCTATTTTTCAGACCATTTCCTGCTCATCTCATTTTTCACACCATTTGAAGCTCTTCATATTTTTCACACCTTTTGAAGCTCTTCATATATTTCACATTTTTGAAGCTCTGCATATTTTTCACACCTTTTGAAGCTCTTCATATTTTTCACACATTTTCAGGCTCTTCATGATTTTGAACACCGCTTCATGCTCGTCCTGTTTTTCAAATCGTTTCATGCTCCTCATATTTTTGACTCCTTTTGAAGCTCTTCATATTTTTCACACCTTTTGAGGCTCTTCATGTTTTTCAACACCGCTTCATGCTCCTCCTATTTTTCAGACCATTTCTTGCTCCTCCTTTGTTCACACCTTTTGAAGCTCTTCATATTTTTAACACCTTTTCAGCCTCTTCATCATTTTCAACACCGCTTCATGCTCCTCCTATTTTTCAGACCCTTTCATTCTCATCTCATTTTTGAAATCTTTTGAAACTCTTCATATCTTTCATATTTTTGAAGCTCTTCATATTTTTCACAGGTTTTCAGGCTCTTCAACTTTTTCAACACCACTTCATGCTCCTCCTATTTTTCAGACCCTTTCATGCTAATCTAATTTTTGACACTTTTTGAAGCACTTCATATTTTTCACACGTTTTCAGTCTCTGCATGTTTTTGAACACCGCGTCATGCTCCTTCTATTTTTCAGACCGTTTCATGCTCCTCATGTACTTCACATCTTTTGAAGCTCTTCATATTTTGCACACCATTTGAAGCTCTTCATATTTTTCATATTTTTGAAACTCCTCATATTTTCAAGCGTTTTCAGACACTTCATGTTTTTCAACACCGCTTCATGATCCTGCTATTTTTCAGACCGTTTCATGCTCCTCATATTTTTGACAGGTTTTGACTCTTCATATTTTCACACCTTTTCAGGCTGTTTATGTTTTTGAATCCGCTTCATGCTCCTCCTATTTTTCAGACCGTTTCATGGTCCTCATATTTTTGACACCTTTTGAATCTCTCATATTCTTCACAACTTTTCAGGCTCTTCATGTTTTTGAACACCGCTTCATGCTCCTCCTATTTTTCAAACCGTTTCCTGCTCCTCATATATTTGATACCTTTTGAAGCTCTTCATATTTTTCACACTTTTTCAGGGTCTTCATGCTTTTCAACAGGTCTTAATGCTCCTCCTATTTTTCACACAGTTTCATGCTCATATCATTTTTGACACCTTTTGAAGCTCCTCATATTTTTGAAACCTTTTGAAGCTCTTCATATTTTTCACACCTTGTCAGGCTCTTCATGTTTTTCAACACCACTTCATGTTCCTCCTATTTTTCAGACCGTTTCATTCTCATCTCATTTCTTACACCTTTTGAAGCTCTTCATATATTTGACACCTTTTGAGGCTCTTCATATTTTCACTGGTTTTCACGCTCTTCATGTTTTTCAACATTGCTTCAAGCTCCTCCTATTTTTCACACCATTTCATGCTCCTCATATATTTGACACCTTTTGAGGCTCTTCATATTTTTCACACCTTTCCAGTCTCTTCATGGTTTTGAACACCTTTTCATGCTACTCCTTTTTCAGAACGTTTCATGCTCCTCATATTTTTGACACCTTTTGAAACTCTTCATATTTTTCACAACTTTTGAAGCTCTTCATATTTTTCATATTTTTGAAGTTCTTCATATTTTCACACGTTTTCAGACTCTTCATGTTTTTCAACACCGCTTCATGTTTCTCCTATTCTTCAGACCGTTTCATGCTCCTCATATATTTGACAGCTTTTGAAGCTTTTCATATTTTTCACACCTTTTCAGGCTCTTTATGTTTTTGAACACCGGTTCATGCTCCTCCTATTTTTCAGACCGTTTCATGCTCCTCATATTTTTGACACCTTTTGAAGCTCTTCATATTTTTCACACCTTTTCAGGCTCTTCATGTTTTTCAACACCGCTTCATGTTTCTCCTATTCTTCAGACCGTTTCATGCTCCTCATATATTTGACAGCTTTTGAAGCTTTTCATATTTTTCACACCTTTTCAGGCTCTTTATGTTTTTGAACACCGGTTCATGCTCCTCCTATTTTTCAGACCGTTTCATGCTCCTCATATTTTTGACACCTTTTGAAGCTCTTCATATTTTTCACACCTTTTCAGGCTCTTCATGTTTTTGAACACCGCTTCATGGTCTTCCTATTTTTCAGACCGTTTCATGCTCCTCAGATTTTTGACACCTTTTGAGGCTCTTCATGTTTTTGAACACCGCTTCATGCTCCTCCTATTTTTCAGACCGTTTCATGCTCCTCATATATTTGACACCTTTTGAAGCTTTTCATATTTTTCACACCTTTTCAGGCTCTTCATTTTTTTTCAACACCATTTCCTGCTCCTCCTATTTTTCACACCGTTTCATGCTCATCTAATTTTTGACACCTTTTGAAGCTCTTCATATTTTTCACACGTTTTCTGGCTCTTAAGATTTTTCAACACCGCTTCATGCTGATTCTATTTTTCAGACCGTTTCATGCTCCTCATATTTTTGACACCTTTTGAAGCTCTTCATATTTTTCACACCTTTTCAGGCTCTTCATGTTTTTCAACACCGCTTCATGCTCCTCCTATTTTTCAGACCGTTTCTTGCTCCTCATGTATTTCACACCTTTTGAAGCTCTTCATATTTTTCACACCTTTTCAGGCTCTTCATGTTTTTCGAAACCGTTTCATGCTCCTCCTATTTTTCAGACCGTTTCATACACCTAATATTTTTGACACCTTTTGAAGCTCTTCATATTTTTCACACCTTTTCAGTCTCTTCATGTTTTTCCACAGAACTTCATGCATCTCATATTTTTCAGACCGTTTCATGCTCCTCATGTATTTCACACCTTTTGAAGCTCTTCATATTTTTCACACCTTTTCAGGCTCTTCATGTTTTTGATCACCGTTTCATGCTCCTCCTATTTTTCAGACCAATTCATGCTCCTCATATTTTTGACACCTTTTGAAGCTCTCATATCTTTCAAATCTTTTCAGGCTTTTCATGTTTTTGAACACCGCTTCATGATCCTCCTATTTTTCAGACCGTTTCATGCTTTTCATATTTTTGACACATTTTGAAGCTCTTCATATTTTTCACACCTTTTGAAGTTCTTCATATTTTTCACACCTTTTCAGGCTCTTCAAGTTTCTCAACAACGCTTCATGCTCCTCCTATTTTTCAGACCGTTTAATCCCCCTCATGTATTTCACACCTTTTGAAGCTCTTCATATTTTTCACACCTTTTCAGACTCTTCATGTTTTTGAACAGCATTTCATGCTCCCCGTATTTTGGAAACCGTTTCATTCTCCTCATACTTTGGACAGCTTTTGAAGCTCTTCATATATTTCACACATTTTCATGCTTTTCATTTTTTTCAACACCACTTCATACTCCTCCTATTTTTCAGACCGTTTCATGCTCATCTCATTTTGACACCTTTAGAAGCTCTTCATATTTTTCACACCTTTTCAGGCTCTTCATGTTTTTCAACACCGTTTCATGCTCCTCCTATTTTTCAGACCGTTTCATGCTCCTCATATTTTTGACACCTTTTGAAGCTCTTCATATTTTTCACACCTTTTGAAGCTCCTCATATATTTCAGACTTTTTCATGCTCTCCACTTTTCTCAACACCACTTCATGCTCCTCCTATTTTTTCAGACCCTTTCATGCTAATCTAATTTTTGACACCTTTTGAAGCTCTTCATATTTTTCACACCTTTTGAAGCTCTTCATATTTTTCACAACTTTTCATTCTCTTCAAGATTTTCAACACCGCTTCATGCTCCTCCTATTTTTCAGACCGTTTCATGCTCATCTCATTTTTCACACCATTTGAAGCTCTTCATAATTTTCACACCTTTTGAAGCTCTTCATATTTTTCACATTTTTGAAGCTCTTCATATTTTTCATACTATTTCAGACTCTTCATGTTTTTCAACACCGCTTCATGCTCCTGCTATTTATCATACCATTTCATACTCCTCATATTTTTGACACGTTTTGAGGCTCTTCATATTTTTGCCACCTTTTCAGGCTCTTCAATTTTTTGAACATCGCTTCATGCTCCTCCTATTTTTTCGACCGAATCATGCTCCTCATATTTTTCACACCTTTTGAAGCTCTTCATATTTTTCTCACCTTTTCAGGCTATTCATGTTTTTGAACACCACTTCATGCTCTTCCTATTTTTCAGAGAGTTTCATGCTCCTCATGTATTTCACACCTTTTGAAGCTCTTCATGTTTTTCACACCTTTTCAGGCTCTTCATGTTTTTCCACACCACTTCATGCTTCTCCTATTTTTCAGCCCGTTTCATGCTCCTCATGTATTATACACCTTTTGAAGCTCTTCATATTTTTCCATCTTTTCAGGCTCTCCATGTTTTTGATCACCGTTTCATGCTCCTCCTATTTTTCAGACCGTTTCATGCTCATCTCGTTTTTGACACCTTTTGAAGCTCTTCATATTTTTCACACCTTTGAAACTCTTCTTATTTTTCAGACATTTTCAGGCTCTTCATGTTTTTCAACACCGCTTCTTGCTCCTCCGTTTTTCAGACCGTTTAATGCTCCTCATGTATTTCACACCTTTTGAAGCTCTTCATATTTTTCACACCTTTTTAAGCTCTTCATATATTTCACACCTTTTCAGGATCTTTACACTGTTCAACACCACTTCATGCTCCTCCTCTTTTTCAGACCGTTTCATGCTCATTTCATTTTGTAACCTTTTGAAGCTCTTCATATATTTCACACCTTTTAAGGATCTTTATATTGTTCAACACTACTTCATGCTTCTCCTATTTTTCAGACCGTTTCATGCTCATCTTATATTGACACCTTCTGAAGCTCTTCATATTTTTCACACCTTTTCATTCTCTTCAAGATTTTCAACACCGCTTCATGCTCCTCCTATTTTTCAGACCATTTCCTGCTCATCTCATTTTTCACACCATTTGAAGCTCTTCATATTTTTCACACCTTTTGAAGCTCTTCATATATTTCACATTTTTGAAGCTCTGCATATTTTTCACACCTTTTGAAGCTCTTCATATTTTTCACACATTTTCAGGCTCTTCATGATTTTGAACACCGCTTCATGCTCGTCCTGTTTTTCAAATCGTTTCATGCTCCTCATATTTTTGACTCCTTTTGAAGCTCTTCATATTTTTCACACCTTTTGAGGCTCTTCATGTTTTTCAACACCGCTTCATGCTCCTCCTATTTTTCAGACCATTTCTTGCTCCTCCTTTGTTCACACCTTTTGAAGCTCTTCATATTTTTAACACCTTTTCAGCCTCTTCATCATTTTCAACACCGCTTCATGCTCCTCCTATTTTTCAGACCCTTTCATTCTCATCTCATTTTTGAAATCTTTTGAAACTCTTCATATCTTTCATATTTTTGAAGCTCTTCATATTTTTCACAGGTTTTCAGGCTCTTCAACTTTTTCAACACCACTTCATGCTCCTCCTATTTTTCAGACCCTTTCATGCTAATCTAATTTTTGACACTTTTTGAAGCACTTCATATTTTTCACACGTTTTCAGTCTCTGCATGTTTTTGAACACCGCGTCATGCTCCTTCTATTTTTCAGACCGTTTCATGCTCCTCATGTACTTCACATCTTTTGAAGCTCTTCATATTTTGCACACCATTTGAAGCTCTTCATATTTTTCATATTTTTGAAACTCCTCATATTTTCAAGCGTTTTCAGACACTTCATGTTTTTCAACACCGCTTCATGATCCTGCTATTTTTCAGACCGTTTCATGCTCCTCATATTTTTGACAGGTTTTGACTCTTCATATTTTCACACCTTTTCAGGCTGTTTATGTTTTTGAATCCGCTTCATGCTCCTCCTATTTTTCAGACCGTTTCATGGTCCTCATATTTTTGACACCTTTTGAATCTCTCATATTCTTCACAACTTTTCAGGCTCTTCATGTTTTTGAACACCGCTTCATGCTCCTCCTATTTTTCAAACCGTTTCCTGCTCCTCATATATTTGATACCTTTTGAAGCTCTTCATATTTTTCACACTTTTTCAGGGTCTTCATGCTTTTCAACAGGTCTTAATGCTCCTCCTATTTTTCACACAGTTTCATGCTCATATCATTTTTGACACCTTTTGAAGCTCCTCATATTTTTGAAACCTTTTGAAGCTCTTCATATTTTTCACACCTTGTCAGGCTCTTCATGTTTTTCAACACCACTTCATGTTCCTCCTATTTTTCAGACCGTTTCATTCTCATCTCATTTCTTACACCTTTTGAAGCTCTTCATATATTTGACACCTTTTGAGGCTCTTCATATTTTCACTGGTTTTCACGCTCTTCATGTTTTTCAACACTGCTTCAAGCTCCTCCTATTTTTCACACCATTTCATGCTCCTCATATATTTGACACCTTTTGAGGCTCTTCATATTTTTCACACCTTTCCAGTCTCTTCATGGTTTTGAACACCTTTTCATGCTACTCCTTTTTCAGACCGTTTCATGCTCCTCATATTTTTGACACTTTTTGAAACTCTTCATATTTTTCACAACTTTTCAGGCTCATCTTGATTTTCAACACCGCTTCATGCTCCTCCTATTTTTCAGACCGTTTCATGGTCCTCATATTTTTGACACCTTTTGAATCTCTCATATTCTTCACAACTTTTCAGGCTCTTCATGTTTTTGAACACCGCTTCATGCTCCTCCTATTTTTCAAACCGTTTCCTGCTCCTCATATATTTGATACCTTTTGAAGCTCTTCATATTTTTCACACTTTTTCAGGGTCTTCATGCTTTTCAACAGGTCTTAATGCTCCTCCTATTTTTCACACAGTTTCATGCTCATATCATTTTTGACACCTTTTGAAGCTCCTCATATTTTTGAAACCTTTTGAAGCTCTTCATATTTTTCACACCTTGTCAGGCTCTTCATGTTTTTCAACACCACTTCATGTTCCTCCTATTTTTCAGACCGTTTCATTCTCATCTCATTTCTTACACCTTTTGAAGCTCTTCATATATTTGACACCTTTTGAGGCTCTTCATATTTTCACTGGTTTTCACGCTCTTCATGTTTTTCAACACTGCTTCAAGCTCCTCCTATTTTTCACACCATTTCATGCTCCTCATATATTTGACACCTTTTGAGGCTCTTCATATTTTTCACACCTTTCCAGTCTCTTCATGGTTTTGAACACCTTTTCATGCTACTCCTTTTTCAGAACGTTTCATGCTCCTCATATTTTTGACACTTTTTGAAACTCTTCATATTTTTCACAACTTTTCAGGCTCATCTTGATTTTCAACACCGCTTCATGCTCCTCCTTTTTTTCAGACCGTTTCATGCTCCTCATATTTTGACACCTTTTTAAGCTCTTCATATTTTGCACACCTTTTCAGGCTCTTCATGTATTTGAACACCGCTTCATGCTCCTCCTATTTTTCAGACCGTTTCATGCTCCTCATATTTTTGACACCTTTTGAAGCTCTTCATATTTCTCAGACCTCTTCAGGCTCTTCTTGTTTTTCAACACCGTTTCATGCTCCTCCTATTTTTCAGACCGTTTAATGCTCCTCATAATTTTGCCACCTTTTAAAGCTCTTCATATTTTTCCCACCCTTTCAGGTTCTTCATGTTTTTCAACACCGCGTCATGCTCCTCCTATTTTTCAGACCGTTTCATGCTCCTCATTTTTTTTACACCTTTTGAAGCTCTTCATATTTTTCACACCGTTTCAGGCTCTTCATGTTTTTCAACACATCTTCATGTTCCTCCTATTTGTAAGACCTTTTCATGCTCATCTCCTTTTTGACACCTTTTGAAGCTCTTCATATTTTTCACACCTTTTGAAGCTCTTCATATTTTTCACACGTTTTCAGGCTCTTCATGTTTTTCAACACCTCTTCATGCCTCTCCTATTTTTCAGACCATTTCATGCTCCTCATATTTTTGACACATTTTGAAGCTCTTCATATATTTCACACCTTTTCAGGCTCTTCATGTTTTTCAACACCACTTCATGCTCCTCCTATTTTTCAGACCGTTTCATGCTCATCTCTTTTTTGACAACTTTTGAAGCTCTTCATATTTCTCACACCTTTTGAAGCTCTTCATATTTCTCACACCTTTTGAAGCTCTTCATATTTTTCACACGTTTTCAGGTTCTTCATGTTTTTCAACACCGCTTCATGCTGCTCCTATTTTTCAGACCGTTTCATGTTCCTCATATTTTTGACACATTTTGAAACTCTTCATATTTTTCGCACCTTTTCAGGCTCTTCATTTTTTTCAACACCTCTTCATGCTCCTCCTATTTTTCAGACCGGTTCATGCTCCTCATTTTTTGACACCTTTTGAAGCTCTTCATATTTTTCAAACCTTTTCAGGCTCTTCATTTTTTTCAACACCGCTTCATGATCCTCCTATTTTTCAGACCGTTTTATGCTCCAAATATTTTTCACACCTTTTATAGCTCTTGTTATTTTCCAAACCTTTTTAGGCTCTTCATGTTTTTGAACCCCGCTTCATGCTCCTCCTCTTTTTCAGACCGTTTCATGTTCCTCATATTTTTAACACCTTTTGAAGCTCTTCATATTTTTAACACATATTCAGGCTCTTCATATTTTTGAACACCGTTTCAAGCTCCTTCTATTTTTGACACGTTTTGAAGCTCTTCATATATCTCACACCTTTTCAGGCTCTTCATGTTTTTCAACACCACTTCATGTTCCTCCTATTTTTCAGACCGTTTCATGCTCGTCATATTTTTGACACTTTTTGAAGCTCTTCATATATTTCACACATTTTCTGGCTCTTCATGTTTTCAACACTGCTTCTTGCTCTTCCGATTTTTCATACCATTTCATGCTCCTCATATTTTTTCCACATTTTGAAGCTCTTCATAATTTTCACACCTTTTCGGGCTCTTCATGTTTTTGAACCCCGCTTCATGCTCCTCCTCTTTTTCAGACCGTTTCATGCTCCTCATATTTTTCACACCTTTTGAAGCTCTTCATATTTTTAACACATATTCAGTCTGTTCATGTTTTTGAACACCCTTTCAAGCTACTTCTATTTTGACACGTTTTGAAGCTCTTCATATATCTCACAGCTTTTCAGGCTCTTCATGTTTTTCAACACCACTTCATGCCTCTCCTATTTTTCAGACCGTTTCATGCTCCTCATATTTTTGACACCTTTTGAAGCTCTTCATATTTTTCACTACTTTTCAGGCTCTTCATGTTTTTTTTTGTTTGTTTGTTTGTTTTAATTTTTATTATTATTATTTTTTTTCCAGTGGGTTTTGTCATACATTGACATGAATCAGCCATGGATTTACATGTATTCCCAGTCCCGATCCCCCCTCCCACCTCCCTCTCCACCCGATTCCTCTGGGTCTTCCCAGTGCACCAGGCCGGAGCACTTGTCTCGTGCATCCCATCTGGGCTGGTGATCTGTTTTACCATAGATAGTATACGTGCTGTTCTTTTGAAATATCCCACCCTCACATTCTCCCACAAAGTTCAAAAGTCTGTTCTCTATTTCTGTGTCTCTTTTTCTGTTCTGCATATAGGGTTATCGTTATCACCTTTCTTAAATTCCATATACATGTGTCAGTATGCTGTAATATTCTTTATCTTTCTGGCTTACTTCACTCTGTATAATGGGCTCCAGCTTCATCCATCTCATTAGGACTGGTTCAAATGAATTCTTTTTCATGGCTGAGTAATATTCAATGGTGTATATGTACCACAGCTTCCTTATCCATTCATCTGCTGATGGGCATCTAGGTTGCTTCCATGTCCTGGCTATTATAAACAGTGCTGCGATGAACATTGGGGTACACGTGTCTCTTTCAGATCTGGTTTCCTCAGTGTGTATGCCCAGAAGTGGGATTGCTGGGTCATATGGCAGTTCTATTTCCAGTTTTTTAAGAAATCTCCACACTGTTTTCCACAGCGGCTGGACTAGTTTGCATTCCCACCAACAGTGTAAGAGGGTTCCCTTTTCTCCACACCCTCTCCAGCATTAATTGCTTGTAGACTTTTGGATAGCAGCCATCCTGACTGGCATGTAATGTTACCTCATTGTGGTTTTGATTTGCATTTCTCTAATAATGAGTGATGTTGAGCATCTTTTCATGTGTTTGTTAGCCATCTGTTTGTCTTCTTTGGAGAAATGTCTGTTTAGTTCTTTGGCCCATTTTTTGATTGGGTCATTTATTTTTCTGGAATTGAGCTGCAGGAGTTGCTTGTATATTTTTGAGATTAATCCTTTGTCTGTTTCTTCATTTGCTATTATTTTCTCCCAATCTGAGGGCTGTCTTTTCACCTTACTTATAGTTTCCTTTGTAGTGCAAAAGCTTTTAAGTTTCATTAGGTCCCATTTGTTTAGTTTTGCTTTTATTTCCAATATACTGGGAGGTGGGTCATAGAGGATCTTGCTTTGATTTATGTTGGAGAGTGTTTTGCCTATGTTCTCCTCTAGGAGTTTTATAGTTTCTGGTCTTACATTTAGATCTTTAAGCAGTGCTAAGGGGAAGGTTCATAGCATTACAGGCTTACATCAAGAAACAGGAAAAAAAAACCAATTAAATAACCTAACTCTACACCTAAAGCAATTAGAGAAGGAAGAAATGAAGAACCCCAGAGTTAGCAGAAGGAAAGAAATCTTAAAAATCAGGGCAGAAATAAATGCAAAAGAAACTAAAGAGACCATAGCAAAATTCAACAAAGCTAAAAGCTGGTTTTTTGAAAAAATAAACAAAATTGACAAACCATTAGCAAGACTCATTAAGAAACAAAGAGAGAAAAACCAAATTAACAAAATTAGAAATGAAAATGGAGAGATCACAACAGACAACACTGAAATACAAAGGATCATAAGAGACTACTACCAGCAGCTCTATGCCAATAAAATGGACAACTTGGATGAAATGGACAAATTCTTAGAAAAGTATAACTTTCCAAAACTGAACCAGGAAGAAATAGAAGATCTTAACAGACCCATCACAAGCAAGGAAATCGAAACTGTCATCAAAAATCTTCCAGCAAACAAAAGCCCAGGACCAGATGGCTTCACAGCTGAATTCTACCAAAAATTTAGAGAAGAGCTAACACCTATCTTACTCAAACTCTTCCAGAAAATTGCAGAAGAAGGTAAGCTTCCAAACTCATTCTATGAGGCCACCATCACCCTAATTCCAAAACCAGACAAAGATGCCACAAAAAAAGAAAACTCCAGGCCAATATCACTGATGAACATAGATGCAAAAATCCTTAACAAAATTCTAGCAAACAAAATCCAACAACATATTAAAAAAATCATACACCATGACCAAGTGGGCTTTATCCCAGGAATGCAAGGATTCTTTAATATCCGCAAATCAATCAATGTAATACACCACAGTAACAAATTGAAAGATAAAAACCATATGATTATCTCAATAGATGCAGAGAAAGCCTTTGACAAAATTCAACACTCATTTATGATTAAAACTCTCCAAAAAGCAGGAATAGAAGGAACATACCTCAACATAATGAAAGCTATATATGACAAACCCACAGCAAGCATCACCCTCAATGGTGAAAAATTGAAGGCATTTCCCCTGAAATCAGGAACAAGACAAGGGTGCCCACTCTCACCACTACTATTCAACATAGTGTTGGAAGTTCTGGCCACAGCAATCAGAGCAGAAAAAGAAGTAAATGGAATCCAGATAGGAAAAGAAGAAGTAAAACTCTCACTGTTTGCAGATGACATGATCCTCTACATAGAAAACCCTAAAGACTCTACCAGAAAATTACTAGAGCTAATCAATGAATATAGTAAAGTTGCAGGATATAAAATTAACACACAGAAATCCCTTGCATTCCTATATACTAACAATGAAAAAACAGACAGAGAAATTAAGGAAACAATACCATTCACCATTGCAACAAAAAGAATAAAATACTTAGGAGTATATCTACCTAAAGAAACAAAGGACCTATACATAGAAAACTATAAAACACTGATGAAAGAAATCAAAGAGGACACAAACAGATGGAGAAACATACCGTGTTCGTGGATTGGAAGAATTAATATTGTCAAAATGGCTATTCTACCCAAAGCAGTCTATAGAGTCAATGCAATCCCTATCAAGCTACCAACGGTATTTTTCACAGAACTAGACCAAAGAATTTCACAATTTGTATGGAAATACAAAAAAACTTCGAATAGCCAAAGTAATCTTGAGAAAGAAGAATGGAACTGGAGGAATCAACCTGCCTGACTTCAGACTCTACTACAAAGCCACAGTCATCAAGAAAGTATGGTACTGGCACAAAGACAGAAATATAGATCAATGGAACAGAATAGAAAGCCCAGAGATAAATCCACGAACCTATGGACACCTTATCTTAGACAAAGGAGGCAAGGATATACAATGGAAAAAAGACAACCTCTTTAACAAGTGGTGCTGGGAAAACTGGTCAACCACTTGTAAAAGAATGAAACTAGAACACTTTCTAACACCATACACAAAAATAAACTCAAAATCGATGAAAGATCTAAATGTAAGACCAGAAACTATAAAACTCCTAGAGGAGAACATAGGCAAAACACTCTTCATGTTTTTGAACACCGTTTCATGCTCCTCCTATTTTTCAGACCGTTTCATGCTTCTCATCTTTTTGACACTTTTGAAGCTCTTCATATTTTTCACACCTTTTCAGGCTCTTCATGTTTTTGAACACCGCTTCATGATCCTCCTATATTTCAGACCGTTTCATGCTCCTCATATTTTTCACACCTTTTGAAGCTCTTCATATTTTTCACACCTTTTCAGTCTCTTCATGTTTTTCAATGCCACATCATGCGCCTCCTATATTTCAGACCGTTTAATGCTCCTCATATTTTGACACCCTTTGAAGCTCTTCATATTTTTCACACCTTCTCAGGCTCTTCATGTTTTTCAACTCCGCTTCATGCTCTTCCTATTTATCAGATTGTTTAATGCTCCTCATCTTTTTGACACTTTTGAAGCTCTTCATATTTTTCACACCTTTTCAGGCTCTTCATGTTTTTGAACACCGCTTCATGATCCTCCTATATTTCAGACCGTTTCATGCTCCTCATATTTTTCACACCTTTTGAAGCTCTACATATTTTTAACACATATTCAGGCTCTTCATGTTTTTGAACACCGTTTCAAGCTACTTCTATTTTTGACACGTTTTGAAGCTCTTCATTTATCTCACACCTTTTCAGGCTCTTCATGTTTTTCAACACCACTTCATGCCTCTCCTATTTTTCAGACCGTTTCATGCTCCTCATATTTTTGACACCTTTTGAAGCTCTTCATATTTTTCACTACTTTTCAGGCTCTTCATGTTTTTTTGTTTGTTTGTTTGTTTGTTTTAATTTTTATTATTATTATTTTTTCCAGTGGGTTTTGTCATACATTGATATGAATCAGCCATGGATTTACATGTATTCCCAGTCCCGATCCCCCCTCCCACCTCCCTCTCCACCCGATTCCTCTGGGTCTTCCCAGTGCACCAGGCCGGAGCACTTGTCTCGTGCATCCCACCTGGGCTGGTGATCTGTTTCACCATAGATAGTATACATGCTGTTCTTTTGAAATATCCCACCCTCACATTCTCCCACAAAGTTCAAAAGTCTGTTCTGTATTTCTGTGTCTCTTTTTCTGTTCTGCATATAGGGTTATCGTTATCACCTTTCTTAAATTCCATATACATGTGTCAGTATGCTGTAATGTTCTTTATCTTTCTGGCTTACTTCACTCTGTATAATGGGCTCCAGCTTCATCCATCTCATTAGGACTGGTTCAAATGAATTCTTTTTCATGGCTGAGTAATATTCAATGGTGTATATGTACCACAGCTTCCTTATCCATTCATCTGCTGATGGGCATCTAGGTTGCTTCCATGTCCTGGCTATTATAAACAGTGCTGCGATGAACATTGGGGTACACGTGTCTCTTTCAGATCTGGTTTCCTCAGTGTGTATGCCCAGAAGTGGGATTGCTGGGTCATATGGCAGTTCTATTTCCAGTTTTTTAAGAAATCTCCACACTGTTTTCCACAGCGGCTGGACTAGTTTGCATTCCCACCAACAGTGTAAGAGGGTTCCCTTTTCTCCACACCCTCTCCAGCATTAATTGCTTGTAGACTTTTGGATAGCAGCCATCCTGACTGGCATGTAATGTTACCTCATTGTGGTTTTGATTTGCATTTCTCTAATAATGAGTGATGTTGAGCATCTTTTCATGTGTTTGTTAGCCATCTGTTTGTCTTCTTTGGAGAAATGTCTGTTTAGTTCTTTGGCCCATTTTTTGATTGGGTCATTTATTTTTCTGGAATTGAGCTGCAGGAGTTGCTTGTATATTTTTGAGATTAATCCTTTGTCTGTTTCTTCATTTGCTATTATTTTCTCCCAATCTGAGGGCTGTCTTTTCACCTTACTTATAGTTTCCTTTGTAGTGCAAAAGCTTTTAAGTTTCATTAGGTCCCATTTGTTTAGTTTTGCTTTTATTTCCAATATTCTGGGAGGTGGGTCATAGAGGATCTTGCTGTGATTTATGTCGGAGAGTGTTTTGCCTATGTTCTCCTCTAGGAGTTTTATAGTTTCTGGTCTTACATTTAGATCTTTAAGCAGTGCTAAGGGGAAGGTTCATAGCATTACAGGCTTACATCAAGAAACAGGAAAAAAAAACCAATTAAATAACCTAACTCTACACCTAAAGCAATTAGAGAAGGAAGAAATGAAGAACCCCAGAGTTAGCAGAAGGAAAGAAATCTTAAAAATCAGGGCAGAAATAAATGCAAAAGAAACTAAAGAGACCATAGCAAAATTCAACAAAGCTAAAAGCTGGTTTTTTGAAAAAATAAACAAAATTGACAAACCATTAGCAAGACTCATTAAGAAACAAAGAGAGAAAAACCAAATTAACAAAATTAGAAATGAAAATGGAGAGATCACAACAGACAACACTGAAATACAAAGGATCATAAGAGACTACTACCAGCAGCTCTATGCCAATAAAATGGACAACTTGGATGAAATGGACAAATTCTTAGAAAAGTATAACTTTCCAAAACTGAACCAGGAAGAAATAGAAGATCTTAACAGACCCATCACAAGCAAGGAAATCGAAACTGTCATCAAAAATCTTCCAGCAAACAAAAGCCCAGGACCAGATGGCTTCACAGCTGAATTCTACCAAAAATTTAGAGAAGAGCTAACACCTATCTTACTCAAACTCTTCCAGAAAATTGCAGAAGAAGGTAAGCTTCCAAACTCATTCTATGAGGCCACCATCACCCTAATTCCAAAACCAGACAAAGATGCCACAAAAAAAGAAAACTCCAGGCCAATATCACTGATGAACATAGATGCAAAAATCCTTAACAAAATTCTAGCAAACAGAATCCAACAACATATTAAAAAAATCATACACCATGACCAAGTGGGCTTTATCCCAGGAATGCAAGGATTCTTTAATATCCGCAAATCAATCAATGTAATACACCACAGTAACAAATTGAAAGATAAAAACCATATGATTATCTCAATAGATGTAGAGAAAGCCTTTGACAAAATTCAACACTCATTTATGATTAAAACTCTCCAAAAAGCAGGAATAGAAGGAACATACCTCAACATAATAAAAGCTATATATGACAAACCCACAGCAAGCATCACCCTCAATGGTGAAAAATTGAAGGCATTTCCCCTGAAATCAGGAACAAGACAAGGGTGCCCACTCTCACCACTACTATTCAACATAGTGTTGGAAGTTCTGGCCACAGCAATCAGAGCAGAAAAAGAAGTAAATGGAATCCAGATAGGAAAAGAAGAAGTAAAACTCTCACTGTTTGCAGATGACATGATCCTCTACATAGAAAACCCTAAAGACTCTACCAGAAAATTACTAGAGCTAATCAATGAATATAGTAAAGTTGCAGGATATAAAATTAACACACAGAAATCCCTTGCATTCCTATATACTAACAATGAAAAAACAGACAGAGAAATTAAGGAAACAATACCATTCACCATTGCAACAAAAAGAATAAAATACTTAGGAGTATATCTACCTAAAGAAACAAAGGACCTATACATAGAAAACTATAAAACACTGATGAAAGAAATCAAAGAGGACACAAACAGATGGAGAAACATACCGTGTTCGTGGATTGGAAGAATTAATATTGTCAAAATGGCTATTCTACCCAAAGCAGTCTATAGAGTCAATGCAATCCCTATCAAGCTACCAACGGTATTTTTCACAGAACTAGACCAAAGAATTTCACAATTTGTATGGAAATACAAAAAAACTTCGAATAGCCAAAGTAATCTTGAGAAAGAAGAATGGAACTGGAGGAATCAACCTGCCTGACTTCAGCCTCAACTACAAAGCCACAGTCATCAAGACAGTATGGTACTGGCACAAAGACAGAAATATAGATCAATGGAACAGAATAGAAAGCCCAGAGATAAATCCACGAACCTATGGACACCTTATCTTTGACAAAGAAGGCAAGGATATACAATGGAAAAAAGACAACCTCTTTAACAAGTGGTGCTGGGAAAACTGGTCAACCACTTGTAAAAGAATGAAACTAGAACACTTTCTAACACCATACACAAAAATAAACTCAAAATCGATGAAAGAACTAAATGTAAGACCAGAAACTATAAAACTCCTAGAGGAGAACATAGGCAAAACACTCTTCATGTTTTTGAACACCGTTTCATGCTCCTCCTATTTTTCAGACAGTTTCATTTTCCTCATATTTTTCACACCTTTTGAAGTTCTTCATATTTTTCACACCATTTCAGTCTCTTCTTGTTTTTCAACACCGTTTCATACTACTCCTAATTTTGACAACTTTTAAGCTCTTCATATTTTTCTCACCTTTTCAGGCTCTTCATTCTTTGAACACCCCTTCATGCTCCTCCTATTTTTCAGACCGTTTCATGTTCCTCATATATTTGACACCTTTGAAAGCTCTTCATATATTTCACACCTTTTCAGGCTCTTCATGTTTTTCAACACCACGTCATGCTCCTCCTATTTTTCAGACCGTTTAATGCATATCTCATTTTTGACACCTTTTGAAGATCTTCATATAATTCACACCATTTAAAGCTCTTAATATTTATCACACGTTTTCAAGCTCTTCATGTTGTTCAACACCACTTCATGCTCCTCCTATTTTTCAGACCGTTTCATGCTCCTCATATTTTTAAAACCTTTTAAAGCTCTTCATATTTTTCACACCTTTTCAGGCTCTTCATGGTTTTGAACATCGCTTTATCCTCCTCCTGTTTTTCAGACAGTTTCATGCTCCTCATATTTTTCACACCTTTTGAAGCTCTTGATATTTTTCACACCTTTTCAGGCTCTTCATTTTTTTCAACACCGCTTCAAACTCCTCCTATATTTGAGACCGTTTCATGCTCCTCATATTTTTGACACATTTTGAAGCTCTTCATATTTTTCACTCCTTTTCTGGCTCTTCATGTTTTTCAACAGCACTTCATTGTCCTCCTATTTTTCAGACCGTTTCATGCTCTGCTCATTTTTTACACCTTTTGAAGCTCTTCATATTTTTCACACCTTTTCAGGCTCTTCATATTTTTCAACACTGCTTCATGCTCCTCCTATTTTTCAGACCGCTTCATGCTCCTAATATTTTGAAACGTTTTGAGGCTCTTCATATTTTTCACACCTTTCCAGGCTCTTTATGTTTGTGAACACCGTTTCATGCTACTCTTTTTTAGAACGTTTCATGCTCTTCATATTTTTGAAACCTTTTGAAGCTCTTCATATTTTTCACACCTTTTCTGGCTCATCTTGTTTTTCAACAAAGCTTCATGCTCCTCCTATTTTTCAGACCTCTTGATGCTCCTCATATATTTGACAGCTTTTGAACCTCTTCATATTTTTCACACCTTTTCACGCTCTTCATGTTTTTGAACACCGCTTCATGCTCCTCCTATTTTTCAGACCGTTTCTTTCTCCTCATATTTTTGACACCTTTTGAAGCTCTTCATATTTTTCATACCTTTTCAGGCTCTTCATGTTTTTCAGCACCGCTTCATGCTCTTCCTATTTTTCAGTCCGTTTCATGCTCCTCTTATTTTTGACACCTTTTGAAGCTCTTCATAGTTTTCACACCTTTTCAGGTTCTCCATGTTTTTGAACACCGCTTCATACTCCTCCTTTTTTTCAGACCGTTTAATGCTCCTCGTATTTTTCAGACCGTTTCATGCTCCTAGTATATTTGACAGCTTCTGAAGCTCTTCATATTTTTCACACCTTTTCAGGCTCTTCATATTTTTGAACAGTGCTTCGTCCTCCTCCTATTTTTCAGACCGTTTTTTGCTCCTCATATTTTTGACACATTTTGAAGCTCTTCATATTTTTCATACCTTTTCAGGCTCCTCATGTTTTTCAACACCATTTCATGTTCCTCCTATTTTTCAGACCGTTTCATGCTCATCTCATTTTTGAGAACTTTTGAAGCTCTTCATATTTTTCACACCTTTGAATCTCTTCATATTTTTCACACGTTTTTAGGCTCTTCATGTTTTTCAACACGGCTTCATGCTCCTCCTATTTTCAGACCGTTTCATGCTCCTCATATTTTTCAGACCGTTTCATGTGCCTCATATTTTTGACACCTTTTGAAGCTCTTCTTATTTTTCACACATTTTCAGGCTCTTCATGTTTTTGAGCACAGCTTCATGCTCCTCCTATTTTTCAGACTGTTTCATGCTCCTCATGTATTTCACACCTTTTGAAGCTCTTCATATTATTCACACCATTTCAGGCTCTTCATGTTTTTCATCACCTCTTCATGCTCCTACTATTTTTCAGACCGTTTCATGCTCATCTCGTTTTTTACACCTTTTGAAGCTCTTCATTTCCTTCACACCTTTTGAAGCTCTTCATATTTTTCACACCTTTCCAGGCTCTTCATGTTTTTCAACACTGCTTCATGATCCTCCTATTTTTCAGATCGTTTCATGCTCCTCATCTTTTTGACACGTTTTGAGGCTCTTCATATTTTCACACCTTTCCAGGCTCTTCATGTTTTTGAACACCATTTCATGCTCCTCCTATTTTTGAGAACGTTTCATGCTCCTCATATTTTTGACACGTTTTGAACCTCAGTATATTTTTCACACCTTTTCAGGCTCTTCATGTTTTTGAACACCACTTCAAGCTCCTCCTATTTTATGACCGTTTCATGCTCATCTCATTTTTGACACCTTTTGAAGCTCTTCATTTCCTTCACACCTTTTGAAGCTCTTCATATTTTTCACACCTTTCCAGGCTCTTCATGTTTTTCAACACTGCTTCATGATCCTCCTATTTTTCAGATCGTTTCATGCTCCTCATCTTTTTGACACGTTTTGAGGCTCTTCATATTTTCACACCTTTCCAGGCTCTTCATGTTTTTGAACACCATTTCATGCTCCTCCTATTTTTCAGACCGTTTCATGCTCCTCATATTTTTGACACCTTTTGAAGCTCCTCCTATTTTTCACACATTTTCAGGCTCTTCATGTTTTTCAACACCACTTCAAGCTCCTCCTATTTTATGACCGTTTCATGCTCATCTCATTTTTGACACCTTTTGAAGCTCTTCATATTTTTCACACCTTTTGAAACTCTTCATATTTTTCATACCTTTTCAGGCTCTCCATGTTTTTGAACACCGCTTCAAGCTCCTCCTAATTTTCTGACCGTTTCATGCTCATCATATTTTTGACACCTTTGAAGCTCTTCATATTTTTCACACCTTTTCAGGCTCTTCATGTTTTTCAACATCAAATCATGCTCCTCCTATTTTTCAGCCCGTTTCATGCTCCTCATGTATTTCACACCTTTTGAAGCTCTTCATATTTTTCACACATTTTCAGGCTCTTCATGTTTTTCAACATCGCTTCATCCTCCTCCTATTTTTCAGCCCGTTTCATGCTCCTCATGTATTTCACACCTTTTGAAGCTCTTCATATTTTTCACACCTTTTCAGGCTCTTCTTGTTTTTGAACACAGCTTCAAGCTCCTCATATTTATCAGACCGTTACATGCTCCTCATTTATTTCACACCTTTTGATGCTCTTTATATTTTTCACACCTTTTCAGGCTCTTCATGTATTGAACACCATTTCATGCTCCTCGTATTTTTCAGATCGTTTCATGCTCATCTCATTTTTGACACCTTTTCAAGCTCTTCATATTTTTCACACCTTTTCAGGCTCTTCATGTTTTTCAACACAACTTCATGGTCCTCCTATTTTTCAGACCGTTTCATGCTCATCTCATTTTTGACACCTTTTGAACCTTTCATATTTTTCACACCTTTTGAAGCTCTTTATATTTTTCACACCTTTTCAGGCTCTTCATTTTTTCACCACCACTTCATGCTCCTCCTATATTTCAGACAGTTTCATTCTCATGTCATTTTTGACAACTTTTGAAGCCCTTCATATTTTTCACACCTTTTGAAGCTCTTGATATTTTTCACACGTTTTCAGGCTCTTCATGTTTTTCAACACCACTTCATGCTCCTCCTATTTTTCAGACCGTTATATGCTCCTCATATTTTTGACACCTTTTGAATCTCGTCATATTTTTCACACCTTTTCAGGCTCTTTATGTTTATCAACACCACTTCATGCTCCTCCTATATTTCCGACCGTTTCATGCTCTTCATATTTTTGACACCTTTTGAAGCTCTTCATATTTTTGACACCTTTTCAGGCTCTTCATATTTTTCAACACCACTTCATGCGCCTCCTATTATTCAGACCGTTTCATGCTAATCTCATTTTTGACACCTTTTGAACCTCTTCATATTTTTCACACCTTTTGAAGCTCTTCATATTTTTCACATCTTTTCAGGCTCTTCATGTTTTTCGACACCACATCATGCTCCTCCTATTTTTCCGACCGTATCATTCTCCTCATAATTTTAACACCTTTTGAAGCTCTTCTTATTTTTCACACATTTTCAGGCTCTTCATGGTTTTGAGCACAACTTCATGCTCCTCCTATTTTTCAGACCGTTTCATGCTCCTCCTATTTTTCAGACCGTTTCATGCTCCTCATATTTTTGACACCTTTTGAAGCTCTTCATATTTTTCACACCTTCTCAGGCTCTTCATGTTTTTGTGCACAGCATCATGCTCCTCCTATTTTTCAGTCCGTTTCATGCTCCTCATGTATTTCACACCTTTTGAAGCTCTTCATATTATTCACACCATTTCAGGCTCTTCATGTTTTTCATCACCTCTTCATGCTCCTACTATTTTTCAGACCGTTTCTTGCTCATCTCATTTTTTACACCTTTTGAAGCTCTTCATTTCCTTCACACCTTTTGAAGCTCATCATATTTTTCACACCTTTTTAGGCACTTGATGTTTTTCAACAACACTTCATGCTCCTCTTATTTTTCAGACCGTTTCATGCTCATTCCATTTTTGACACATTTTGAAGCTCTTCATATTTTTCACAACTTTTGAAGCTCTTCATATTGTTCATACGTTTATAGGCTCTTCTTGTTTTCAACACTGCTTCATGCTCCTCCTCTTTTTCAGCCCGTTTCATGCTACTCATATGTTTCACACCTTTTGAAGCTCTTCTTATTTTTCACACCTTTTCTGAACACCGTTCCATGCTCCTCCTTTTTTTCCGACCGTTTCATGCTCCTCATATATTTTACACCATTTGAAGGCCTTCATATTTTGCACACCTTTTCAGGCTCTTCATGTTTTTCAGCACCGCTTCATGATCCCTCTATTTTACAGACCGTTTCATGCTTCCCATATTTTGACACCTTTTGAAGCTCTTCATATTTTTCACACCTTTTCAGCCTCTTCATGTTTTTCAGCACCACTTCATGCTCCTCTTATTTTTCAGACCGTTTCATGCTCCTCATATTTTTGATACCTTTTGAAGCGCTTCATATTTTTCACACCTTTTCAGGCTCTTCATGTTTTTCAGCACCACTTAATCCTCCTCTTATTTTTCAGACCGTTTCATGCTCTTCATATTTTTGACACCTTTTGAAGCTCTTCTTATTTTCACAACTTTTCAGGCTCTTCATGTTTTTCAACACCGCTTCATGCTCCGCCAATTGTTCAGGCCATTTCATGCTCCTCATGTATTTCACACCTTTTGAAGCTCTTCATATTATTCACACCATTTCAGGCTCTTCATGTTTTTCATCACCTCTTCATGCTCCTACTATTTTTCAGACCGTTTCATGCTCATCTCGTTTTTTACACCTTTTGAAGCTCTTCATTTCCTTCACACCTTTTGAAGCTCTTCATATTTTTCACACCTTTCCAGGCTCTTCATGTTTTTCAACACTGCTTCATGATCCTCCTATTTTTCAGATCGTTTCATGCTCCTCATCTTTTTGACACGTTTTGAGGCTCTTCATATTTTCACACCTTTCCAGGCTCTTCATGTTTTTGAACACCATTTCATGCTCCTCCTATTTTTGAGAACGTTTCATGCTCCTCATATTTTTGACACCTTTTGAACCTCAGTATATTTTTCACACCTTTTCAGGCTCTTCATGTTTTGAACGCCGCTACATGTTCCTCCTATTTTTCAGACCGTTTCATGCTCCTCATATTTTTGACACCTTTTGAAGCTCCTGCTTTTTTTCACACATTTTCAGGCTCTTCATGTTTTTCAACACCACTTCAAGCTCCTCCTCTTTTATGACCGTTTCATGCTCATCTCATTTTTGACACCTTTTGAAGCTCTTCATATTTTTCACACCTTTTGAAACTCTTCATATTTTTCATACCTTTTCAGGCTCTCCATGTTTTTGAACACCGCTTCAAGCTCCTCCTAATTTTCTGACCGTTTCATGCTCATCATATTTTTGACACCTTTGAAGCTCTTCATATTTTTCACACCTTTTCAGGCTCTTCATGTTTTTCAACATCAAATCATGCTCCTCCTGTATTTCACACCTTTTGAAGATTTTCATATTTTTCACACCTTTCCAGGCTCTTCATGTTTTTCAACACTGCTTCATGATCCTCCTATTTTTCAGATCGTTTCATGCTCCTCATCTTTTTGACACGTTTTGAGGCTCTTCATATTTTCACACCTTTCCAGGCTCTTCATGTTTTTGAACACCATTTCATGCTCCTCCTATTTTTGAGAACGTTTCATGCTCCTCATATTTTTGACACCTTTTGAACCTCAGTATATTTTTCACACCTTTTCAGGCTCTTCATGTTTTTGAACACCACTTCAAGCTCCTCCTATTTTATGACCGTTTCATGCTCATCTCATTTTTGACAACTTTTGAAGCTCTTCATTTCCTTCACACCTTTTGAAGCTCTTCATATTTTTCACACCTTTCCAGGCTCTTCATGTTTTTCAACACTGCTTCATGATCCTCCTATTTTTCAGATCGTTTCATGCTCCTCATCTTTTTGACACGTTTTGAGGCTCTTCATATTTTCACACCTTTCCAGGCTCTTCATGTTTTTGAACACCATTTCATGCTCCTCCTAATTTTCAGACCGTTTCATGCTCCTCATATTTTTGACACCTTTTGAAGCTCCTCCTATTTTTCACACATTTTCAGGCTCTTCATGTTTTTCAACACCACTTCAAGCTCCTCCTATTTTATGACCGTTTCATGCTCATCTCATTTTTGACACCTTTTGAAGCTCTTCATATTTTTCACACCTTTTGAAACTCTTCATATTTTTCATACCTTTTCAGGCTCTCCATGTTTTTGAACACCGCTTCAAGCTCCTCCTAATTTTCTGACCGTTTCATGCTCATCATATTTTTGACACCTTTGAAGCTCTTCATATTTTTCACACCTTTTCAGGCTCTTCATGTTTTTCAACATCAAATCATGCTCCTCCTATTTTTCAGCCCGTTTCATGCTCCTCATGTATTTCACACCTTTTGAAGCTCTTCATATTTTTCACACATTTTCAGGCTCTTCATGTTTTTCAACATCGCTTCATCCTCCTCCTATTTTTCAGCCCGTTTCATGCTCCTCATGTATTTCACACCTTTTGAAGCTCTTCATATTTTTCACACCTTTTCAGGCTCTTCTTGTTTTTGAACACAGCTTCAAGCTCCTCATATTTATCAGACCGTTACATGCTCCTCATTTATTTCACACCTTTTGATGCTCTTTATATTTTTCACACCTTTTCAGGCTCTTCATGTATTGAACACCATTTCATGCTCCTCGTATTTTTCAGATCGTTTCATGCTCATCTCATTTTTGACACCTTTTCAAGCTCTTCATATTTTTCACACCTTTTCAGGCTCTTCATGTTTTTCAACACAACTTCATGGTCCTCCTATTTTTCAGACCGTTTCATGCTCATCTCATTTTTGACACCTTTTGAACCTTTCATATTTTTCACACCTTTTGAAGCTCTTTATATTTTTCACACCTTTTCAGGCTCTTCATTTTTTCACCACCACTTCATGCTCCTCCTATATTTCAGACAGTTTCATTCTCATGTCATTTTTGACAACTTTTGAAGCCCTTCATATTTTTCACACCTTTTGAAGCTCTTGATATTTTTCACACGTTTTCAGGCTCTTCATGTTTTTCAACACCACTTCATGCTCCTCCTATTTTTCAGACCGTTATATGCTCCTCATATTTTTGACACCTTTTGAATCTCGTCATATTTTTCACACCTTTTCAGGCTCTTTATGTTTATCAACACCACTTCATGCTCCTCCTATATTTCCGACCGTTTCATGCTCTTCATATTTTTGACACCTTTTGAAGCTCTTCATATTTTTGACACCTTTTCAGGCTCTTCATATTTTTCAACACCACTTCATGCGCCTCCTATTATTCAGACCGTTTCATGCTAATCTCATTTTTGACACCTTTTGAACCTCTTCATATTTTTCACACCTTTTGAAGCTCTTCATATTTTTCACATCTTTTCAGGCTCTTCATGTTTTTCGACACCACATCATGCTCCTCCTATTTTTCCGACCGTATCATTCTCCTCATAATTTTAACACCTTTTGAAGCTCTTCTTATTTTTCACACATTTTCAGGCTCTTCATGGTTTTGAGCACAACTTCATGCTCCTCCTATTTTTCAGACCGTTTCATGCTCCTCCTATTTTTCAGACCGTTTCATGCTCCTCATATTTTTGACACCTTTTGAAGCTCTTCATATTTTTCACACCTTCTCAGGCTCTTCATGTTTTTGTGCACAGCATCATGCTCCTCCTATTTTTCAGTCCGTTCCATGCTCCTCATGTATTTCACACCTTTTGAAGCTCTTCATATTATTCACACCATTTCAGGCTCTTCATGTTTTTCATCACCTCTTCATGCTCCTACTATTTTTCAGACCGTTTCTTGCTCATCTCATTTTTTACACCTTTTGAAGCTCTTCATTTCCTTCACACCTTTTGAAGCTCATCATATTTTTCACACCTTTTTAGGCACTTGATGTTTTTCAACAACACTTCATGCTCCTCTTATTTTTCAGACCGTTTCATGCTCATTCCATTTTTGACACATTTTGAAGCTCTTCATATTTTTCACAACTTTTGAAGCTCTTCATATTGTTCATACGTTTATAGGCTCTTCTTGTTTTCAACACTGCTTCATGCTCCTCCTCTTTTTCAGCCCGTTTCATGCTACTCATATGTTTCACACCTTTTGAAGCTCTTCTTATTTTTCACACCTTTTCTGAACACCGTTCCATGCTCCTCCTTTTTTTCCGACCGTTTCATGCTCCTCATATATTTTACACCATTTGAAGGCCTTCATATTTTGCACACCTTTTCAGGCTCTTCATGTTTTTCAGCACCGCTTCATGATCCCTCTATTTTACAGACCGTTTCATGCTTCCCATATTTTGACACCTTTTGAAGCTCTTCATATTTTTCACACCTTTTCAGCCTCTTCATGTTTTTCAGCACCACTTCATGCTCCTCTTATTTTTCAGACCGTTTCATGCTCCTCATATTTTTGATACCTTTTGAAGCGCTTCATATTTTTCACACCTTTTCAGGCTCTTCATGTTTTTCAGCACCACTTAATCCTCCTCTTATTTTTCAGACCGTTTCATGCTCTTCATATTTTTGACACCTTTTGAAGCTCTTCTTATTTTCACAACTTTTCAGGCTCTTCATGTTTTTCAACACCGCTTCATGCTCCGCCAATTGTTCAGGCCATTTCATGCTCCTCATGTATTTCACACCTTTTGAAGCTCTTCATATTATTCACACCATTTCAGGCTCTTCATGTTTTTCATCACCTCTTCATGCTCCTACTATTTTTCAGACCGTTTCATGCTCATCTCGTTTTTTACACCTTTTGAAGCTCTTCATTTCCTTCACACCTTTTGAAGCTCTTCATATTTTTCACACCTTTCCAGGCTCTTCATGTTTTTCAACACTGCTTCATGATCCTCCTATTTTTCAGATCGTTTCATGCTCCTCATCTTTTTGACACGTTTTGAGGCTCTTCATATTTTCACACCTTTCCAGGCTCTTCATGTTTTTGAACACCATTTCATGCTCCTCCTATTTTTGAGAACGTTTCATGCTCCTCATATTTTTGACACCTTTTGAACCTCAGTATATTTTTCACACCTTTTCAGGCTCTTCATGTTTTTGAACGCCGCTACATGTTCCTCCTATTTTTCAGACCGTTTCATGCTCCTCATATTTTTGACACCTTTTGAAGCTCCTGCTTTTTTTCACACATTTTCAGGCTCTTCATGTTTTTCAACACCACTTCAAGCTCCTCCTCTTTTATGACCGTTTCATGCTCATCTCATTTTTGACACCTTTTGAAGCTCTTCATATTTTTCACACCTTTTGAAACTCTTCATATTTTTCATACCTTTTCAGGCTCTCCATGTTTTTGAACACCGCTTCAAGCTCCTCCTAATTTTCTGACCGTTTCATGCTCATCATATTTTTGACACCTTTGAAGCTCTTCATATTTTTCACACCTTTTCAGGCTCTTCATGTTTTTCAACATCAAATCATGCTCCTCCTGTATTTCACACCTTTTGAAGATCTTCATATTTTTCACACATTTTCAGGCTCTTCATGTTTTTCAACATCGCTTCATGCTCCTCCTATTTTTCAGCCCGTTTCATGCTCCTCATGTATTTCACACCTTTTGAAGCTCTTCATATTTTTCACACCTTTTCAGGCTCTTTTTGTTTTTGAACACAGCTTCAAGCTCCTCATATTTATCAGACCGTTACATGCTCCTCATTTATTTCACACCTTTTGATGCTCTTTATAGTTTTTAACACCTTTTCAGGCTCTTCATGTATTGAACACCATTTCATGCTCCTCGTATTTTTCAGATCTCTTCATGCTCATCTCATTTTTGACACCTTTTCAAGCTCTTCATATTTTTCACACCTTTTCAGGCTCTTCATGTTTTTCAACACAACTTCATGGTCCTCCTATTTTTCAGACCGTTTCATGCTCATCTCATTTTTGACACCTTTTGAACCTTTCATATTTTTCACACCTTTTGAAGCTCTTTATATTTTTCACACCTTTTCAGGCTCTTCATTTTTTCACCACCACTTCATGCTCCTCCTATTTTTCAGACAGTTTCATTCTCATGTCATTTTTGACAACTTTTGAAGCCCTTCATATTTTTCACACCTTTTGAAGCTCTTGATATTTTTCACACGTTTTCAGGCTCTTCATGTTTTTCAACACCACTTCATGCTCCTCCTATTTTTCAGACCGTTATATGCTCCTCATATTTTTGACACTTTTTGAATCTCGTCATATTTTTCACACCTTTTCAGGCTCTTTATGTTTATCAACACCACTTCATGCTCCTCCTATTTTTCCGACCGTTTCATGCTCTTCATATTTTTGACACCTTTTGAAGCTCTTCATATTTTTGACACCTTTTCAGGCTCTTCATGTTTTTCAACACCACTTCATGCGCCTCCTATTATTCAGACCGTTTCATGCTAATCTCATTTTTGACACCTTTTGAACCTCTTCATATTTTTCACACCTTTTGAAGCTCTTCATATTTTTCACATCTTTTCAGGCTCTTCATGTTTTTCGACACCACATCATGCTTCTCCTATTTTACCGACCGTTTCATGCTCCTCATATTTTTGACACCTTTTGAAGCTCTTCATTTTTTTCACACCTTTTCAGGCTCTTCATGTATTTGATCACTATTTCATGCTCATCATATTTTTCACACCTTTTGAAACTCTTCATATTTTTCACACGTTTTCAGGATCTTCATGTTTTTGAACACCGCTTCATGCTCCTCCTATTTTCAGCCCATTTCATGCTCCTCATATTTTTCACTCCTTTTCAGGCTCTTCATGTTTTTCAACACCGCTTCATGCTCCTAATATTTTTCACACCTTTTGAAGCTCTTCATATTTTTCACACCTTTTCAGACTCTTCATGTTTTTGAACACCGATTCATGCTCCTCATATATTTGACACCTTTTGAAGCTCTTCATATTTTTCACACCTTTGCAGGCTCTTCATGTTTTTCACACCTTTTCATGATCTTCATGTTTTTCAACACGGCTTCATGCTCCTTCTATTTTTCAGACCTTTTCATGCTCCTCATTTTTCACACCTTTTGAAGCTCTTCATATTTTTCACATCATTTCAGTCTCTTCTTGTTTTTCAACACCGTTTCATGCTCCTCCTATTTTTCAGACCATTTATTGCTCCTCATATTTTTCACACCTTTTAAGCTCTTCATATTTTTCACACCTTTTCAGGCTCTTCAAGTTTTAAACACCGCTTCATGCTCCTCCTATTTTTCAGACCGTTTCATGTTCCTCTCATTTTTGACATCTTTTGAAGCTCTTCATATCTTTCACACCTTTTGAAGCTCTTCATATTTTTCACACCTTTTGAAGCTCTTCATATTTTTCAAACCTTTTCAGGCTCTTCATATTTTTGAACACCTTTTCAGGCTCTTCATGTTTTTCAACACCACTTCATGCTCCTCCTTTTTTTAAGACCGTTTCATGCTCGTCCTATTTTTCAGACCGTTTCATGCTCCTCATATTTTTGACACCTTTTGAAGCTCTTCATATTTTTCACAACTTTTCCGGCTCTTCATGTTTTTGAACACCGTTTCATGCTCCTCCTATTTTTGAGACCGTTTCATGCTCCTCATATTTTTGACACATTTTGAAGCTCTTCAATTTTTCACACATTTTCAGGCTCTTCATGTTTTTCAACACTACTTCATTCTCCTCCTATTTTTCAGACTGTTTCATGCTCCTCATATTTTTCACACCTTTTGAAGCTCTTAATATATTACACACGTTTTCAGGCTGTACATGTTTTCATCACCGCTTCATGCTCCTCCTATTTTTCAGACCGTTTCATGCCCCTCATATTTTTGAAACCTTTAGAAGCTCTTCATATTTTTCACACCTTTTCAGGCTCTTCATGTTTTTCAACACCGCTTCATGCTCCTTCTATTTTTCAGACCTTTTCATGCTCCTCATATTTTTGACACGGTTTGAAGAACTTCATATTTTTCACACCTTTTCAGGCTCTTCATTTTTTCAACACCGCTTCATGCTCCTCCTATTTTTCAGACCGTTTCATGCTACTCAGATTTTTCACACATTATGAAGCTCTTCATAGTTTTCACACATTTTCAGGCTCCTCATGTTTTTCAACACCGCTTCATACTCCTCCCATTTTTCAGACCGTTTCATGCTCCTCATATATTTCACACCTTTTGAAGCTCTTCATATTTTGCACACCTTTTCAGGCTCTTCATATTTTTAACACCGCTTTATGATCTTCCTATTTTTCAGACCGTTTCATGCTCCTCATATTTTTGACACATTTTGAAGCTCTTCATATTTTTCACACCTTTTCAGGCTCTGCATGTTCTTAAAGACCGTTTGATGCTCCTCCTATTTTTAGGACCGTTTCATGCTACTCATATTTTTGACACCTTTTGAAGCTCTTCATATTTTTCACACCTTTTCAGGCTCTGCATGTTCTTGAACACCGTTTGATGCTTCTACTATTTTTCAGCCCGTTTCATGCTCCTCATAATTTTGACACCTTTTGAAGCTCTTCATATTTTTCACACCTTTCCGACTCTTCATGTTTTTGAACACCGATTCATGCTCCTCATATTTTTGACACCTTTTGAAGCTCTTAATATTTTTCACACCTTTGCGGGCTCTTCATGTTTTTGAACACGGCTTCATGCTCCTCCTAATTTTTAGACCGTTTCATGCTCCTCATATTTTTGTCACCTTTTGAAGGTCTTCATATTTTTCACACCTTTTCAGGCTCTTCATGTTTTTTAACACCTTTTCATGCTCCTCCTATTTTTCAGACCGTTTCATGCTCCTCATATTTTTCACACCTTTTTAAGCTCTTCATATTTTTCTCATCATTTCAGGATTCATGTTTTTGAACACCACTTCATGCTCCCCCTTTTTTCATTCCACCTCATGCTCGTCATATTTTTCACCCCTTTTGAAGCTCTTCATATTTTTCACACCTTTTCATGCTCTTCATGTTTGTCAACACCGTTTCCTGCTCCTCCTATTTTCAGACTATTTCATGCTCTTCGTATTTTGACACCTTTTGAAGCTCTTCATATATTTCACACCTTTTCAGCTTCTTCATGTTTTTGAACAGCGCTTCATGCTCCTCCTATTTTTCACACCTATTGAAGCTCTTCATATATTTCACACTTTTTAAGCTCTTCATGTTTTTGAACACCGCTTCATGTTCCTCATATTCTTCACACCTTTTGAAGCTCATCATATTTTTCATTCCTTTTCCTGATCTTCATGTTTTTCAATACCGTTTCATGCTCCTCCTATTTTTCAGACCTTTTCATGCTCCTGATATTTTTGACACCTTTTGAAGCTCTTCATATTTTTCACAACTTTTCAGGCTCTTCAAGATTTCGAACACCGTTTCATGCTACTCCTATTTTTGACACCTTTTGAAGCTCTTCATATTTTTCACACCTTTTCAGGCTCTTGATGTTTTTAATCACTGTTTCATACTCCTCCTTTTTTTCAGACCGTTTCATGTTCCACATATTTTTCACACCTTTTGCAGCTCTTCATATTTTTCACACCTTTTCATGATCTTCATGTTTTTCAACACGGCTTCATGCTCCTTCTATTTTTCAGACCGTTTCATGCTCCTCATATTTTTCACACCTTTTGAAGCTCTTCATATTTTTCACATCATTTCAGTCTCTTCATGTTTTCAACACCGTTTCGTGCTCCTCTTTTTTTTTCAGACCATTTCCTGCTCCTCATATTTTTGACACCTTTTAAGCTCTTCATATTTTTCACACCTTTTCAGGCTCTTCAAGTTTTAAACACCGTTTCATGCTACTCCTAATTTTGACACCTTTTGAAGCACTTCATATTTTTCAAACCTTTTCATGCTTTTCATGTTTTTCAACAACGTTTCATGTTCTTCCTATTTTTAAGACCGTTTCATGCTCCTCATATTTTTGCCACCTTTTGAAACTCTTCATATTTTTCACTCCTATTCAGGATCTTCATGTTTTTGAACACCGTTTCATGCTACTCCTATTTTTGACACCTTTTTAAGATCTTCATATTTTTCACCCCTTTTCATGCACTTCATTTTTTCAACAGAGTTTCACGCTCCTCCTATTTTTCAGACTGTTTCATGCTCCTCATATTTTTGACACCTTTTGAAGCTCTTCATATATTTCACAACTTTTCAGGCTCTTCATGTTTTTCAACACCACTCATGCACCTCCTATTTTTCAGACCATTTCATGCTCCTCATATATTTGACAGCTTTTGAACCTCTTCATATTTTCACACCTTTTCAGGCTCTTCTTGTTTTTGAACACCACTTCATGCTCCTCCGATTTTTCAGATCGTTTCATGCTCCTCACATTTTTCACACTTTTTGAAGCTCTTCATATTTTTCACACATTTTCAGGCTCTTATGTTTTTGAATGCCGCTTCATGCTCCTCATATTATTCAGACTGTTTCATGCTCTTCATATATTTGACACGTTTTGAAGCTCTTCATATTTTTCACACCTTTTCAGACACTTCATGTTTTTGAACACGGTTTCATTCTCCTCCTATTTTTCAGATCATTTCATGCTCCTCATATTTTTCACACCTTTTGAAGCTCTTCATATTTTTCACACCTTTTCAGGCTCTTCATGTTTTTCAACACCACTTCATGCTCCTCCTTTTTTAAGACCGTTTCATGCTCCTCCTATTTTTCAGACCGTTTCATGCTCCTCATATTTTTGACACCTTTTGAAGCTCTTCATATTTTTCACAACTTTTCCGGCTCTTCATGTTTTTGAACACCGTTTCATGCTCCTCCTATTTTTGACACGTTTTCATCCTCCTCATATTTTTGACACATTTTGAAGCTCTTCAATTTTTCACACCTTTTCAGGCTCTTCATATTTTTCAACACCGCTTCATTCTCCTCCTATTTTTCAGACCGTTTCATGCTCCTCATATTTTTCACACCTTTTGAAGCTCTTAATATATTACACACGTTTTCAGGCTGTACATGTTTTCATCACCGCTTCATGCTCCTCCTATTTTTCAGACCGTTTCATGCTCCTCATATTTTTGAAATCTTTAGAAGCTCTTAATATTTTTCACACCTTTTCAGGCTCTGCATGTTCTTGAACACCGTTTGATGCTCCTCCTATTTTTCAGACCGTTTCATGCTCCTCATATTTTTGACACCTTTTGAAGCTCTTCATATTTTTCACACCTTTCAGGCTCTTCATGTTTTTCAACACCGCTTCATGCTCCTTGCATTTTTCAGACCTTTTCATGCTCCTCATATTTTTGACACGTTTTGAAGAACTTCATATTTTTCACACCTTTTCAGGCTCTTCATTTTTTAGAACACCGTTTCATGCTCGTCCTATTTTTCAGACCATTTCATGCTCCTCATATTTTTCACACCTTTTCAGGCTCTTCGTGATTTTCAACACGGCTTCAAGCTCCTCCTATTCTTTACACCGTTTCATGCTCATCTCAATTTTGACACCTCTTGAAGCTCCTCATATTTTTGACACTATTAGAAGCTCTTCATATTTTTCACAACTTTTCATGCTCTTCATGTTTTTCAACACCGCTTCATGCTCCTCGTAATTTTTAGACCGTTTCAAGTTCCACATATTTTTGACACATTTTGAAGCTCTTCATATTTTTCACACCTTTTGAACCTCTTCATATTTTTCACACCTTTTCACGCTCTTCATGATTTTCAACCCCGCTTCATGTCCTCCTATTTTTCACACCGTTTCATGCTCATCTCATTTTTGACACCTTTTGAAGCTCTTCAAATTTTTCATACCTTTTCAGGCTCTTCATATTTTTCTACACCGCTTCATGATCCTCCTATGTTTCAGACCGTTTCGTGCTCCTCATAATTTTCACACCTTTTGAAGCTCTTCATATTTTTCAAACCTTTTCAGGATCTTCAAGTTTTTCAACACCGCTTCATGCTCCGCCTATTTTTCAGACAGTTTCATCCTCCTTATGTATTTCACACCTTTTGAAGCTCTTCATATTTTTCACACCTTTTAAGTATCTTCATGGTTGTCAACACTACTTCATGCTTCTCCTATTTTTCAGACCGTTTCATGCTCCAAATATTATTGACACCTTTTGAATCTCTTCCTATTTTTCACACCTTTTCAGGCTCTTCATGTATTTCAACACCGTTTCATGCTCCTCCTATTTTCAGACCGTTTCATGCTACTCATATTTTTGACACCTTTTGAAGCTCTTTATATTTTTCACACCTTTTCAGGCTCTTCATGTTTTTCAACACCTCTTCATGCTCTTCCAATTTTTCACACGGTTTCATGTTCCTCATATTTTTCACATCTTTTGAAGCTCTTCATATTTTAAACACCTTTTCATGCTCTTCTTGTTCTTGAACACCGTTTCTTGCTCCTCCTATTTTTCAGACCGTTTCATGGTCCTCATATTTTTGACAATCTTGGAAGCTCTTCATATTTTTCACACCTTTTCAGGCTCTTCATGTTTTTCAACAATGCTTCATGCTCCTCCTATTTTCAGACCGCTTCATGCTCCTCCTATTTTGCACACCATTTCATGCTTATCCTGTATTTCACACCTTTTGAAGCTCCTCATATTTTTCACACCTTTTCAGGCTCTTCATGTTTTTGAAAACCTTTTCATGCTCCTCCTATTTTTCAGACCGTTTCATGCTCCTCATAATTTTGACACGGTTTGAAGAACTTCATATTTTTCACACCTTTTAAGTATCTTCATGGTTGTCAACACTACTTCATGCTTCTCCTATTTTTCAGACCGTTTCATGCTCCAAATATTATTGACACCTTTTGAATCTCTTCCTATTTTTCACACCTTTTCAGGCTCTTCATGTATTTCAACACCGTTTCACGCTCCTCCTATTTGTTAGACCGTTTCATGCTCCTCATATTTTTGACACCTTTTGAAGCTCTTCATATTTTTCACACCTTTTGAAGCTCTTCATATTTTTCACACCTTTTCAGGCTCTCCCTGGTTTTGAACACGGCTTCATCCTCCTCCTATTTTTCAGACTGTTTCATGCTTCTCATATTTTTGACACCTTTTGAAGCTCTTCATATATTTCACTCCCCTTCATGCTCTTCACCTTTTTCAAAACCGTTTCATTCTCATCCTACAATTCAGACTGTTTCATGCTCCTATATTTTTGACACCTTTTGAAGCTCTTCATATTTTTCACACCTTTTCAGGCTCTTCATGGTTTTCAACACCACTTCATGCTCCTCCTATTTTTCAGTCCGTTTCATGCTCCTCATACTTTTGACACCTTTTGAAGCTCTTCATACTTTTCACACGTTTTCAGGATCTTCATGTTTTTGAACAACACTTCATGCTCCTACTATTGTTGAGAACGTTTCATGCTCCTCATATTTTTGACAGCTTTTGAAGCTCTTCATTTTTTTCACACCTTTTCAGGCTCTTCATGTATTTGATCACTATTTCATGCTCATCATATTTTTCACACCTTTTGAAACTCTTCATATTTTTCACACGTTTTCAGGATCTTCATGTTTTTGAACACCGCTTCATGCTCCTCCTATTTTCAGACCGTTTCATGCTCCTCATATTTTTCACTCCTTTTCAGGCTCTTCATGTTTTTCAACACCGCTTCATGCTCCTAATATTTTTCACACCTTTTGAAGCTCTTCATATTTTTCACACCTTTTCAGACTCTTCATGTTTTTGAACACCGATTCATGCTCCTCATATATTTGACACCTTTTGAAGCTCTTCATATTTTTCACACCTTTGCAGGCTCTTCATGTTTTTCACACCTTTTCATGATCTTCATGTTTTTCAACACGGCTTCATGCTCCTTCTATTTTTCAGACCTTTTCATGCTCCTCATTTTTCACACCTTTTGAAGCTCTTCATATTTTTCACATCATTTCAGTCTCTTCTTGTTTTTCAACACCGTTTCATGCTCCTCCTATTTTTCAGACCATTTATTGCTCCTCATATTTTTGACACCTTTTAAGCTCTTCATATTTTTCACACCTTTTCAGGCTCTTCAAGTTTTAAACACCGCTTCATGCTCCTCCTATTTTTCAGACCGTTTCATGTTCCTCTCATTTTTGACACCTTTTGAAGCTCTTCATATCTTTCACACCTTTTGAAGCTCTTCATATTTTTCACACCTTTTGAAGCTCTTCATATTTTTCAAACCTTTTCAGGCTCTTCATATTTTTGAACACCTTTTCAGGCTCTTCATGTTTTTCAACACCACTTCATGCTCCTCCTTTTTTTAAGACCGTTTCATGCTCGTCCTATTTTTCAGACCGTTTCATGCTCCTCATATTTTTGACACCTTTTGAAGCTCTTCATATTTTTCACAACTTTTCCGGCTCTTCATGTTTTTGAACACCGTTTCATGCTCCTCCTATTTTTGAGACCGTTTCATGCTCCTCATATTTTTGACACATTTTGAAGCTCTTCAATTTTTCACACATTTTCAGGCTCTTCATGTTTTTCAACACCACTTCATTCTCCTCCTATTTTTCAGACTGTTTCATGCTCCTCATATTTTTCACACCTTTTGAAGCTCTTAATATATTACACACGTTTTCAGGCTGTACATGTTTTCATCACCGCTTCATGCTCCTCCTATTTTTCAGACCGTTTCATGCCCCTCATATTTTTGAAACCTTTAGAAGCTCTTAATATTTTTCACACCTTTTCAGGCTCTGCATGTTCTTGAACACCGTTTGATGCTCCTCCTATTTTTCAGTCCGTTTCATGCTCCTCATATTTTTGACACCTTTTGAAGCTCTTCATATTTTTCACACCTTTTCAGGCTCTTCATGTTTTTCAACACCGCTTCATGCTCCTTCTATTTTTCAGACCTTTTCATGCTCCTCATATTTTTGACACGGTTTGAAGAACTTCATATTTTTCACACCTTTTCAGGCTCTTCATTTTTTCAACATCGCTTCATGCTCCTCCTATTTTTCAGACCGTTTCATGCTACTCAGATTTTTCACACATTTTGAAGCTCTTCATAGTTTTCACACATTTTCAGGCTCCTCATGTTTTTCAACACCGCTTCATACTCCTTCCATTTTTCAGACCGTTTCATGCTCCTCATATATTTCACACCTTTTGAAGCTCTTCATATTTTGCACACCTTTTCAGGCTCTTCATATTTTTAACACCGCTTTATGATCTTCCTATTTTTCAGACCGTTTCATGCTCCTCATATTTTTGACACATTTTGAAGCTCTTCATATTTTTCACACCTTTTCAGGCTCTGCATGTTCTTGAAGACCGTTTGATGCTCCTCCTATTTTTAGGACCGTTTCATGCTACTCATATTTTTGACACCTTTTGAAGCTCTTCATATTTTTCACACCTTTTCAGGCTCTGCATGTTCTTGAACACCGTTTGATGCTTCTACTATTTTTCAGCCCGTTTCATGCTCCTCATAATTTTGACACCTTTTGAAGCTCTTCATATTTTTCACACCTTTCCGACTCTTCATGTTTTTGAACACCGATTCATGCTCCTCATATTTTTGACACCTTTTGAAGCTCTTAATATTTTTCACACCTTTGCAGGCTCTTCATGTTTTTGAACACGGCTTCATGCTCCTCCTAATTTTTAGACCGTTTCATGCTCCTCATATTTTTGTCACCTTTTGAAGGTCTTCATATTTTTCACACCTTTTCAGGCTCTTCATGTTTTTTAACACCTTTTCATGCTCCTCCTATTTTTCAGACCGTTTCATGCTCCTCATATTTTTCACACCTTTTTAAGCTCTTCATATTTTTCTCATCATTTCAGGATTCATGTTTTTGAACACCGCTTCATGCTCCCCCTTTTTTCATTCCACCTCATGCTCGTCATATTTTTGACCCCTTTTGAAGCTCTTCATATTTTTCACACCTTTTCATGCTCTTCATGTTTGTCAACACCGTTTCCTGCCCCTCCTATTTTCAGACTATTTCATGCTCCTCGTATTTTGACACCTTTTGAAGCTCTTCATATATTTCACACCTTTTCAGGTTCTTCATGTTTTTGAACAGCGCTTCATGCTCCTCCTATTTTTCACACCTATTGAAGCTCTTCATATATTTCACACTTTTTAAGCTCTTCATGTTTTTGAACACCGCTTCATGTTCCTCATATTCTTCACACCTTTTGAAGCTCATCATATTTTTCATTCCTTTTCCTGATCTTCATGTTTTTCAATACCGTTTCATGCTCCTCCTATTTTTCAGACCGTTTCATGCTCCTGATATTTTTGACACCTTTTGAAGCTCTTCATATTTTTCACAACTTTTCAGGCTCTTCAAGATTTCGAACACCGTTTCATGCTACTCCTATTTTTGACACCTTTTGAAGCTCTTCATATTTTTCACACCTTTTCAGGCTCTTGATGTTTTTAATCACTGTTTCATACTCCTCCTTTTTTTCAGACCGTTTCATGTTCCACATATTTTTCACACCTTTTGCAGCTCTTCATATTTTTCACACCTTTTCATGATCTTCATGTTTTTCAACACCGCTTCATGCTCCTTCTATTTTTCAGACCGTTTCATGCTCCTCATATTTTTCACACCTTTTGAAGCTCTTCATATTTTTCACATCATTTCAGTCTCTTCATGTTTTTCAACACCGTTTCGTGCTCCTCTTTTTTTTCAGACCATTTCCTGCTCCTCATATTTTTGACACCTTTTAAGCTCTTCATATTTTTCACACCTTTTCAGGCTCTTCAAGTTTTAAACACCGTTTCATGCTACTCCTAATTTTGACACCTTTTGAAGCACTTCATATTTTTCAAACCTTTTCATGCTCTTCATGTTTTTCAACAACGTTTCATGTTCTTCCTATTTTTAAGACCGTTTCATGCTCCTCATATTTTTGCCACCTTTTGAAACTCTTCATATTTTTCACTCCTATTCAGGATCTTCATGTTTTTGAACACCGTTTCATGCTACTCCTATTTTTGACACCTTTTTAAGATCTTCATATTTTTCACCCCTTTTCATGCACTTCATTTTTTCAACAGAGTTTCACGCTCCTCCTATTTTTCAGACTGTTTCATGCTCCTCATATTTTTGACACCTTTTGAAGCTCTTCATATATTTCACAACTTTTCAGGCTCTTCATGTTTTTCAACACCACTCATGCACCTCCTATTTTTCAGTCCATTTCATGCTCCTCATATATTTGACAGCTTTTGAAACTCTTCATATTTTCACACCTTTTCAGGCTCTTCTTGTTTTTGAACACCACTTCATGCTCCTCCGATTTTTCAGATCGTTTCATGCTCCTCACATTTTTCACACTTTTTGAAGCTCTTCATATTTTTCACACATTTTCAGGCTCTTATGTTTTTGAACGCCGCTTCATGCTCCTCATATTATTCAGACTGTTTCATGCTCTTCATATATTTGACACGTTTTGAAGCTCTTCATATTTTTCACACCTTTTCAGGCTCTTCGTGATTTTCAACACGGCTTCAAGCTCCTCCTATTCTTTACACCGTTTCATGCTCATCTCAATTTTGACACCTCTTGAAGCTCCTCATATTTTTGACACTATTAGAAGCTCTTCATATTTTTCACAACTTTTCATGCTCTTCATGTTTTTCAACACCGCTTCATGCTCCTCGTAATTTTTAGACCGTTTCAAGTTCCACATATTTTTGACACATTTTGAAGCTCTTCATATTTTTCACACCTTTTGAACCTCTTCATATTTTTCACACCTTTTCACGCTCTTCATGATTTTCAACCCCGCTTCATGTCCTCCTATTTTTCACACCGTTTCAAGCTCATCTCATTTTTGACACCTTTTGAAGCTCTTCAAATTTTTCATACCTTTTCAGGCTCTTCATATTTTTCTACACCGCTTCATGATCCTCCTAATTTTCAGACCGTTTCGTGCTCCTCATAATTTTCACACCTTTTGAAGCTCTTCATATTTTTCACACCTTTTCAGGCTCTTCATGTATTTCAACACCGTTTCATGCTCCTCCTATTTTCAGACCGTTTCATGCTACTCATATTTTTGACACCTTTTGAAGCTCTTTATATTTTTCACACCTTTTCAGGCTCTTCATGTTTTTCAAGACCTCTTCATGCTCTTCCAATTTTTCACACGGTTTCATGTTCCTCATATTTTTCACATCTTTTGAAGCTCTTCATATTTTAAACACCTTTTCATGCTCTTCTTGTTCTTGAACACCGTTTCTTGCTCCTCCTATTTTTCAGACCGTTTCATGGTCCTCATATTTTTGACAATCTTGGAAGCTCTTCATATTTTTCACACCTTTTCAGGCTCTTCATGTTTTTCAACAATGCTTCATGCTCCTCCTATTTTCAGACCGCTTCATGCTCCTCCTATTTTGCACACCATTTCATGCTTATCCTGTATTTCACACCTTTTGAAGCTCCTCATATTTTTCACACCTTTTCAGGCTCTTCATGTTTTTGAAAACCTTTTCATGCTCCTCCTATTTTTCAGACCGTTTCATGCTCCTCATAATTTTGACACCTTTTGAAGCTCTTCATATTTTTCATACCTTTTCAGGCTCTCCATGTTTTTGAACACTGCTTCATGCTCCTCCGATTTTTGAGACCGTTTCATGCTCCTCATATTTTTGACCCCTTTAAGCTCTTCATATTTTTCATACCTTTTCAAGCTCTTCATATTTTGGAACGCCATTTCATGCTCCTCCTTTTTTTTTCAACCGTTTCATGCTCCTCATATTTTTGACACCTTTTGAAGCTCTTCATATTTTTCACACCTTATCAGGCTCTTCATGTTTTTCAACACCGCTTCATGCTCCTCCTATTTTTCAGACCGTTCTATGCTCTTCATAATTTTTACAGCTTTTGAAGCTCTTCATATTATTCACACCGTTTAAGGCTCTTCATGTTTTTCAACACCGTTTCATGCTCCTCTTACTTTTCAGACCGTTTCATGCTCCTCATATATTTGACACGTTTTCAAGCTCTTCATATTTTTCACACCTTTTCAGGCTCTTCATATTTTTCATACCGCTTCATGCTCCTCCTATTTTTCACACCGTTTATTGCTCCTCATATTTTTTAAATATTTTGAAGCTCTTCAAATTTTTCACACCTATTCATGCTCTTCATTTTTTCAACACAGTTTCTTGCTCCTCATATTTTGACACGTTTTGAGGCTCTTCATATTGTTCACACCTTTTCAGGCTCTTCATGTCTTTTAACACCGATTCATGCTCCTCGTATTTTTCAGACCTTTTCATGCTCCTCATATATTTGACACGTTTTGAAGCCGTTCATATTTTTCACACCTTTCAGGCTCTTCAAGTTGTTGAACACCGCTTCATGCTACTACTATTTTTAAAATCTTTCATGCTCCTCATATTTTTGACACCTTTTAAGCTCTTCATATTTTACACATTTTCAGGCTCTTCAAATTTTTGAACATTGTTTCATACTACTACTAATTATGACACCTTTTGAAGCTTTTCATATTTTTCAAACCGTTTCAGGCTCTTCATGTTTTTCAACACCGCTTCATGCTCCTCCTATTTTTCACACCGTTTCATGCTCCTCATATTTTTGACACTTTTTGAAGCTCTTCGTATATTTCACAACTTTTCAGGCTCTTCATGTTTTTGAATACCGCTTCATTCTCCTCCTATTTTTCAGGTCGTTTCATGCTCCTCATATTTTTGACAATTTTTGAAGCTCTTCATATATTTCACATCTTTTCAGGCTCTTCATGTTTTTGAACACGGCTTCATGCTCCTCCTATTTTTCAGACCTTTTCATGCTCCTCATATTTTTGACAATTTTTGAAGCTCTTCATATTTTTTAAAACGTTTTCAGGCTCTTCATGTTTTTGAACACCGTTTCATGCTCCTCATATTTTTCAGACCGTTTCATGCTCCTCATATTTTTGACGCCTTTTGAAGCTCTTCATATATTTCACATCTTTTCAGGCTCTTCATGTTTTTGAACACGGCTTCATGCTCCTCCTATTTTTCAGACCTTTTCATGCTCCTCATATTTTTGACAATTTTTGAAGCTCTTCATATTTTTTAAAACGTTTTCAGGCTCTTCATGTTTTTGAACACCGTTTCATGCTCCTCATATTTTTCAGACCGTTTCATGCTCCTCATATTTTTGACGCCTTTTGAAGCTCTTCATATATTTCACACCTTTTCAGGCTCTTCATGTTTTTGAACACGGCTTCATGCTCCTCCTATTTTTCAGACCTTTTCATGCTCCTCATATTTTTGACACTTTTTGAAGCTCTTCATATTTTTTAAAACGTTTTCAGGCTCTTCATGTTTTTGAACACCGTTTCATGCTCCTCATATTTTTCAGACCGTTTCATGCTCCTCATATTTTTGACACCTTTTGAAGCTCTTCATATTTTTCACACCTTTTCAGTCTCTTCATGTTTTTCACCACTTTCATGGTCCTCCTATTTTTCGGACAGTTTCATGCTCCTCAATATTTGAAACCTTTTGAAGCTCTTCATATTTTTCACAGCTTTTGAAGCTCCTCATATTGTTCACACCTTTTCAGGCTCTTCATGTTTTTGAACTCCTAATCAAGCTCCTCATATTTTTTATACCTTTTGAAGCTCTTCATATTTTTAACACCTTTTCAGGCTCTTCATGTTTTTGAACACCTTTTCTTGCTCCTCCTTTTTTTCAGACAGTTTCAAAATCCTCATATTTTTGACACCATTTGAATCTCTTCATATATTTCACATCTTTTCAGGCTCTTCATGTTTTTGAACACGGCTTCATGCTCCTCCTATTTTTCAGACCTTTTCATGCTCCTCATATTTTTGACACTTTTTGAAGCTCTTCATATTTTTTAAAACGTTTTCAGGCTCTTCATGTTTTTGAACACCGTTTCATGCTCCTCATATTTTTCAGACCGTTTCATGCTCCTCATATTTTTGACACTATTTGAAGCTCTTCATATTTTTCACACCTTTTCAGGCTCTTAATATTTTGAACACCGCTACATCCTCCTCCTATTTTTCAGACCGTTTCATGCTCCTCATGTTTTTCACAACTTTTGAAGCTCTTCATATTTTTCACATCTTTTCAGGCTCTTCATGTTTCTGAACACCGTTTCTTGCTCCTCCTATTTTTCAGACATTTTCATGCTCCTCCTATTTTTCAGACCATTTCCTGCTCCTCATGTTTTTCACACCTTTTGAAGCTCATCATATTTTTCACACCTTTTCAGGCTCTTCATGTTTCTGAACACCGTTTCTTGCTCCTCCTATTTTTCAGACATTTTCATGCTCCTCCTATTTTTCAGACCATTTCCTGCTCCTCATGTTTTTCACACCTTTTGAAGCCCATCATATTTTTCACTCCTTTTCCTGTTCTTCATGTTTTTCAACACTGCTTCTTGCTCCTCCTATTTTTAAGACTTTTTCATGCTCCTCATATTTTTCACACGTTTTGAAGATCTTCACATTTTTCACACCTTTTCAGTCTCTTCATATTTTTGAACACCGCTTCATGCTGCTCGTATTTTGCAGAGAGTTTCATGCTCCTCATGTATTTCACACCTTTTGAAGCTCTTCATATTTTTCACACCTTTTCAGGCTCTTCATCTTTTTCAGACCTCTTCATTCTCCTCCTATTTTTCAGACCGTTTCATGCTCCTCATGTATTTCACACCTTTTGAAGCTCTTCATATTTTTCACACCTTTTCAGGCTCTTCATATTTTTCAACAGCGCTTCATGCTCCTCCTATTTTTCAGACCGTTTCGTGCTCCTCATGTATTTCACACCTTTTGAAGCTCTTCATATTTTTCACACCTTTTCAGTCTCTTCATGTTTTTCCACAGAACTTCATGAATCTCATATTTTTCAGACCGTTTCATGCTCCTCATGTATTTCACACCTTTTGAAGCTCTTCATATTTTTCACACCTTTTCAGGCTCTTCATGATTTTGATCACCGTTTCATGCTCCTCCTATTTTTCAGACCGTTTCATGCTCCTCATATTTTTGACACATTTTGAAGCTCTTCATATCTTGCAAATCTTTTCAGGCTCTTCATGTTTTTGAACACCGCTTCATGATCCTCCTATTTTTCAGACCGTTTCATGCTTTTCATATTTTTGACACCTTTTGAAGCTCTTCATATTTTTCACATCTTTTGAAGTTCTTCATATTTTTCACACGTTTTCAGGCTCTTCAATTTCCTCAACACCGCTTCATGCTCCTCCTATTTTTCAGACCGTTTCATGCTCCTCATATTTTTGACACCTTTTGACGCTCTTCATATTTTTCACACCTTTTCAGGCTCTTCATGTTTTTGAACACCATTTCATGCTCCTCCTATTTTGGAAACCGTTTCATTCTCCTCATATTTTGGACAGCTTTTGAAGCTCTTCATATATTTCAAACCTTTTCATGCTTTTCATTTTTTTCAACACCAATTCATGCTCCTCCTATTTTTCAGAGCGTTTCATGCTCATCTCATTTTGACACCTTTTGAAGCCCTTCATATTTTTCACACCTTTTCAGGCTCTTCAGGTTTTTGAACACCATTTCATGATCCTCCTATTTTGGAAACCGTTTCATTCTCCTCATATTTTGGACAGCTTTTGAAGCTCTTCATATATTTCACACCTTTTCTTGCTTTTCATTTTTTTCAACACCACTTCATGCTCCTCCTATTTTTCAGACCGTTTCATGCTCATCTCATTTTGACACCTTTTGAAGCTCTTCATATTTTTCACACCTTTTCAAGCTCTTCATGTTTTTCAACACTGCTTCTTGCTCCTCCTATTTTTAAGACTGTTTCATGCTCCTCATGTTTTTCACACGTTTTGAAGATCTTCACATTTTTCACACCTTTTCAGTCTCTTCATGTTTTTGAACACCGCTTCATGCTGCTCGTATTTTGCAGAGAGTTTCATTCTCCTCATGTATTTCACACCTTTTGAAGCTCTTCATATTTTTTCACACCTTTTCAGTCTCTTCATGTTTTTCAACATCGCTTCATGCTCCTCCTATTTTTCAGACCGTTTCATGCTCCTCCCATTTTTCAGACCGTTTCATGCTCCTCATAATTTTGACACCTTTTGAAGCTCTTCATATTTTTCACACCTTTTCAGGCTCTTCATGTTTTTCAACACCACTTCATGTTCCTCCTATTTGTCAAACCGTTTCATGGTCATCTCATTTTTGACACTTTTTGAAGCTCTTCAGATTTTTCACACCTTTTGAATGTTCATATTTTTCACACGGTTTCAGTCTCTTCATGTTTTTCAACACCGCTTCATGCTCCTCCTATTCTTCAGACTGTTTCATGCTTCTCATATTTTTTCACCTTTTGAAGCTCTTCATATTTTTCACACCTTTTCAGGGTCTTCATGTTTTTGAACACCGTTTCATGCTCCTCCTATTTTTCAGACCGTTTCATGCTCCTCAAATTTTTTACACATTTTGAAGCTCTTCATATTTTTCACAAATTTTCATGCCCTTCATCTTTTAAAAAACCGCTTCATGCTCCTCCTATTTTTCAGACCGTTAAATGCTCCTCATATTTTTGACACCTTTTGAAGCTATTCATATTTTTCACACGTTTACAGGCTCTTCATGTTTTTGGGCACCGCTTCATACTTCTCCTATTTTTCATACCGTTTCATGCTAATCCTATTTTTGAAACCTTTTGAAGCTCTTCATATTTTTCACAACTTTTCAGGCTCTTCATGTTTTTCAATACCGCTTCATGCTCCTCCTATTTTTCAGACCGTTTCATGCTCCGCCTATTTTTCAGACCGTTTCATGCTCCTCATAATGTTGACATCTTTTGAAGCTCTTCATATTTTTCACACCTTTTCAGGCTCTTCATGTTTTTCAACACCACTTCATGTTCCTCCTATTTGTCAAACCGTTTCATTGTCATCTCATTTTTGACACTTTTTGAAGCTCTTCAGATTTTTCACACTTTTTCAGGCTCTTCATGTTTTTGAACACCGTTTCATGCTCCTCCTATTTTTCAGACCGTTTGATGCTCCTCATATATTTGACACATTTTTAAGCTCTTCATATTTTTCACACCTTTTCAGGCTCTTCATGTTTTTCAACACCACTTCATGCTCCTCCTATTTTCAGACCATTTAATCCTCCTCATGTATTTCACACGTTTTGAAACTATTCATATTTTTCACACCTTTTCAGGCTATTCATGATTTTGAACACCATTTCAAGCTCCTCCTATTTTGCAGATCGTTTCATTCTCCTCATATTTTTGACACCTTTTGAAGATCTTCATATGTTTCACACCTTTTCATGCTTTTCATTTTTTTCAACACCACTTCATGCTCCTCCTATTTTTCAGAGCATTTCTTGCTCATCTCATTTTGACACCTTTTGAAGCCCTTCATATTTTTCACACCTTTTCAGGATCTTCATGTTTTTAAACACCGCTTCATGTTCCTCATATTTTTCAGACCGTTTCATGCTCCTCATATTTTTGACACCTTTTGAAGCTCTTCATATTTTTAACACCTTTTCAGGCTCTTCATGTTTTTCAAAACCGTTTCATGCTCCTTCTATTTTTCAGACCGTTTCATACTCCTAATATTTTTGACACCTTTTGAAGCTCTTCATATTTTTCACACCTTTTCAGGCTCTTCATATTTTTCAACACCGCTTCATGCTCCTCCTATTTTTCAGACCGTTTCGTGCTCCTCATGTATTTCACACCTTTTGAAGCTCTTCATATTTTTCACAACTTTTGAAGCTCTTCATATATTTCATATTTTTAAAGCTCTTCATATTTTCACATGTATTCAGACTCTTCATGTTTTTCAACACCGCTTCATGCTCCTGCAATTTTTCAGATCGTTTCATGCTCCTCATATTTTGACACGTTTTGAAGCTTTTCCTATTTTTCACAGCTTTTCAGGCTCTTCATGTTTTTGAACACCGTTTCATAATCCTCCTATTTTTCAGACCATTTCATGCTCCTCATGTATTTCACACCTTTGAAGCTCTTCATATTTTTCACACCTTTTCAGGCTCTTCATGATTTTGATCACCGTTTCATGCTCCTCCTATTTTTCAGACCGTTTCATGCTCCTCATAATTTTGACACCTTTTGAAGTTCTTCAGATCTTTCAAATCTTTTCAGGCTCTTCATGTTTTTGAACACTCCTTCATGATCCTCGTATTTTTCAGACCATTTCATGCTTTTCATATTTTTGACACATTTTGAAGCTCTTCATATTTTTCACACCTTTTCAGGCTCTTCATGTTTTTGAACACCATTTCATGATCCTCCTATTTTGGAAACCGTTTCATTCTCCTCATATTTTGGACAGCTTTTGAAGCTCTTCATATATTTCACACCTTTTCTTGCTTTTCATTTTTTTCAACACAACTTCATGCTCCTCCTATTTTTCAGACCGTTTCATGCTCATCTCATTTTGACACCTTTTGAAGCTCTTCATATTTTTCACACCTTTTCAAGCTCTTCATGTTTTTCAACACTGCTTCTTGCTCCTCCTATTTTTAAGACTGTTTCATGCTCCTCATGTTTTTCACACGTTTTGAAGATCTTCACATTTTTCACACCTTTTCAGTCTCTTCATGTTTTTGAACACCGCTTCATGCTGCTCGTATTTTGCAGAGAGTTTCATTCTCCTCATGTATTTCACACCTTTTGAAGCTCTTCATATTTTTCACACCTTTTCAGTCTCTTCATGTTTTTCAACACCGCTTCATGCTCCTCCTATTTTTCAGACCGTTTCATGCTCCTCCCATTTTTCAGACCGTTTCATGCTCCTCATAATTTTGACACCTTTTGAAGCTCTTCATATTTTTCACACCTTTTCAGGCTCTTCATGTTTTTCAACACCACTTCATGTTCCTCCTATTTGTCAAACCGTTTCATGGTCATCTCATTTTTGACACTTTTTGAAGCTCTTCAGATTTTTCACACCTTTTGAATGTTCATATTTTTCACACGGTTTCAGTCTCTTCATGTTTTTCAACACCGCTTCATGCTCCTCCTATTTTTCAGACTGTTTCATGCTCCTCATATTTTTTCACCATTTGAAGCTCTTCATATTTTTCACACCTTTTCAGGGTCTTCATGTTTTTGAACACCGTTTCATGCTCCTCCTATTTTTCAGAACGTTTCATGCTCCTCTTATTTTTCACACCTTTTCAGGCTCTTCATGTTGTTCTACAGCATTTCATGCTCCTCCTATTTTTCAGACCGTTTCATGCTCCTCAAATTTTTTACACATTTTGAAGCTCTTCATATTTTTCACAACTTTTCATGCCCTTCATCTTTTAAAAAACCGCTTCATGCTCCTCCTATTTTTCAGACCGTTAAATGCTCCTCATATTTTTGACACCTTTTGAAGCTATTCATATTTTTCACACGTTTACAGGCTCTTCATGTTTTTGGGCACCGCTTCATACTTCTCCTATTTTTCATACCGTTTCATGCTAATCCTATTTTTGAAACCTTTTGAAGCTCTTCATATTTTTCACACCTTTTCAGGCTCTTCATGTTTTTCAATACCGCTTCATGCTCCTACTATTTTTCAGACCGTTTCATGCTCCTCCTATTTTTCAGACCGTTTCATGCTCCTCGTAATTTTGACACCTTTTGAAGCTCTTCATATTTTTCACACCTTTTCAGGCTCTTCATGTTTTTCAACACCACTTCATGTTCCTCCTATTTGTCAAACCGTTTCATTGTCATCTCATTTTTGACACTTTTTGAAGCTCTTCAGATTTTTCACACCTTTTGAATGTCTTCATATTTTTCACACGGTTTCAGGCTCTTCATGTTTTTCAACACCGCTTCATGCTCCTCCTATTTTTCAGACTGTTTCATGCTCCTCATATTTTTTCACCTTTTGAAGCTCTTCATATTTTTCACACGGTTTCAGGCTCTTCATGTTTTTCAACACCGCTTCATGCTCCTCCTATTTTTCAGACTATTTCATGCTCCTCATATTTTTTCACCTTTTGAAGCTCTTCATATTTTTCACACCTTTTCAGGCTCTTCATGTTTTTCTACAGCATTTCATGCTCCTCCTATTTTTCAGACCGTTTCATGCTCCTCAAATTTTTTACACATTTTGAAGCTCTTCATATTTTTCACAACTTTTCATGCCCTTCATCTTTTAAAAAACCGCTTCATGCTCCTCCTATTTTTCCGACCGTTAAATGCTCCTCATATTTTTGACACCTTTTGAATCTCTTCATATATTTCACAGCTTTTCATGATTTCATGGTTTTCAACAACACTTCATGCTGCTCCTAATTTCATTCCGTTTCATGCTTCTCATATCTTTGACACCTTTTGAAGATCTTCATATTTTTCACACCTTTTCATGCTCTTCATCTTTTTCAAAACAGTTTCATTCTCATCCTAAATTTCAGACTGTTTCATGCTCCTCATATTTTTGACAAGTTTTGAAGCTCTTCATATTTTTCACACCTTTTCAGGCTCTTCATGTTTTTAAACACTGCTTCAAGCTCCTCATATTTTTCAGACCGTTTCATACTCCACATATTTTTGACACCTTTTAAACCTCTTCATATTTTTCACACCTTTTCAGGCTCTTCATGTTTTTCAACACCGCTTCATGCTCCTCCTATTTTTCAGACCGTTTAATCCTCCTCATGTATTTCACACCTTTTGAAGCTCTTCATATTTTTCACACCTTTTCAGGCTCTTCATGTTTTTGAACACCATATCATGCTCCTTCTATTTTGGAGACCGTTTCATTCTCCTCATATTTTGGACACCTTTTGAAGCCCTTCATATATTTCACACCTTCTCAGGCTCTTCATTTTTTTCAATACCACTTCATGCTCCTCATATTTTTCAGACCGTTTCATGCTCATCTCATTTTGACACCTTTTGAAGCTCTTCCTATTTTTCACACCTTTTGAAGCACTTCATATTTTTTCACACGTTTTCAGGCTCTTCATGTTTTCAACACCGATTCAAGCTTCTCCTATTTTTCAGACTGTTTCATGCTCCCCATATTTTTGACACCTTTTGAAGCTCTTCATATTTTTCACACCTTTTGAAGCTCTTCATATTTTTCACACATTTTCAGGCTCGTAAGTTTTTTCAACACCGCTTCATGCGGATTCTATTTTTCAGACCGTTTCATGCTCCTCATATTTTTGACACGTTTTGAATCTCTTCATATTTTTCACACTTTTTCAGGCTCTTCATGTTTTTCAACACCGTTTCATGCTCCTCCTATATTTCAGACCGTTTCATACTCCTCATATTTTTGACACCTTTTGAAGCTCTTCATATGTTTCACACCTTTTCAGGCTTTTCATTTTTTTCAACACCACTTCATGCTCCTCCTATTTTTCAGAGCGTTTCATGCTCATCTCATTTTGACACCTTTTGAAGATCTTCATATTTTTTACACCTTTTCAGGCTCTTCATGTTTTTAAACACCGCTTCATGCTCCTCATATTTTTCAGACCGTTTCATGCTCCTCATATTTTTGACACCTTTTGAAGCTCTTCATATTTTTCACACCTTTTCAGGCTCTTCATGTTTTTCAACACCGCTTCATGCTCCTCCTATTTTTCAGACCGTTTCTTGCTCCTCATGTATTTCACACCTTTTGAAGCTCTTCATATTTTTCACACCTTTTCAGTCTCTTCATGTTTTTCCACAGAACTTCATGCATCTCATATTTTTCAGACCGTTTCATGCTCCTCATGTATTTCACACCTTTTGAAGCTCTTCATATTTTTCACACCTTTTCAGGCTCTTCATGTTTTTGATCACCATTTCATGCTCCTCCTATTTTTCAGACCGTTTCGTGCTCCTCATATTTTTGACACCTTTTGAAGTTCTTCATATCTTTCAAATCTTTTCAGTCTCTTCATGTTTTTGAACACCGCTTCATGATCCTCCTATTTTTCAGACCGTTTCATGCTTTTCATATTTTTGACACATTTTGAAGCTCTTCATATTTTTCACACCTTTTCAGGCTATTCATGATTTTGAACACCATTTCAAGCTCCTCCTATTTTGCAGATCGTTTCATTCTCCTCATATTTTTGACACCTTTTGAAGCTCTTCATATGTTTCACACCTTTTCAGGCTTTTCATTTTTTTGAACACCACTTCATGCTCCTCGTATTTTTCAGAGCGTTTCATGCTCATCTCATTTTGACACCTTTTGAAGCCCTTCATATTTTTCACACCTTTTCAGGCTCTTCATGTTTTTAAACACCGCTTCATGCTCCTCATATTTTTCAGACCGTTTCATGCTCCTCATATTTTTGACACCTTTTGAAGCTCTTCATATGTTTCACAAATTTTCAGGCTTTTAATTTTTTTCAACACCACTTCATGCTCCTCCTATTTTTCAGAGCGTTTCATGCTCATCTCATTTTGACACCTTTTGAAGCCCTTCATATTTTTCACAACTTTTCAGGCTCTTCATGTTTTTAAACACCGCTTCATGCTCCTCATATTTTTCAGACCGTTTCATGCTCCTCATGTATTTCACACCTTTTGAAGCTCTTCATATTTTTCACACCTTTTGAGTCTCTTCATGTTTTTCCACAGAAATTCATGCATCTCATATTTTTCAGACCGTTTCATGCTCCTCATGTATTTCACACTTTTTGAAGCTCTTCATATTTTTCACACCTTTTCAGGCTTTTCATTTTTTTCAACACCACTTCATGCTCCTCATATTTTTCAGAACATTTCATGCTCATCTCATTTTGACACCTTTTGAAGCTCTTCATATTTTTCACTACTTTTGAAGCTTTTAATATTTTTCACACCTTTTCAGGCTCTTCATGATTTTCAACACTGTTTCATGCTCCTCCTAAATTCAGACCGTTTCATGTTCATCTCATTTTTGACACCTTTTGAAGCTCTTCATATTTTTCACACCTTTTGAAGCTCTTCATATTTTTCACACGTTTTCAGGCTCCTAAGGTTTTTCAACACCGCTTCATGCTGATTCTATTTTTCAGACCGTTTCATGCTCCTCATATTTTTGACACGTTTTGAATCTCTTCATATTTTTCACACTTTTTCAGGCTCTTCATGTTTTTGAACAACGTTTCATGCTCCTCGTATTTTTCAGAACGTTTCATGCTCCTCATATTTTTGACACCTTTTGAAGCTCTTCATATTTTTGAACACCGGTTCATGCTCCTCCTATTTTTCAGACCGTTTCATGCTCCTCATATTTTTGACACCTTTTGAAGCTCTTCATATTTTTGAACACCGCTTCATGCTCCTCCTATTTTTCAGACCGTTTCATGCTCCTCATATATTTGACACCTTTTGAAGCTTTTCATATTTTTCACAGCTTTTCAGGCTCTTCATGTTTTTGAACACCGCTTCATGCTCCTCCTATTTTTCAGACCGTTTCATGCTCCTCAGATTTTTGACACCTTTTGAGGCTCTTCATGTTTTTGAACAGTGCTTCATGCTCCTCCTATTTTTCAGACCGTTTCATGCTCCTCATATATTTGACACCTTTTGAAGCTTTTCATATTTTTCACACCTTTTCAGGCTCTTCATTTTTTTCAACACCATTTCATGCTCCTCCTATTTTTTGCACCGTTTCATGCTCATCTAATTTTTGACACCTTTTGAAGCTCTTCATATTTTTCACACCTTTTGAAGCTCTTCATATTTTTCACACGTTTTCTGGCTCTTAAGGTTTTTCAAAACCGCTTCATGCTGATTCTATTTTTCAGAACGTTTCATACTCCTCACATTTTTGACACGTTTTGAATCTCTTCATATTTTTCACCCTTTTTCAGGCTCTTCATGTTTTTGAACACCGTTTCATGCTCCTCCTATTTTTCAGACCGTTTCATGCTCCTCATATATTTGACACATTTTTAAGCTCTTCATATTTTTCACACCTTTTCAGGCTCTTCATGTTTTTCAACACCACTTCATGCTCCTCCTATTTTTCAGAGCGCTTCATGCTCCTCATATATTTGACAACTTTTCAGGCTCTTCATGTTTTTCAACACCACTTCATGCTCCTCCTATTTTCAGACCGTTTAATCCTCCTCATGTATTTCACACGTTTTGAAACTATTCATATTTTTCACACCTTTTCAGGCTATTCATTTTTTTGAACACCATTTCAAGCTCCTCCTATTTTGCAGATCGTTTCATTCTCCTCATATTTTTGACACCTTTTGAAGCTCTTCATATGTTTCACACTATTTCAGGCTTTTCATTTTTTTGAACAACACTTCATGCTCCTCGTATTTTTCAGAGCGTTTCATGCTCATCTCATTTTGACACCTTTTAAAGCCCTTCATATTTTTCGCACCTTTTCAGGCTCTTCATGTTTTTAAACACCGCTTCATGCTCCTCATATTTTTCAGATCGTTTCATTCTCCTCATATTTTTGACACCTTTTGAAGCTCTTCATATGTTTCACACCATTTCAGGCTTTTCATTTTTTTGAACACCACTTCATGCTCCTCGTATTTTTCAGAGCGTTTCATGCTCATCTCATTTTGACACCTTTTAAAGCCCTTCATATTTTTCACACCTTTTCAGGCTCTTCATGTTTTTAAACACCGCTTCATGCTCCTCATATTTTTCAGACCTTTTCATGTTCCTCATATTTTTGACACCTTTTGAAGCTCTTCATATGTTTCACAAATTTTCAGGCTTTTAATTTTTTTCAACACCACTTCATGCTCCTCCTATTTTTCAGAGAGTTTCATGTTCATCTCATTTTGACACCTTTTGAAGCCCTTCATATTTTTCACAACTTTTCAGGCTCTTCATGTTTTTAAACACCGCTTCATGCTCCTCATATTTTTCAGACCATTTCATGCTCCTCATGTATTTCACACCTTTTGAAGCTCTTCATATTTTTCACATCTTTTGAGTCTCTTCATGATTTTCCACAGAAATTCATGCATCTCATATTTTTCAGACCGTTTCATGCTCCTCATGTATTTCACACTTTTTGAAGCTCTTCATATTTTTCACACCTTTTCAGGCTCTTCATGTTTTTGATCACCGTTTCATGCTCCTCCTATTTTTCAGACCGTTTCATGCTCCACATATTTTTGACACCTTTTGAATTTCTTCATATCTTTCAAATCTTTTCAGGCTCTTCATGTTTTTGAACACCCCTTCATGATCCTCGTGTTTTTCAGACCGTTTCATGCTTTTCATATTTTTGACACATTTTGAAGCTCTTCATATTTTCACACATTTTGAAGCTCTTCATATTTTTCACACGTTTTCTGGCTCTTAAGGTTTTTCAAAACCGCTTCATGCTGATTCTATTTTTCATACCGTTTCATGCTCCTCACATTTTTGACACGTTTTGAATCTCTTCATATTTTTCACCCTTTTTCAGGCTCTTCATGTTTTTGAACACCGTTTCATGCTCCTCCTATTTTTCAGACCGTTTCATGCTCCTCATATATTTGACACATTTTTAAGCTCTTCATATTTTTCACACCTTTTCAGGCTCTTCATGTTTTTCAACACCACTTCATGCTCCTGCTATTTTTCAGAGCGCTTCATGCTCCTCATATATTTGACAACTTTTCAGGCTCTTCATGTTTTTCAACACCACTTCATGCTCCTCCTATTATCAGACCGTTTAATCCTCCTCATGTATTTCACACGTTTTGAAACTATTCATATTTTTCTCACCTTTTTAGGCTATTCATGATTTTGAACACCATTTCAAGCTCTTCCTATTTTGCAGATCGTTTCATTCTCCTCATATTTTTGACACCTTTTGAAGCTCTTCATATGTTTCACACCTTTTCAGGCTTTTCATTTTTTTCAACACCACTTCATGCTCCTCCTATTTTTCAGAGCGTTTCATGCTCATCTCATTTTGACACCTTTTGAAGCCCTTCATATTTTTCACACCTTTTCAGGCTCTTCATGTTTTTAAACACCGCTTCATGCTCCTCATATTTTTCAGACCGTTTCATGCTCCTCATATTTTTGACACCTTTTGAAGCTCTTCATATGTTTCACAAATTTTCAGGCTTTTCATTTTTTTCAACACCACTTCATGCTCCTCCTATTTCTCAGAGCGTTTCATGCTCATCTCATTTTGACACCTTTTGAAGCCCTTCATATTTTTCACAACTTTTCAGGCTCTTCATGTTTTTAAACACCGCTTTATGCTCCTCATATTTTTCAGACCGTTTCATGCTACTCATGTATTTCACACCTTTTGAAGCTCTTCATATTTTTCACACCTTTTGAGTCTCTTCATGTTTTTCCACAGAAATTCATGCAACTCATATTTTTCAGACCGTTTCATGCTCCTCATGTATTTCACACTTTTTGAAGCTCTTCATATTTTTCACACCTTTTCAGGCTCTTCATGTTTTTGATCACCGTTTCATGCTCCTCCTATTTTTCAGACCGTTTCATGCTCCTCATATTTTTGACACCTTTTGAAGTTCTTCATATCTTTCAAATCTTTTCAGGCTCTTCATGTTTTTGAACACCCCTTCATGATCCTCGTATTTTTCAGACCGTTTCATGCTTTTCATATTTTTGACACATTTTGAAGCTCTTCATATTTTTCACACCTTTTGAAGTTCTTCATATTTTTCACACGTTTTCAGGCTCTTCAAATTTCTCAACACCCCTTCATGCTCCTCCTATTTTTCAGACCGTTTCATGCTCATCTCATTTTGACACCTTTTGAAGCTCTTCATATTTTTCACTACTTTTGAAGCTTTTCATATTTTTCACACCTTTTCAGGCTCTTCATGATTTTCAACACCGCTTCATGCTCCTCATATTTTTAAGACCGTTTCATGCTCATCTCATTTTTGACACCTTTTGAAGCTCTTCATATTTTTCACAACTTTTGAAGCTCTTCATATTTTTCATATTTTTGAAGCTCGTTATATTTTCACACGTTTTCAGTCTCTTCATGTTTTTCAACACCGCTTCATGTTTCTCCTATTCTTCAGACCGTTTCATGCTCCTCATATATTTGACACCTTTTGAAGCTTTTCATATTTTTCACACCTTTTCAGGCTCTTTATGTTTTTGAACACCGCTTCATGCTCCTCCTATTTTTCAGACCGTTTCATGCTCTTCATATTTTTGACACCTTTTGAAGCTCTTCATATTTTTCACACTTTTCATGCTCTTCATTTTTTCAACACCATTTCATGCTCCTCCTATTTTTCACACCATTTCATGCTCGTCTAATTTTTGACACTTTTTGAAGCTCTTCATATTTTTCACACCTTTTGAAGCTCTTCATATTTTTCACACATTTTCTGGCTCTTAAGGTTTTTCAACACCGCTTCATGCTGATTCTATTTTTCAGACCGTTTCATGCTCCTCATATTTTTGACACGTTTTGAATCTCTCCATATTTTTCACACTTTTTCAGGCTCTTTATGTTTTTGAACACCGTTTCATGCTCCTCCTATTTTTCAGACCGTTTCATGCTCCTCATATATTTGACACATATTTAAGCTCTTCATATTTTTCACACCTTTTCAGGCTCTTCATGTTTTTCAACACCACTTCATGCTCCTCCTATTTTTCAGACCGCTTCATGCTCCTCATATATTTGACAACTTTTCAGGCTCTTCATTTTTTTCAACACCACTTCATGCTCCTCCTATTTTCAGACCGTTTAATTCTCCTCATGTATTTCACACGTTTTGAAACTATTCATATTTTTCACACCTTTTCAGGCTATTCATGATTTTGAACACCATTTCAAGCTCCTCCTATTTTGCAGATCGTTTCATTCTCCTCATATTTTTGACACCTTTTGAAGCTCTTCATATGTTTCACACGTTTTCAGGCATTTCATTTTTTTCAACACCACTTCATGCTCCTCCTATTTTTCAGACCGTTTCATTCTCTTCATATTTTTCACACCTTTTGAAGTTCTTCATATTTTTCACACCTTTTCAGGGTCTCATGTTTTTGAACACAGCTTCATGCTCCTCCTATTTTTCAGACCATTTCATGCTCCTCATATGTTTCACACCTTTTGAAGCTCTTCCTATTTTTCACACCATTTCAGGCTCTTCATGTTTTTGAACACCTTTTTATGCTGCTCCTATTTTTCAGACCGTTTCATGCTCCTCATATATTTTAAAGCTTTTGAATCTCTTCATATTTTTCACACCTTTTCAGGCTGTTCATGTTTTTGAACACTGCTTCATACTCCTCCTATTTTTCAGACCGTTTCATGCTCCTCATATATTTTAAAGCTTTTGAATCCCTTCATATTTTTCACACCTTTTCAGGCCGTTCATGTTTTTGAACACCGCTTCATGCTCCTCCTATTTTTCAGACCGTTTCATGCTCCTCATATTTTTGACACCGTTTGAAGCTCTTCATATTTTTCACACTTTTTCAGGCTCTTCATGTTTTTGAACACCGTTTCATGCTCTTCCTATTTTATACACCGTTTCATGCTCCTCATATATTTCCCACCTTTTGAAGCTCTTCATATTTTTTACACCTTTTCAGGCTCTTCATGTTTTTGAACACCGTTTCATGCTCCTCCTATTTTTCAGACTGTTTCATGCTCCTCATATTTTTGACACCTTTTGAAACTCTTCATATTTTTCACACCTTTTCAGGCTCTTCATGTTTTACATCACCGCCTCATGCTCCTCCTATTTTTCAGAGTGTTTCATGATCCTCATATTTTTGACACCTTTTGAAGCTCTTCATATTTTTCACACCTTTTCAAGCTCTTCATGTTTTTCAACACTGCTTCATGCTCCTCCTATTTTTAAGACTGTTTCATGCTCCTCATGTTTTCACACGTTTTGAAGATCTTCACAATTTTCACACCTTTTCAGTCTCTTCATGTTTTAGAACACCGCTTCATGCTGCTCGTATTTTACAGAGAGTTTCATTCTCCTCATGTATTTCACACCTTTTGAAGCTCTTCATATTTTTCACACCTTTTCAGGCTCTTCATCTTTTTCAGACCTCTTCATTCTCCTCCTATTTTTCAGACCTTTTCATGCTCCTCATATTTTTAACACCTTTTGAAGCTCTTCATATTTTTCACACCTTTTCAGACTCTTCATGTTTTTGAACACCGTTTCATGCTCCTCCTATTTTTCAGACCGTTTCATGCTCCTCATATTTTTAACACCTTTTGAAGCTCTTCATATTTTTCACACATTTTCAGGCTCTTCATGTGTTTGAACACCATTACATTCTCCTCCTATTTTTCAGAACGTTTCATGCTCCTCTTATTTTTCACAGCTTTTCAGGCTCTTCATGTTTTTCAACACCATTTCATTCTCCTCCTATTTTTCAGACCGTATCAAGCTCTTCCTAATTTTCTGACCATTTCATGCTCCTCATATATTTGACACCTTTTGAAGCTCTTCATATTTTTCACACGTTTACAGACTCTTCATGTTTTTGGGCACCGCTTCATGCTCATCCTATTTTTCATACCATTTCATGCTAATCCTATTTTTGAAACCTTTTGAAGCTCTTCATATTTTTCACACCTTTTCAGGCTCTTCATGTTTTTCAACACCGCTTCATGCGCCTCCTATTTTTCAGACCGTTTCATGCTCCTCCCATTTTTCAGACCGTTTCATGCTCCTCATAATTTTGACACCTTTTGAAGCTCTTCATATTTTTCACACCTTTTCAGGCTCTTCATGTTTTTCAAAACCACTTCATGTTCCTCCTATTTGTCAAACCGTTTCATGGTCATCTCATTTTTGAACTTTTTGAAGCTCTTCAGATTTTTCACACCTTTTGAATGTCTCCATATTTTTCACACGGTTTCAGGCTCTTCATGTTTTTCAACACCGCTTCATGCTCCTCCTATTTTTCAGACTGTTTCATGCTCCTCATAGTTTTTCACCTTTTGAAGCTCTTCATATTTTTCACACCTTTTCAGGGTCTTCATGTTTTTGAACACCGTTTCATGCTCCTCCTATTTTTCAGAACGTTTCTTGCTCCTCTTATTTTTCACACCTTTTCAGGCTCTTCATGTTTTTCAACACCATTTCATGCTCCTCCTATTTTTCAGACCGTTTCATGCTCCTCAAATTTTTTACACATTTTGAAGCTCTTCATATTTTTCACAACTTTTCATGCCTTCATCTTTTAAAAAAATGCTTCATGCTCCTCCTATTTTTCAGACCGTTAAATGCTCCTCATATTTTTGACACCTTTTGAAGCTCTTCATATTTTTCACACGTTTACAGGCTCTTCATGTTTTTGGGCACCGCTTCATACTTCTCCTATTTTTCATACCATTTCATGCTAATCCTATTTTTGAAACCTTTTGAAGCTCTTCATATTTTTCACACGTTTTCAGGCTCTTCATGTTTTTCAACACCGCTTCTTGCTCCTCCTATTTTTCAGACCGTTTCATGCTCCTCATATTTTTGACACCTTTTGAAGCTCTTCATATTTTTCACACTTTTTCAGGTTCTTTATGTTTTGCAACACCCCTTCATGCTCCTCCTATTTTTCAGACCGTTTCATGCTCCTCATATTTTTGACACCTTTTGAAGCTCTTCATATATTTCACACCTTTTCAGGCTCTTCATGTTTTCAACACCACTTCATGCTCCTCCTATTTTTCAGATCGTTTCATGCTCCTCATATTTTTGACATCTTTTGAAGTTTTTCATATTTTTCACACCTTTTCTGGCTGTTCATGTTTTATAACAAGTCTTCATGCTCCTTTATTTTTCAGACCGTTTCATGCTCCTCATGTATTTCACACCTTTTGAAGCTCTTCATATTTTTCACACCTTTTCAACCTCTTCATATTTTTCACACCTTTTCAGGCTCTTCATGTTTTTCAACTCCGCTTCATGCTTCTCCTATTTTTCAAACCATTTCATGCTCCTCATATTTTTGACACCTTTTGAAGCACTTCATATTTTTCACACCTTTTCAGGCTCTTCATGTTATTGCAGACCGCTTCATGTTCCTCCTATTTTTCAGACCGTTTCATGCTCCTCATATATTTGACACCTTTTGAAGCTCTTCATATTTTTTACAACTTTTCAGACTTTTCATGTTTTTGAACACCTCTTCATGCTCCTCCTATATTTCACACCTTTTGAAGCTCTTCATATTTTTCACACCTTTTCAGGCTCTTCATGTTTTTCAACAAGGCTTCATGCTCCTCCTATTTTTCAGACCGTTTAATGCTCCTCATGTATTTCACACCTTTTGAAGCTCTTCATATTTTCACACCTTTTCAGGCTCTTCATGTTTTTCAACAACAATTCATGATCCTCTTATATTTCAGACCGCTTCATGCTCATCTCATTTTTTACACTTTTTGAAGCTGTTCATATTTTTCGCACCTTTTGAAGCTCTTTATATTTTTCACAAGTTTTCAGGCTCTTCATGTTTTTCAACACCGCTTCATGCTCCTCCTAATTTTCACACCTTTTGAAGCTCTTCATATTTTTAACACCTTTTCAGGCTCTTCATGTTTTTGAACACCGCTTCATGATCCTCCTATTTTTCAGACCGTTTCATTCTCCTCATATATTTGAAATCTTTTGAAGCTCTTCATATTTTTCACACCATTTCAGGCTGTTCATGTTTGTCAACACCGCTTCATTCTCCTCCTATATTTCAGAGCGTTTCATGCTCCTCATCTATTTCACACCTTTTGAAACTCTTCATTTTTTTTACACAATTTCATGCTCTTCATGATTTTGAATACCGTTTCATGCTGCTCCTATTTTTCAGACCGTTTCATGCTTCTCCTATATTTGACACGTCTTGAAGCTCTTCATATTTTTCACACCTTTTCAGGCTCTTCATGTTTTTGAACACCCTTTAATGCTCCTCCTGTTTTTCACACCGTTTCATGATCCTCATATTTTTGACACCTTTTGAAGCTCTTCATATTTTTCACACTTTTTCAGGTTCTTCATGTTTTGCAACACTGCTTCATGCTCCTCCTATTTTTCAGACCGTTTCATGCTCCTCCTATTTTTCACACCTTTTGAACCTCTTCATATTTTTCACACATTTTCAGGCTCTTCATGTTTTTGAACACCGCTTCATGCTCCTCCTATTTTTTCAGATCGTTTCATGCTCCTCATATTTTTGACATCTTTAGAAGGTTTTCATATTTTTCACACCTTTTCTGGCTGTTCATGTTTTATAAGAACTCTTCATGCTCCTTTATTTTTCAGACGGTTTCATGCTCCTCATGTGTTTCACACCTTTTGAAGCTCTTCATATTTTTCACACCTTTTGAAGCTCTTCATATTTTTCACACGTTTTCAGGCTCTTCATGTTTTTGAACACCGTTTCATGCTCCTTTTTTGCAGACCGTATCATGCGACTCATATTTTTGAAACCTTTTGAACCTCTTCATATTTCTCACTCCTATTCAGGCTCTTCATGTTTTTCAACACCGCTTCATGCTCCTCCGATTTTTCAGACCGTTTCATGCTCCTCATATTTTTGACACCTTTTGAAGCTTTTGATATTTTTCACAACTTTTCAGGCTCTTCATATTTTTGAACACCGCTTCATGCACCTCCTATTTTTCAGACCGTTTCATGATCCTCATATTTTTGACACCTTTTGAAGCTTTTCATATTTTTCACAACTTTTCAGGCTCTTCATGTCTTTGAACATCGCTTCATGCTAATCCTATTTTTCAAACCATATCATGCTCCTCATATTTTTCACACCTTTTGAATCTCTTCATTTTTTTCACATCTTTTCAGGCTCTTAATGTTTTTCCACACCACTTCATGCTTCTCCTATTTTTCAGATCGTTTCATGCTCCTCATGTATTTCACACCTTTTGAAACTCTTCATATTTTTCACACATTTTCAGGCTCTTCTTGTTTTTTACACCGCTTCATGTTCCTCCAATTTTTGAGACAGTTTCATGCTCCTCATATTTTTGACACCTTTTGAAGCTTTTCATATTTTTCACACCTTTTCAGGATCTTCATTTTTTTCAACACCAATTCATGCTCCTCCTATTTTTCAGACCGTTTCAATCTAATCTAATTTTTGACACCTTTTGAAGCTCTTCATAATATTCACACCTTTTGAAGCTATTCATATTTTTCACACGTTTTCAGGCTCTTCAGTTTTTCAACACCGCTTCATGCTCCTCCTCTTTTTCAGACCGTTTCATGCTCATCTCATTTTGACACCTTTTGAAGCTCTTAATATTTCTCACATCTTTTGAAGCTCTTCATATTTTTCACACCTTTTCAGGCTCTTCATGTTTTTGAACACCATTTCATGCTCCTCATATTTTGCAACCGTTTCATTCTCCTCATATTTTTGACAACTTTTGAAGCTCTTCATATATTTCACACCTTTTCAGGCTTTTCATTATTTTCAACACCACTTCACGCTCCTCCTATTTTTCAGACCGTTTCATGCTCATCTCATTTTGACACCTGTTGAAGCTCTTCATATTTTTCGTATATTTTGAAGCTTTTCATATTTTTCACACCTTTTCAGGCTCTTCATGATTTTCAACACCGCTTCATGCTCCTCCTCTTTTTCAGACTGTTTCATGCTCCTCATATTTTTGAAACCTTTAGAAGCTCTTCATATTTTTCACACCTTTTCAGGCTTTTCATGTTTTTCAACACCGCTTCATGCTCCTCCTACTTTTCAGACCGTTTCGTGCTCATCTCATTTTGACATCTTTTGAAGTTCTTAATATTTTTCACCTCTTTTGAAGCTCTTCATATTTTTCACACCTTTTCAGGCGCTTCATGATTTTCAACACCTCTTCATGCTCCTCGTATTTTTCAGACCGATTCATGCTCATCTCATTTTTGACATCTTTTGAAGCTTTTCTTATTTTTCACACCTTTTGAAGCTCTTCATATTTTTCATATTTTTGAAGCTCTTCATATTTTCAAGCGTTTTCAGACTCTTAATGTTTTTCAACACCGCTTCATGATCCTGCTATTTTTCAGACCGTTTCATGCTCCTCATATATTTGACACCTTTTGAAGCTTTTGATATTTTTCACAACTTTTCAGGCCCTTCATGTTTTTGAACACCGTTTCATGCTCCTCCTATTTTTCAGACCGTTTCATTCTCCTCATATTTTTGACACCTTTTTAAGCTCTTCATATATTTCACACCTTTTCAGGATCTTTATATTGTTCAACACCACTTCATGCTCCTCCTATTTTTCAGACCGTTTCATGCTCATCTCATTTTGACAACTTTTGAAGCTCTTCATATATTTCACACCTTTTCAGGCTCTTCATGTTTTTCAACACCGCTTCATGCTCCTCCTATTTTTCAGACCATTTCTTGCTCCTCCTGGTTTTCACACCTTTTGAAGCTCTTCATATTTTTCACACCTTTTCAGCCTCTTCATCATTTTCAACACCGCTTCATGCTCCTCCTATTTTTCAGACCCTTTCATTCTCATCTCATTTTTGAAATCTTTTGAAGCTCTTCGTATTTTTCACATGTTTTAAGGCTCTTCATCTTTTTCAGCACCACTTCATGCTCCTCCTATTTTTCATACCCTTTCATGCTAATCTAATTTTTGACACTTTTTGAAGCTCTTCATATTTTTCACACGTTTTCAGTCTCTGCATGTTTTTGAACACCGTGTCATGCTCCTTCTATTTTTCAGACCGTTTCATGCTCCTCATGTATTTCACATCTTTTGAAGCTATTCATATTTTGCACACCTTTTCAGCCTCTTCATGTTTTTCAAAACCACTTCACGCTCCTCCTGTTTTTCAGACCGTTTCATGCTCCTCATATTTTTGACACCTTTTGAAGCTCTTCATATTTTTCACACCTTTTCAGGCTCTTCATGATTTTCAACACCGCTTCATGCTCCTCCTATTTTTCAGACCGTTTCATGCTCTTCTAATTTTTGACACCTTTTGAAGCTCTTCATATCTTTCACACCTTTTGAACTTTTCCTATTTTTCACATTTTTGAAGCTCTTCATATTTTTCACACGTTTTCAGACTCTTCATGTTTTTCAACACCACTTCATGCTCCTCCTATTTTTCATAATGTTTCATGCTCCTCATATTTGTGACACCTTTAGAAGGTCTTCATATTTTTCACAACTTTTCAGGCTCTTCATGTTTTTCTGCACCACTTCATGCTCCTCCTATTTTTCACACCGTTTCATGCTCATCTCATTTTTGACACCTTTTGAAGCTCTTCATATTTTTCACACCTTTTGAAGCTCTTCATATTTTTCACACGTTTGCAAGCTCTTCATGTTTTTCAAAACCGTTTCATGCTGCTTCTATTTTTCAGACCGTTTCATGCTCTTCATATTTTTCACACCTTTTCAGGCTCTTCATGTTTTTCAACACCGCTTCATGCTCCTCCTATTTTTCAGACCGTTTCCTGCTCCTCATATTTTTGACACCTTTTGAAGCTCTTCATATTTTTCACACCTTTTCAGGCTCTTCATGTTTTTCAACAACTTTTCATGATCCTCCTTTTTTTCAGACCGTTTCATGCTCCTCATATATTCGACACCTTTTGAAGCTCTTCATATAGTTCACACCATTTCAGGCTCTTCATGTTTTTCAACACCACTTCATTCTCCTCATATTTTTAAGACCGTATCATGCTCCTCATATTTTTGACACCTTTAGAACCTCTTCATATTTTTCACACATTTCCAGGCTCTTCATGTTTTTCAACACACTTTCTTGCTCCTCCTATTTTTCAGATCGTTTCATGCTCCTCATATTTTGATACCTTTTGAAGCTCTTCATATTTCTCACACCTTTTCAGGCTCTTCATGTTTTTCAACACCGTTTCATGCTCCTCCTATTTTTCAGACCGTTTAATGCTCCTAATATATTTGACACGTTTTTAAGCTCTTCATATTTTTCACACCTTTTCAGGCTCTTCATGTTTTTGAACACTGCTTCATGCTCCTACTATTTTTCAGACCGTTTCATGCTCATCTCATTTGAGACACCTTTTTATGCTTTTCATATTTTTCACACCATTTCAGGCTCTTCATGTTTTTGAACACCGCTTCATGCTCCTCCTATTTTTCAGACCGTATCATGCTCCTCATATTTTTCACACTTTTTGAAGCTCTTCATATTTTTCACACCTTTTCAGGCTCTTCATGTTTTTGAACACGGCTTCATGCTCCTCCTATTTTTCAGACCGTATCATGCTCCTCATATTTTTCACACCTTTTGAAGCTCTTCATATTTTTCACACCTTTTCAGGTTCTTCATGTTTTTGAACACCACTTCATGCTCCTCCTATTTTTCAGACCGTATCATGCTCCTCATATTTTTCACACCCTTTGAAGCTCTTCATATTTTTCACACCTTTTCAGGCTCTTCATGTTTTTGTACACCGCTTCATGCTCCTCCTATTTTTCAGACCGTATCATGCTCCTCATATTTTTCACACCTTTTGAAGCTCCTCATATTTTTCACACCTTTTCAGGCTCTTCATGTTTTTCAACACCGCTTCATGCTCCTCCTATTTTTCAGACCGTTTCATGCTCATCTCATTTTTGACAACTTTCGAACCTCTTCATATTTTTCACACCTTTTGAAGCTTTTCATATTTTTCACACATTTCAGGCTCTTCATGTTTTTGAATGCCGCTTCATGCTCCTCCTGTTTTTCAGACCATATCATGCACTTCATATTTTTCACACCTTTTGGAGCTCTTCACATTTTTCACATCTTTTCAGGCTCTTCATGTTTTGAACACCATTTCATGCTCCTCCTATTTTTCAGACCGTTTCATGCTCCTCATATTTATGACACCTTTTGAAGCTCTTCATATTTTTCACACCTTTTCAAGCTCTTCATATTTTTCACACGTTTTCAGGCTCTTCATGTTTTTCAACACCGCTTCATGCTCCTCCTATTTTTCAGACCGTTTCATGCTCCACATGTATTTCACACCCTTTGAAGCGCTTCATATATTTCACACCTTTACAGGCTCTTCATGCTTTTGAACACCAATTCATGCTCCTCCTATTTTGCAGACCGTTTCATTCTCCTCATATTTTTGACAAATTTTGAAGCTCTTCATATATTTCACACCTTTTCAGGCTTTTCATTATTTTCAACACCACTTCACACTCCTCCTATTTTTCAGACCGTTTCAAGCTCATTTAATATTTGACACCTTTTGAAGCTCTTCATATTTTTCATATTTTTAAGCTCTTCATATTTTTCACACGTTTTCAGGCTCTTCATGTTTTTCAACACCACTTCATGCTCCTCCTATTTTACAGACCCTTTCATGCTAATCTAATTTTTGACACTTTTTGAAGCTCTTCATATTTTTCACACCTTTTCAGGCTCTTCATGTTTTTGAACACCGCTTCATGCTCCTCCTATTTTTCAGACCGTTTCATGCTCCTCATATTTTTGACACCTTTTGATGCTCTTCATATTTTTCACACCTTTTGAAGCTCTTCATATATTTCACACCTTTTCAGGCTCTTCATGTTTTCAACACCACTTCATGCTTCTCCTATTTTTCAGCCCCTTTCATGCTAATCTAATTTTGACACCTTATGAACCTCTTCATATTTTTCACACCTTTTCATGCGCTTCATGTTTTTGAACACCGGTTCATGCTCGTCTTATTTTTCAGAACGTTTCTTGCTCCTCCTATTTTTTACACCTTTTGAAGCTCTTCATATTTGTCACACCTTTGCAGTCACTGCATTTTTTTGAACACCGCTTCATGCTCCTCCAATTTTTCAAACCGTTTCATGCTCATCTCATTTTTGACACCTTTTGAAGCTCTTCATATTTTTCACACCTTTTGAATCTCTTCATATTTTTCACACCTTTTCAAGCTCTTCATGTTTTTGTATACAGCTTCATCCTCCTTCTATTTTTAAGAGGGTTTCAGGCTCATCATATTTTTGACACATTTTGAAGCTCTTCATAATTTTCACACCTTTTCAGGCTCTTCATGTTTTTGAACACGGCTTCATGCTCCTCCTATTTTTCAGACCGTTTCATACTCCTCATATATTTGACACCTTTTGAAGCTCTTCATATTTTTCACACTTTTTCAGGCTCTTCATGTTTTTCAACACCACATCATGCTCCTCCTATTTTTCAGACCGTATCATGCTCCTCATAATTTTGACACCTTTTGAAGCTCTATATATTTCTCACACCTCTTCAGGCTCTTCATGTTTTTGAGCACCACTTTATGCTCCTCCTATTTTTCAGACCGTTTCATGATGCTCATGTATTTCACACATTTTGAAGCTCTTCATATTTTTCACACCTTTTCATGCTTTTCATGTTTCTGAACACCGCTTCATGCTCCTCCTATTTTTCAGACCGTTTCACGCTTCTCATATTTTTCACACCTTTTGATGCTCTTCATATTTTTCACACCTATTCAGGCTCTTCATATTTTTGAACACCGCTTCATGCTCCTCCTATTTTTCAGACCGTTTCATGCTCCTCATATTTTTGACACCTTTTGAAGCTCTTCATATTTTTCACACCTTTTAAGGCTCTTCATGTTTTTCAACAAAACTTCATGATCCTCCTATTTTTCAGACCGTTTCATGCTCCTCATATATTCGACACCTTTTGAAGCTCTTCATATAGTTCACACCTTTTCAGGCTCTTCTTGTTTTTCAACACCACTTCATTCTCCTCGTAATTTTTAGACCGTTTCATGCTCCTCATATTTTTGACACCTTTAGAACCTCTTCATATTTTACACACCTTTTCAGGCTCTTCATGTTTTTCAACACCGCTTCATGCTCCTCCTATTTTTCAGATCGTTTCATGCTCCTCATATTTTTTACACGTTTTGAAGCTGTTCATATTTTTCACACATTTTCACGCTCTTCATGTTTTTCAACACCGCTTCATGCTCCTATTTTTCAGACCGTTTCATGCTCCTCATATTTTTCACACCTTTTGAAGCTCTTCATATTTTTCACACCTTTTCAGGCTCTTCATGTTTTTGAACAATGCTTCATGATCCTGCTATTTTTCAGAACGTTACATACTCCTCATATTTTTGACACGTTTTGAGGCTCTTCATATTTTTCACACCTTTTCAGGCTCTTCACGAATTTGAACACTGTTTCATGATCCTCCTATTTTTCAGAACGTTTCATGCTCCTCCTATTTTTTACACCTTTTGAAGCTCTTCATATTTGTCACACCTTTGCAGTCTCTGCATTTTTTTGAACACCGCTTCATGCTCCTCCAATTTTCAAACCGTTTCATGCTCATCTCATTTTTGACACCTTTTGAAGCTCTTCATATTTTTCACACCTTTTGAATCTCTTCATATTTTTCACACCTTTTCAGGCTCTTCATGTTTTTGAACACGGCTTCATGCTCCTCCTATTTTTCAGACCGTTTCATACTCCTCATATATTTGACACCTTTTGCAGCTCTTCATATTTTTCACTCTTTTTCAGGCTCTTCATGTTTCTCAACACCACATCATGCTCCTCCTATTTTTCAGACCGTATCATGCTCCTCATAATTTTGACACCTTTTGAAGCTCTATATATTTCTCACACCTCTTCAGGCTCTTCATGTTTTTGAGCACCACTTCATGCTCCTCCTATTTTTCAGACCGTTTCATGCTGCTCATGTATTTCACACCTTTTGAAGCTCTTCATATTTTTCGCACCTTTTCATGCTTTTCATGTTTCTGAACACAGCTTCATGCTCCTCCTATTTTTCAGACCGTTTCATGCTTCTCATATTTTTCACACCTTTTGATGCTCTTCATATTTTTCACACCTTTTCAGGCTCTTCATGTTTTTGAACACCGCTTCATGCTCCTCCTATTTTTCAGACCGTTTCATGCTCCTCATATTTTTGACACCTTTTGAAGCTCTTCATATTTTTCACACCTTTTCAGGCTCTTCATGTTTTTCAAGAAGGCTTCATGCTCCTGCTATTTATCAGGCCGTTTCATACTCCTCATATTTTTGACACGTTTTGAGGCTCTTCATATTCTTCACACCTTTTCAGGCTCTTCAAGAATTTGAACACAGTTTCATGATCCTCCTGTTTTTCAGAACGTTTCATGCTCCTCATATTTTTGACACCTTTTAAAGCTATTCATATTTTTCACACCTTTTCAGGCTCTTCATGTTTTTGAACACCGCTTCATGCTTCTCCTATTTTTCAGATCGTTTCATGCTCATCTCATTTTTGACACCTTTTGAAGCTCTTCACATTTTTCACATCTTTTGAAACTCTTCATATTTTTCACATGTTTTCAGGCTCTTCATCTTTTTCAACAACGTTTTATGCTCCTCCAATTTTTCAGACCGTTTCATGCTCCTCATGTATTTCACACCTTTTGAAGCTCTTCATATTTTTCCCCTCTTTTCAGGCTCTTCATGTTTTTGAACACCGCTTCATGCTCCTCTTATTTTTCAGACCGTTTGATGCTCCTCATATTTTTGACACCTTTTGAAGCTCTTCTTTTTTCTCATATCTTTTCAGGCTCTTCATGTTTTTCAACACCGGTTCATGCTCCTCTTATTTTTCAAACCGTTTCATGCTCCTCATGTATTTCACACCTTTTGAAGCTCTTCATATTTTTCCCCTCTTTTCAGGTTCTTCATGTTTTTGAACACCGCTTCATGCTCCTCCTATTTTTCAGACCGTTTAATGCTCCTCATGTATTTCGCACCTTTTGAAGCTCTTAATATTTTTCACACCTTTTGAACCTCTTCACATTTTTCACACCTTTTCAGGCTCTTCATGTTTTTGAACACCGATTCATGCTCCTCCTATTTTTCAGACCGTTTCATGCTCCTCATATGTTTGACAGCTTTTGAAGCTCTTCATATTTTTCACAATTTTGAACCTCTTCATATATTTCACACCTTTTCAGGCTCTTCATGTTCCTATTTTTCAGACCTTTTCATGCTCATCTAATTTTTGACACCTTTTGAAGCTCTTCATATTTTTCACACCTTTTGAAGCTCTTCATATTTTTCACACCTTTTCAGGCTCTTCATGTTTTTGAACACCGCTTCATGCTCCTCCTATTTTTCAGACTGATTCATGCTCCTCATGTATTTCACACCTTTTGAAGCTGTTCATATTTTTCCCACCTTTTCACACTCTTCATGTTTTTCAACACCGCTTCATGATCCTCCTATTTTTCAGACAGTTTTATGCTCCTCATATTTTTGACACCTTTTGAAGGTCTTCATATTTTTTACACCTTTTGAAGCTCATCATATATTTCACACCTTTTCAAGCTCTTCATGTTTATCAACACCACTTCATGCTACTCCTATTTTTCATAACCTTTCATGCAAATCTAATTTTAGACACCTTTTAAAGCTCTTCATATTTTTCACACATTTTGAAGCTCTTCATATTTTTCTCACCTTTTCAGGCTGTTCAGGTTTTGGACACCACTTGATGCTCCTCGTATATTTCAGAACGTTTCATGGTCCTCATATTTATGACAGCTTTTGAAGGTCTTCATATTTTTCAAACCTTTTGAAGCGCTTCATAAATTTCACACCTTTTCAGGCTCTCCATGATTTTCAGCACCGCTTCATGCTCCTCCTATTTTTAAGACCGTTTCATTCTCCTCATATTTTTGACTCCTTTTGAAGCTCTTCAAATATTTCACACCTTTTCAGGCTCTTCATGTTTTTGAACACCGCTTCATGCTCCTCCTATTTTTCAGACCGTTTCATGCGCCTCATATTTTTGACACCTTTTGAAGATCTTCATATTTTTCACACCTTTTCAATCTCTTCATGTTTTTGAACTCCGCTTCATGCACCTCCTATTTTTCAGATCGTTTAATGCTACTCATGTATTTCACATCTTTTGAAGCTCTTCATATTTTCCACACCTTTTCAGCCTCTTCATGTTTTTCCACACCGTTTCATGATCCTCCAAATTTTCAGACTGTTTCATGCTCCTCTTATGTTTCACACCGTTTCATATTCCTCACATTTTTATCACCTTTTGAACCTCTTCATATTTTTCCCAACTTTTCAGGCTCTTCTTGTTTTTCAACACCACTTCAAGCTCCTCTTATTTTTCAGACCGTTTCATACTCCTCATATTTTTGACACCTTTTGAAGCTCTTCATATGTTTCACACCTTTTGAAGCTCTTCATATTTTTCACACCTTTTCAGGCTCTTCATGATTTTCAACACCGCGACATGCTCCTCCTATTTTTCAGACCTTTTCATGCTCATCTCATTTTGACACCTTTTGAAGCTCTTCATATTTTTCACACCTTTTCAGGCTCTTCATGATTTTCAACACAGCTTCATGCTCCTCCTATTTTTCAGACCCTTTCATGCTCATCTCATTTTTGACACCTTTTGAAGCTCTTCATATTTTTCACACCTTTTGAGCTCTTCATATTTTATATATTTTTAAAGCTCTTCATATTTTCACACGATTTCAGACTCTTCTTGTTTTTCAACACCGCTTTATGCTCCTCCTATTTTTCACACCGTTTCATGCTCCTCATATTTTTGACACGTTTTGAGGCTTTTCATATACTTCACACATTTTCAGGCTCTTCATGTTTATGAACACCGTATCATAATCCTCCTATTGTTCAGACCGTTTCATGCTCCTCATATTTTTGACACCTTTTGAAGCACTTCATGTTTTTCACACCTTTTCAGACTCTTCATGTTTTTGAACGCCGCTTCATGCTCCTTCTATTTTTCAGACCGTTTCATGCTCCTCATATTTTTGACACCTTTTGAAGTTCTTCATATTTTTCACACCTTTTCAGGCTCTTCATGTTTTTGAACACCGCTTCATTCTCCTCCTATTTTTCAGACCGTTTCATGCTCCTCATATTTTTGACTCCTTTTGAAGCTCTTCATTTTTCTCACACCTTTTCAGGCTTTTCATGTTTTTCAACAGCGCTTCATGCTCCTTCTATTTTTCAGAGAGTTTCATGCACCTCATGTATTTAACACCTTTTGAAGCTCTTCATATTTTCACACCTTTTAAGGCTCTTCATGTTTTTCCACACCACTCCATGCTTCTCCTATTTCTCAGCCCTTTTCATGCTCCTCATGTATTTCACACCGTTTGAAGCTCTCCATATTTTTCACACCTTTTCAGGCTCTTCATGTTTTTCATCACCGTTTCATGCTCCTCCTATTTTTCAGACCGTTTCATGCTCCTCATATTTTTGACACCTTTTGAAGCTCTTCATATTTTTCACACCTTTTCAGGCTCTTCATGTTTTTCAACACCACTTCATGCTCCTCTTATTTTTCAGACCGTTTCATCCTCATCTCATTTTTGACACCTTTTGAAGCTCTTCATATTTTTCACAACTTTTGAATCTCTGCATATTTTTCACACGTTTTCAGGCTCTTCATGTTTTTCAACACCGCTTGTTGCTCCTCCTATTTTTCAGACCGTTTCATGCACCTCATATTTTTCACACCTTTTGAAGCTCTTCATATTTTTCACACCTTTTCAGGCTCTTCATGTTTTAGAACACCGCTTCATGCTCCTCCTATTTTTCAGACCGTTTAATGCTCCTCATGTATTTCACACCTTTTGAAGCTCTTCATATTTTTCACACTTTTTAGGCTCTTCATATTTTTCAACATCACTTCATGCTCCTCCTATTTTTCAGACCGTTTCATGCTCATCTCATTTTTGACACCTTTTGAAGCTTTTCATATTTTTCACACCTTTTCAGGCTCTTCATGTTTTTCAACACCGCTTCATACTCCTACTATTTTTCAGACCGTTTTATGCTCCTCATGTATTTCACACCTTTTGAAGCTCCTCATATTTTTCACACCTTTTGAAGCTCCTCATATTTTTCACACCTTTTGAAGCTCTTCATATTTTTCACACCTTTTGAAACTCTTCATATTTTTCACACGTTTTCAAGCTCTTCATGTTTTTCAACACCGCTTCATGCTCCTCCTATTTTTCAGACCATTTCATCCACCTCATATTTTTCACACCTTTTTAAGCTCTTCATATTTTTCACACCTTTTCAGGCTCTTCATGTTTTTCAACACCGCTTCATGTTCCTCCTATTTTTCAGACCGTTTCATGCTCCTCCTATATTTGACACCTTTTGAAGCTCTTCATATATTTCACACCTTTACAGGCTCTTCTTGTTTTTCAACACCACTGCATGCTCTTCGTATTTTTCAAACTGATTCATGCCCCTCATAATTTTGAGACCTTTTGAAGCTCTTCATATTTTTCACACCTTTTGAAGCTCTTCATATTTTTCACACGTTTTCAGGCTCTTCATTTTTTTCAACACCGTTTCATGCTGCTTCTATTTTTAGACCGTTTCATGCTCTTCATATTTTTCACACGTTTTCAGGCTCTTCATGTTTTTCAACACCGCTTCATGCTCCTCCTATTTTTCAGACCGTTTCATGCTCATCTCATTTTTGACACCTTTTGAAGCTTTTCATATTTTTCACACCTTTTCAGGCTCTTCATGTTTTTCAACACCACTTCATACTCCTCTTAATTTTCAGACCGTTCCATGCTCCTCATATTTTTCACACCTTTTGAAACTCTTCATATTTTTCACTCCTTTTCAGGCTCTTCATATTTTAGAACATCACTTCATGCTCCTCCTATTTTTCAGACCATTTCATGCTCCTCATAATTTTCACTCTTTGAAGCTCTTCATATTTTTCACACCTATTCATGCTCTTCATGTTTTTCAACACCACTTCATGTTCCTCATATTTTTGACACCTTTTGAAGCTCTTCATATTTTTCACACCATTTCAGGCTCTTCATGTTTTTCAACACCGCTTCATGCTCCTCCTATTTTTCAGATCGTTTCATGCTCCTCATTTTTTTTACACCGTTTGAATCTCTTCATAGTTTTCACACATTTTCAGGCTGTTCATGTTTTTCAACACAGTTTCCTGCTCCTCATATTTTTCACACCGTTTCGTGCTCCCCATAATTTTCAGATCGTTTCATGCTCTTCATAATTTTTACACCTTTTGAAGCTATTGTTTTTCAACGCTGTTTCGTGCTCCTCCTATTTTGCAGACCGTTTCATACTCCTCATATTTTTCAGACCGTTTCATGCTCCTCATATTTTTGACACCTTTTGAAACTCTTCATGATTTTCATCTCCGTTTCATGCTCCTCGTATTTTTCAGACCATTTCTGCTCCTCCTATTTTTCAGACCGTTTCCTGCTCCTCATATTTTTGACACGTTTTGAAGCCCTTATTATTTTTCACACCTTTTAAGGCTCTTCGTGTTTTTCAACACTGTTTCATGCTCCTCCTATTTTTCACACCGGTTCATGCTCCTCATATTTTTCAAATATTTTGAAGCTCTTCATATTTTTCACACCTTTTCAGGCTATTCATGGTTCTGAACATCGTTTCATGCTCCTCCTATTTCTCAGACCGTTTCATGCTTCTCATATTTTTGACTCCTTTTGAAGCTGTTCATATTTTTCACACCTTTTCAGGCTCTTCATGTTTTTCAACACCGCTTCATGCTCTTCCTATTTTTTATAAGTTTCATGCTCCTGATATTTTAGACACCTTTTGAATCTCTTTGTATTTTTCACACCTTTTAAGGCTCTTCATGTGTTTCAACACTGCTTCAAGCTCCTCCTATATTTCAGAACGTTTCATGCTCTTCATATATATGACTCCTTTTGAAGCTCTTCATATTTTTCACACCTTTTCATGCTCTTCATATTTTTTAACACCTTTTCATGATCCTCCTATTTTTCAGACCGTTTCATGCTCCTCATATTTTTGATGCCTTTTGAAGCCCATCATATTTTTCACTCCTTTTCCTGTTCTTCATGTTTTTCAACACCGTTTCATGCTCCTCCTATTTTTCAGGCCGTTTCATACACGTCATATTTTTGACACCTTTTCAAGCTCTTCATGTTTCTCAAAACCGTTACATGATCCTCCTATATTTCAGACCGTTTCATTCTCCTCCTATTTTTCAGACCGTTTCATACTCCTCATATTTTTAAGACCATTTCATGCTCCTCATATTTTTGTGAGCTTTTGAAGCTCTTCATATTTTTCACACCTTTCCATGCTCTTCATGTTTTTCAACACCGTTTCATGCTCCTCATATATTTGACACCTTTTGTAGCTCTTCATATTTTTCACACTTTTTCAGACTCTTCATGTTTTTGAATACCGCTTAATGCTCCTTCTACTTTTCAGAGAGTTTCATGGTCCTCATATTTTTGACACCTTTTGAAGCTCTTCATATATTTCACACCTTTTCAGGCTCTTCATGTTTTTCAACACCGCTTCATGCTCCTCCTAATTTTCAGATCATTTCATGCTCCTCATATTTTTGACACCTTTTGAAGCTCTTCATATATTTCACACCTTTTCAGGCTCTTCATGTTTTTCAACACCGCTTCATGCTCCTCCTATTTTTCAGACCATTTCATGCTCCTCATATTTTTGACACCTTTTGAAGCTCTTCATATTTTTAACACCTTTTCTGGCTTTTCATATTTTGAATACCGCTTCATGCTCCTCCTATTTTTGAGACCGTTTCATGCTCCTCACATTTTTGACACCTTTTGAAGCTCTTCATATATTTCACACATTTTCAGGCTCTTCATGTTTTTCACACCTTTTCAGGCTCTTCATGTGTTTGAACAACGCTTCATGCTCCCCCTATTTTTCAGACCGTTTCATGCTCCTCATATTTTTGACACCTTGTGAAGCTCTTCATATTTTTCACCCCTTTTCAGGCTCTTCATGATTTTCAACACCGATTCATGCTCCTCCGATTTTTCAGACAGTTTCATGCTACTCGTATTTTTGACACCTTTGAAGCTCCTCATATTTTTCACACCTTTTCAGGCTCTTCATGTTTTTCAACACCGCTTCATGCTCCTCCTATTTTTCACACCTTTTGAAGCTCTTCATATATTTCACACCTTTTCAAGCACTTCATGTTTTTGAACACCGCTTCATGCTCCTCATATTTTTCACACCTTTTGAAGCTCTTCATATTTTTCACGCCTTTTCAGTCTCTTCATGTTTTTCAACAACTTTCATGGTCCTCCTATTTTTCAGACAGTTTCATGCTCCTCAATATTTGAAACCTTTTGAAGTTCTTCATATTTTTCACACCTTTTGAAGCTCTTCATATTGTTCACACCTTTTCAGGCTCTTCATGTTTTTGAACTCCTAATCAAGCTCCTCATATTTTTTATACCTTTTGAAGCTCCTCATATTTTTCACACCTTTTCAAGGCTCTTCATGTTTTTGAACACGGTTTCAAGCTCCTCATATTTTGACACCTTTTGAAGCTCTTCATATATTTCACACTTTTTCAGGTTCTTCATGTTTTTGAACAATGCTTCATGCTCCTCCAATTTTTCACACCTACTGAAGCTCTTCATATATTTCACACCTTTTCAAACTCTTCATGTTTTTGAACTAGCTTCATGTTCCTCATATTTTTGACACCTTTTGAAGCCCATCATATTTTTCACTCCTTTTCCTGTTCTTCATGTTTTTCAACACCGTTTCATGCTCCTTCTATTTTTCAGACCATTTCATGCTCCTCATATTTTTCACACCTTTTCAGGCTCTTCCTGTTTTTGACACCGCTTCATTATCCTCCAATTTTTCAGACCGTTTCATGCTCCTCATAATTTTCACACCTTTTGAAGCTCTTCATATTTTTCACACCTTTACAAGCTCTTCATGTTTTTCAACACCGTTTCATGCTGTCCTATTTTTCAGACCGTTTCATGCTCCTCATATTTTTGACACCTTTTGAAGCTCTTCATATTTTCCACACCTTTTCAGGCTCTTCATGTTTTTCAACACCTTTCATGCTCCTCCTATTTTTCAGACAGTTTCATGCTCCTCATATATTTGACACCTTTTGAAGCTCTTCATATTCTTCACACCTTTTGAAGCTCTTCATATTGTTCACATCTTTTAGGCTCTTCATGTTTTTCAACACCGCTTCATGCTCCTCCTATTTTTCAGACCGTTTCATGCTCCTCATAGTATTGACACCTTTTGAAGCTCTTCATATATTTCACACCTTTTCAGGCTTTTCAGGTTTTTGAACACCGCTTCATGCTCCTCTTGATTTTCAGATCATTTCATGCTCCTCATATTTTTGACACCTTTTGAAGCTCTTCATATATTTCACCCCTTTTCAGGCTCTTCATGTTTTTCAACACCGCTTCATGCTCCTCCTATTTTTCACATCCTTTCATGCTCCTCATATTTTTGACATCTTTTGAAACTCTTCATATTTTTCACGCCTTTTCAGGCTCATCATGTTTTTGAACACTGCTTCTTGCTCCTCCTATTTTTCAAGGTGATTCATGCTACTCATATTTTTGACACCGTTTGAAGCTCTTCATATTTTTCATACCTTTGCAGGCTCTTCATGTTTTCAACACCGTTTCATGCTCCTCATATTTTTCAGACCGTTTCATGCTCTTCATATTTTTGATACCTTTTGAAACTCTTCATATTTTTCACACCTTTGCAGGCTCTTCATGTTTTTGAACACCGCTTAATCCTCCTCCTATTTTTCAGACCGTTTCATGCTCCCATATTTTTCACACCTTTTCAAGCTTTTCATATTTTTCACACCTTTTCAGGCTCTTCAGGCTTTTCAACACCGCTTCATGCTCCTCCTACTTTTCAGTCCGTTTCATGCTCCTCTTATTTTTGACACATTTTAAAGCTCTTCATATATTTCACACATTTTCACCCTCTTCATGTTTTTAACACCGCTTTATGCTGCTCCTATTTTTCAGAACAGTATCATGCTCCTCATATTTTTCACAATGTTTGAAGCTCTTGATATTTTTCACACCTTTTGAAGCTCTTCATATTTTTCACACCTCTTCAGGCTCTTCATGTTTTTGAACACCGCTTCATACTCCACCTATTTTTCAGACCGTTTCATGCTCCTCATATTTTCCACAACTTTTCAGGCCCTTCATGTTTTCAACACCGTTTCTTTCTCCTCTTATTTTTCAGACCATTTCATGCTCCTCATGTTTTTCAACACTATTTCATGCTTCTCATAATTTTCACAGCTTTGCAGGCTCTTCTTGCTTTTCAACACCACTTCACGCTCCTCCTATATTTCACCGTATCAAGCTCCTCATATTTTTGACACCTTTTGAAGCTCTTCATATATTTCACACCTTTTCAGGCTCTTCATGTTTTTGAACACCGTTTCATGCTCCTCATATTTTTCACAACTTTTCAGGCTCTTCATGTTTTTGAACATCGCTTCATGCTCCTCCTATTTTTCACAGCTTTTGAAGCTCTTCATATATTTCACACCTTTTCAAGAAGTTCAAGTTTTTGAACACCGCTTCATGCTCCTCATATTTTTCACACCTTTTGAAACTCTTCATATTTTTCACACTTTTTCAGGCTCTTCATGTTTTTGAACACCGTTTCATGCTCCTCATATTTTTCACAACTTTTCAGGCTCTTCATGTTTTTGAACATCGCTTCATGCTCCTCATATTTTTCACACCTTTTGAAACTCTTCATATTTTTCACACTTTTTCAGGCTCTTCATGTTTTTGAACACCGTTTCATGCTCCTCCTATATTTCAGACCGTTTCAAGCTCCTCATATTTTTCACACCTTTTGAAGCTCTTCATATTGTTCACACCTTTTATGCTCTTCATGTTTTTCAACACCACTTCATGCTCCTCCTGTTTTTCAGACCGTTTCATGCTCCTCATATTTTTCACACCCTTTGAATCTCTTCATATATTTCACACCTTTTCAGGCTCTTCATATTTTTGAACACCGCTTCATGCTCCGCCTATTTTTCAGATCGTTTCATGCTCCTCATATTTTTGACACCTTTTGAAGCTCTTCATATATTTCACACCTTTTCAGGCTCTTCATGTTTTTGAACACCGCTTCATGCTCCTCCTAATTTTCAGATCTTTTCATGCTCCTCATATTTTTGACACCTTTTGAAGTTCTTCATATACTTCACAACTTTTCAGGCTCTTCATGTTTTTCAACACCGCTTCATGCTTCTCCTATTTTTCAGACCGTTTCATGCTCCTCATATTTTTGACACCTTTTGAAGTTCTTCAGATTTTACACACCTTTTCAGGCTCTTCATCTTTTTCAACACCGCTTCATGCTCCTCCTATTTTTCAGACCGTTTCATACTCCTCAAATTTTTGACACCTTTTGAAGCTCATCATATATTTCACACCTTTTCAGGGTCTTCATGTTTTTCAACACTGCTTCATGCTCCTCCTATTTTTCAGACCGTTTCATGCTCCTCATACATTTGACACGTTTTGAAGCTCTTCATACTTTTCACACCTTTTCAGGCTTTTCATGTTTCTGAACACCGTTTCATGCTCCCCCTATTTTTCAGACCGTTTCTTGCTCCTCATATTTTTGACACCTTTTGAATCTCTTCATATTTTTCACACCGTTTCATGCTCTTCATGTTTTTGAACTCCTAATCAAGCTCCTCATGTTTTTGATACCTTTTGAAGCTCTTCATATTTTTCACACCTTTTCAGGCTCGTCATGTTCTTGAACACCGATTCATGCTACTCCTATTTTTGACACCTTTTGAAGCTCAGCATATATTTCACACCTTTTCAGGCTCTTCATGTTTTTCAACACCGCTTCATGTTCCTCCTATTTTTCAAACGGTTTCATGCTCCTCATATTTTTCACACCTTTTGAAGCTCTAAATATATTTCACTTCTTTTCAGGCTCTTCGGGTTTCTCAACACCGTTTCATACTACTCCTATTTTTCAGAACTTTTCATGCTCCTCATATTTTTCACAACTTTTGAACCTCTTCATATTTTTCACACCTCTTCAGGCTCGTCATTTTTTTAAACACGGCTTCGGACTCCTCCTATTTTTCAGACCGTTTCATGCTCCTCATATTTTTGACAACTTTTCAAGCTCTTCATATATTTCACACATTTTCAGGCACTTCATGTTTTGCAACACGGCTTCATGCTCCTCCTATTTTTCAGACCGTTTCATGCTCCTCATATTTTTGACACCTTTCTAAGTTCTTCATATTTTTCACACCTTTTCTGGCTCTTCATGTTTTTGAACACCGTTTCATGCTACTCCTATTTTTGACACCTTTTGAAGCTCTTCGTATTTTTCACCCCTTTTCAGGCTCTTCATGTTTTTCAACAACACTTCATGCTCCTCCTATTTTTCAGACCGTTTAATGCTCCTCATATTTTTGACACCTTTTGAAGCTCTTCATACATTTCACACCTTTTCAGGCTCTTCATGTTTTTCACACCTTTTCAGGCTCTTCATGTTTTTCCACACCGCTTAATGCTCCTCCTATTTTTCAGACCGTTTCATGCTCCTCGCATTTTTGACAACTTTTGAAGCTTTTCATATATTTCCCACCTTTTCAGGCTCTTCATGTTTTTCAAATCCGCTTCATGCACCTCCTGTATTTCAGACCGTTTCATGCCCCTCATATTTTTGACACCTTTTGAAGCTCTTCATATTTTTCATAGCTTTTCAGGCTCTTCATTTTTTCAACACAGCTTCATGCTCCTCCTATTTTTCAGACTGTTTCATGTTCTTCATATTTTTGATACCTTTTGAATCTCTTCATAATTTTCACACTTTTCAGGGTCTTCATGTTTTTGAACACCATTTCAAGCTCCTCCTCTTTTTCAGACCGTTCCATGCTCCTCATATATTTGACACCTTTTGAAGCTCTTCATATTTTTCACACATTTTCAGGTTCTTCATGTTTTTCAGCACCGCTTCATGCTCCTCCTTTTTTTCAGACCGTTTCATGACCTTCATATTTTTGATACCTTTTGAAACTCTTCATATTTTTCACACCTTTTCAGGCTCTTCATGTTTTCAACACCATTTCATGCTTGTGCTATTTTTCATAGCGTTTCATGCTCCTCATATTTTTGACACCTTTTGAAGCTCTTCATATATTTCACACCTTTTCAGGCTCTTCAAGTTTTTGAACACCGTTTCATGCTACTCCTATTTTTGACACCTTTTGAAGCTCTTGATATTTTTCACACCTTTTCAGGCTCTTCATGTGTTTGATCACCGTTTCATGCTCCTCCTATTTTTCAGACCGTTTCATGTTCCACATATTTTTCACACGTTTAGCAGCTCTTCATATTTTTCACACCTTTTGCAGCTCTTCATATTTTTCACACCTTTTCATGCTCTTCATGTTTTTCAACACCGCTTCATGCTCCTTCTATTTTTCAGACCGTTTCATGCGCCTCATATTTTTAACACTTTTGAAGCTCTTCATATTTTTCACACATTTTGAAGCTCTTCATATTTTTCAAACCTTTTCAGTCTCTTCATGTTTTTCAACACCGCTTCATGATCCTCCTATTTTTCAGACCGTTTCATGCTCCTCATATTTTTCACACCTTTTGAAGCTCTTCATATTTTTCACACCTTTTCAGGCTCTTCATGTTTTTGAACACAGCTTAATCCTCCTCCTATTTTTCAGACCGTTTCATGCTCCTCATATTTTTGACACCTTTCTAAGTTCTTCATATTTTTCACACCTTTTCTGGCTCTTCATGTTTTTGAACACCGTTTCATGCTCCTCATATTTTTCAGACCGTTTCAAGCTCCTCATATTTTTGACACCTTTTGAAGCTCTTCATATTTTTCACACCTTTTCAGACTCTTCATGTTTTTCAACACCACTTCATGCTCCTCCTATTTTTCAGACCGTTTCATGCTCCCATATTTTTCACACCTTTTGAAGCTCTTCATACATTTCACACCTTTTCTGGCTCTTCATGTTTTTCACACCTTTTCAGGCTCTTCATGTTTTTCAACACCGCTTAATGCTCCTCCTATTTTTCAGACCGTTTCATGCTCCCATATTTTACACACCTTTTGAAGCTCTTCATATTTTTCACACCTTTTCAGGCTCTTCATGTTTTTCAACACCACTTCATGCTCCTCCTATTTTTCAGACCGTTTCATGCTCCTCATATTTTTAACACCTTTTGAAGCTCTTCCTGTTTTTCACACCTTTTCAGTTTCTTCATGTTTTTCAGCACCTCTTCATGCTCCTCCTATTTTTCATACAGTTTCATGATCTTCATATTTTTGATACCTTTTCAAACTCTTCATATTTTTCACAGCTTTTCAGGCTCTTCATGTTTTCAACACCATTTCATGCTCCTCCTATTTTTCAGACCGTTTCATGCTCCTCATATTTTTGACACCTTTCTAAGTTCTTCATATTTTTCACAGCTTTTCTGGCTCTTCATGTTTTTGAACACCGTTTCATGCTACTGCTATTTTTGACACCTTTTGAAGCTCTTGGTATTTTTCACCCCTTTTCAGGCTCTTCATGTTTTTCAACAACACTTCATGCTCCTCCTATTTTTCAGACCGTTTAATGCTCCTCATATTTTTGACACCTTTTGAAGCTCTTCATACATTTCACACCTTTTCAGGCTCTTCATGTTTTTCACACCTTTTCAGGCTCTTCATGTTTTTCAACACCGCTTAATGCTCCTCCTATTTTTCAGACCGTTTCATGCTCCTCGTATTTTTGACAACTTTTGAAGCTTTTCATATATTTTCCACCTTTTCAGGCTCTTCATGTTTTTCAAATCCGCTTCATGCACCTCCTGTATTTCAGACCGTTTCATGCCCCTCATATTTTTGACACCTTTTGAAGCTCTTCATATTTTTCATAGCTTTTCAGGCTCTTCATTTTTTCAACACCGCTTCATGATCCTCCCATTTTTCAGACCGTTTCATGCCCCTCATATTTTTCACACGTTTTGAAGCTCTTCATATTTTTCACACCTTTTCAGGCTCTTCATGTTTTTGAACACAGCTTAATCCTCCTCCTATTTTTCAGACCGTTTCATGCTCCCATATTTTTCACACCTTTTCAAGCTTTTCATATTTTTCGCACCTTTTCAGTCTCTTCATGTTTTTGAACACCGTTTCATGCTCCTCATATTTTTCAGACCGTTTCAAGCTCCTCATATTTTTGACACCTTTTGAAGCTCTTCATATTTTTCACACCTTTTCAGGCTCTTCATGTTTTTCAACAACACTTCATGCTCCTCCTATTTTTCAGACCGTTTCATGCTCCTCATATTTTTAACACCTTTTGAAGCTCTTCCTGTTTTTCACACCTTTTCAGTTTCTTCATGTTTTTCAGCACCGCTTCATGCTCCTCCTATTTTTCATACCGTTTCTTGATCTTCATATTTTTGATACCTTTTCAAACTCTTCATATTTTTCACACCTTTGCAGGCTCTTCATGTTTTTGAACACCGCTTAATCCTCCTCCTATTTTTCAGACCGTTTCATGCTCCCATATTTTTCACACCTTTTGAAGCTCTTCATACATTTCACACCTTTTCAGGCTCTTCATGTTTTTCACACCTTTTCAGGCTCTTCATGTTTTTCAACACCGCTTAATGCTCCTCCTATTTTTCAGACCGTTTCATGCTCCTCGTATTTTTGACAACTTTTGAAGCTTTTCATATATTTCCCACCTTTTCAGGCTCTTCATGTTTTTCAAATCCGCTTCATGCACCTCCTGTATTTCAGACCGTTTCATGCCCCTCATATTTTTGACACCTTTTGAAGCTCTTCATATTTTTCATAGCTTTTCAGGCTCTTCATTTTTTCAACACAGCTTCATGCTCCTCCTATTTTTCAGACTGTTTCATGTTCTTCATATTTTTGATACCTTTTGAATCTCTTCATAATTTTCACACCTTTTCAGGGTCTTCATGTTTTTGAACACCATTTCAAGCTCCTCCTCTTTTTCAGACCGTTCCATGCTCCTCATATATTTGACACCTTTTGAAGCTCTTCATATTTTTCACACATTTTCAGGTTCTTCATGTTTTTCAGCACCGCTTCATGCTCCTCCTATTTTTCAGACCGTTTCATGCCCTTCATATTTTTGATACCTTTTGAAACTCTTCATATTTTTCACACCTTTTCAGGCTCTTTATGTTTTCAACACCATTTCATGCTTGTGCTATTTTTCATAGCGTTTCATGCTCCTCATATTTTTGACACCTTTTGAAGCTCTTCATATATTTCACACCTTTTCAGGCTCTTCAAGTTTTTGAACACCGTTTCATGCTCCTCCTATTTTTCAGACCGTTTCATGTTCCACATATTTTTCACACGTTTTGCAGCTCTTCATATTTTTCACACCTTTTGCAGCTCTTCATATTTTTCACACCTTTACATGCTCTTCATTTTTTTCAACACCGCTTCATGCTCCTCCTATTTTTCAGACCGTTTCATGCGCCTCATATTTTTAACACTTTTGAAGCTCTTCATATTTTTCACACGTTTTGAAGCTCTTCATATTTTTCAAACCTTTTCAGTCTCTTCATGTTTTTCAACACCGCTTCATGATCCTCCTATTTTTCAGACCGTTTCATGCTCCTCATATTTTTCACACCTTTTGAAGCTCTTCATATTTTTCACACCTTTTCAGGCTCTTCATGTTTTTGAACACAGCTTAATCCTCCTCATATTTTTCAGACCGTTTCAAGCTCCTCATATTTTTGACACCTTTTGAAGCTCTTCATATTTTTCACACCTTTTCAGGCTCTTCATGTTTTTCAACACCACTTCATGCTCCTCCTATTTTTCAGACCGTTTCATGCTCCTCATATTTTTAACGCCTTTTGAAGCTCTTCCTGTTTTTCACACCTTTTCAGTTTCTTCATGTTTTTCAGCACCGCTTCATGCTCCTCCTATTTTTCATACCGTTTCATGATCTTCATATTTTTGATACCTTTTCAAACTCTTCATATTTTTCACAGCTTTTCAGGCTCTTCATGTTTTCAACACCGTTTCATGCTCCTCCTATTTTTCAGACCGTTTCATGCTCCTCATAATTTTGACACCGTTTGAAGCTCTTCATATTTTTCACAACTTTGCAGGCTCTTCATGTTTTCAACACCGTTTCATGCTCCTCCTATTTTTCAGACCGTTTCATACTCCTCAAATTTTTGACACCTTTTGAAGCTCATCATATATTTCACACGTTTTCAGGGTCTTCATGTTTTTCAACACTGCTTCATGCTCCTCCTATTTTTCAGACCGTTTCATGCTCTTCATACATTTGACACGTTTTGAAGCTCTTCATACTTTTCACACCTTTTCAGGCTTTTCATGTTTCTGAACACCGTTTCATGCTCCTCCTATTTTTCAGACCGTTTCTTGCTCCTCATATTTTTGACACCTTTTGAATCTTTTCATATTTTTCACACCGTTTCATGCTCTTCATGTTTTTGATCTCCTAATCAAGCTCCTCATGTTTTTGATACCTTTTGAAGCTCTTCATATTTTTCACACCTTTTCAGGCTCGTCATGTTTTTGAACACCGATTCATGCTACTCCTATTTTTGACACCTTTTGAAGCTCATCATATATTTCACACCTTTTCAGGCTCTTCATGTTTTCAACACCATTTCATGCTTGTGCTATTTTTCATAGCGTTTCATGCTCCTCATATTTTTGAAACCTTTTGAAGCTCTTCATATATTTCACAACTTTTCAGGCTCTTCAAGTTTTTGAACACCGTTTCATGCGACTCCTATTTTTGACACCTTTTGAAGCTCTTCATATTTTTCACACCTTTTCAGGCTCTTCATGTGTTTGATCACCGTTTCATGCTCCTCCTACTTTTCAGACCGTTTCATGTTCCACATATTTTTCACAGGTTTTGCAGCTCTTCATATTTTTCACACCTTTTGCACCTCTTCATATTTTTCACACCTTTTCATGCTCTTCATATTTTTCAACACCGCTTCATGCTCCTCCTATTTTTCAGACCGTTTCATGTGCCTCATATTTTTAACACTTTTGAAGCTCTTCATATTTTTCACAAGTTTTGAAGCTCTTCATATTTTTCAAACATTTTCAGTCTCTTCATATTTTTCAACACCGCTTCATGATCCTCCTATTTTTCAGACCGTTTCATGCTCCTCATATTTTTCACACCGTTTGAAGCTCTTCATATTTTTCACACCTTTTCAGGCTCTTCATGTTTTTGAACACAGCTTAATCCTCCTCCTATTTTTCAGACCGTTTCATGCTCCCATATTTTTCACACCTTTTCAAGCTTTTCATATTTTTCACACCTTTTCAGTCTCTTCATGTTTTTGAACACCGTTTCATGCTCCTCATATTTTTCAGACCGTTTCAAGCTCCTCATATTTTTGACACCTTTTGAAGCTCTTCATATTTTTCACACCTTTTCAGGCTCTTCATGTTTTTCAACACCTCTTCATGCTCCTCCTATTTTTCACACCCTTTCATGCTCCTCATATTTTTGACATCTTTTGAAACTCTTCATATTTTTCACACCTTTTCAGGCTCATCTTTTTTTTGAACACTGCTTCTTGCTCCTCCTATTTTTCAGAAAGTTTCATGCTCCTAATGTTTTTGACACCTTTTGAAGCTCTTCATATTTTCACACCTTTTGAAGCTCTTCATATTTTCACACCTTTTGAAGCTCTTCATATTATTCACACCTTTTATAGCTCTTCATTATTTCACACCTTTTCATGCTCTTCATGTTTTGAACACCGCTTCATGCTTTTCCTATTTTTGAGACCGTTTCTTGCTCTTCATATTTTTGACACCTTTTGAAACTCTTCATATTTTTCACACCTTTTCATGCTCTTCATGTTTTTGAACACCTTTTCATGCTCCTCCAACTTTTAAGACTGTTTCATACTCCTCATATATTTGACACCTTTTTAAGCTCTTCATATTTTTCACACCTTTTCAGGCTCTTCATGTTTTTGAACACCTCTTCATGCTCCTCCAACTTTTAAGACTGTTTCATACTCCTCATATATTTGACACCTTTTTAAGCTCTTCATATTTTTCACACCTCTTCATGCTCTTCATGTTTTTGAACACCTTTTCATGCTCCTCCAACTTTTAAGACTGTTTCATACTCCTCATATATTTGACACCTTTTGAAGCTCTTCATATTTTTCACACTTTTCCCGGCTCTTCATGTTTTTGAACACCTCTTCATGCTCCTCCTATTTTTCAGACCTTTTCTTGCTCCTCATATTTTTAACAACTTTTGAAGCTCTTCGTGTTTTTCAACGCCGTTTCATGCTCCTCCTATTTATCAGACAGTTTCGTGCTCCTAATATTTTTCACACCGTTTCATGCTCCTCCTATTTATCAGACAGTTTCATGCTCCTCATATTTTTGACACCTTTTGAAGCTCTTCATGTTTTTCAACGCTGTTTCATGCTCCTCCTATTTTTCAGACAGTTTCGTGCTCCTCATATTTTTCAGACCTTTTCATGCTCCTCATATTTTTGACAACTTTTGAAGCTCTTCATGTTTTTCAACGCCGTTTCATGCTCCTCCTATTTATCAGACAGTTTCGTGCTCCTCATATTTTTCACACCGTTTCATGCTCCTCATATTTTTCAGACAGTTTCATGCTCCTCATAATTTTGACACCTTTTTTAGGCTCTTTATATTTTTCACACCTTTTCATGTTCTTCATGTTTTTCAACACCGTTTCATGCTAGTCCTATTTTTCAGACCATTTCAAGCTCTTCATATTTTTGACACCTTTTGAAGCTCTTCATGTTTTTCAACACCATTTCATTCTCCTCCTATCTTGCAGACCGTTTCATGCTCCTCATATTTTTCAAACCTTTTGAAGCTCTTCATGTTTATCAAAACCCTTGCCGGGCCTGCCGGCTAGATGAACAGGTCGAGGACGCAATCACCACAGCACCTGAGAAATAAAAGACTAAGAAAGATGGGGTTGAGAGGGACGGAGTCAGCTTGTGACTCATTCCGACGACTTTATTGAGGGGTAACATACATATATATACTAACAGGATTCACCAAATTTTAGATCAAAGTCTTGCATACGTGCAGAACTGCAGACACTAGTTTTAGCTCAGGAGTTTTATCTTAACTCCAGCAGAGCATGGCACCAGGGTCTTCCAATCAGGTAAAGACTACCTAGACATAAGCCATTCACAGGAGCCCGATAATCTTATCAGAGTCAGGAAAATGGGCAAATGGTGGCTGCAGCGATTTCCTTGAGGGAGGTGAGAAAGGCCAATTTGCACTTTAACAAATCAAGGGTGGCGGGACAGAGAGGGACCTTTTGATCTCTCTTAGGGCCGAGAAGGGGCCTGAGCAGTCAGGCCGGCTCCCCGCATCTCCCCCTTTTCTTTTGACTAATGGCCATTATATCTCCCTCGAAGGAAATGGCCGCATTTGCAAACGGGAAAACATCAGCAATCTTTTATTTATCATCTCAGATATGCATTGACAAATGCAAGGGCCAAAACACAGCAATAACAATATGCATATAATGATAAAAATTATAGATTTCCACCAACCACTATGAAACCAGGCAGATATCTGACTCCAAATGCTGGAGTCAGGAAAATCCATAGTGGCTACTTGTTGTTTCATATCTTCTAAAGCATCAGAAACATTTGAGGAATAATCAGGAATATATACACAACACTCCATTTTTATTAAGGCACATGTTCCCCCTTGAGAGGCTGTTAGAATATCCAGAGCCATACGATTTTGTAGAACAGCTTTTCTCATCTGTTTTTGTTCTTCATTAAGAGCCTCTAAAGCTCTTCTAGTATCTGTCAAAGCTTGTTTTGTAAAATTGTTCAAAGCCTCTACCCTGAGCATAATATCAGTGGCTCCTAAAGAGGGCACGAAAATTGAGGCTAAATAATCATACCAATGAAAAACAGAGTGTGACCACCGGGCTTTAACATAAGGTAAATTAACAGGTTGACTAATTTTTTGCTTATGAATTCTCCCAGGGGCAAACACAAACCCTAGGGTACATCTCCCCACCCATCCTACAGGGAGCCAGGGCCAAAGGGTGTATCCACAAATCCATCGAGTGTTATTTGGGGCTACCCATCTTATACCAGGGCTATTTTCCCAATCTGTCCCTGGCCAAATAACAGACTTGTTGACAATAAACGTTACATCCATTACAGTCTTACATTTGTGGGTAGGCAATAGTCCCATATGTTTCATGTGATATCCTGGAAATTCTCGGCCTCCAAATGTTGGTACATGAGTCTTTTGCTCCCAGCAAATGTCAGCAGGGGTCAGTAGCTGTCCTTTTTCAGGGGTCATCCAGAAATATTCATCCCAAACTTGGTAGTAGTCACCCTCAAATCGATTAAAATCATTAGGAGAAGAAACAGATCTATTTTCGTAATATAAGTACGCATTAACACTCATGCATCTGCTGATTTGTCGGGAGAAGATTCCTCTGCTGTAAAGTCAGCTGACCTAATTGCTGATTCAGTAATCTCCTCCGTCTGGCGTACCAGCCTTTCTGGGAGCCAGCGCGGTGCTTCGGCATCCTGTGGAAAAACACACACCTGACCCCTCCCCCAAATTAACACGGGATCTGGGCCATGCCAGTTATTATCCAGCGGGTCTTTCCACAAGACCATCGGCTTTATGCTGGAAATCTGAGGGTCCCAAAATCTCTGTGCGGCTGAATGTCCTTCTTTATCTAAAATTAAAAAATTTAAAATATATAAAGCGTGATTAAGGTAATTTCTGGGTAGAAGGGGGTAGAGCTTCCCCCTCTGTATTTTTTGAAGCTGTAGTTTCAAAGTTTGATTAGCACGTTCTACGATGCCTTGACCCTGTGGATTATAAGGAATGCCTGTTTTTAGGGTGATAGAAAAAGAGGAACAAAAATTTTTGAAGGCAGAGGAGACATAGCCGGGGCCATTATCAGTTTTTATAATCTTTGGCGTGCCTAAAATGGAAAAAGCATAAAGACAATGTGAGATAGAATGTTTTGCGGCTTCACCAGTCTGTAAGGATGCCACAATATATCCTGAAAAGGTGTCAATAGATACATGAACGTACTTTAAACGACCAAAGGAAGGGACATGAGTGACATCCATTTGCCAAAGATGATTCGGTAGAAGCCCGCGAGGATTAACGCCAAGATGTGGAACTGGAAGAAACTTAGGGCAAACAGAAAAAGATTTAACAATTTGTCGTGCAGTCTCTCGAGGAATTTGAAACTGCAAACGAAGAGTATTACTATTTTGGTGATGTAGCGCATGTGATTGCTGTGCTGCTTCCACCTGTGAAAGAAAAACTCTAGTGTGAGAATCAGCCATCTGATTTCCCATAGATAGAGGTCCAGGAAGCCCAGTGTGGGCACGTAAATGTCCAAAGAAGCAGGGTAAGGTGCGCTGTTGCAGCAGAGACTGAATTGAACGTAACAAATTTTGAATGTTAGAATTCACAGTAGAAATAAAGGGAACAGTTTCTATATATTGCAAAGCATGAGCAATGTATTTGCTATCAGTAAACAAATTAAAAGACTGTGAGGAATATCGTGAGCATACTTTATGGACGGCTGAAAGTTCTACTTCTTGAGCCGATGTATAGTTCGTCTGCTAGGAGAAAGGGGTATCATTAACCACAAAGGCAGCAGTTCCATTGGAGGATCCATCAGTAAAGATCGTAAGAGCATCTTGAATAGGAACATTAGAAACATTCTTTGGAAAAATAAATGAATGCTGGCTGGCAAAATGCAAAAGTTTATCAGAAGGTAAATGATTAATAATTTGACCTGTAAAGGAGGAAAAGGCCAAAGCCCACGAGTCATTAAACTGAAAAAGCCATTCCTGCTGTTCTTTGGTATAGGGCACATAAATGTAAGCAGGATCGGCTCCCAACATTTCTCTGGAAAGACGCCTTCCTTTGGCAACGAGGAGGCTAATGAAATCAAAAAAAGGAGTAAGAACTTTTGAAGGCGATACAGGTAAATGGATCCACTGTAAGGGAGCATTTTGATATAACACTGCCGTCGGGGTATGTTTAGAGGGAAACACATATAGTTCCCACGGTTGAGAAAAATCACAGTAGGTAGCAAAATGCTGAGAGAGGGCCTCTTCAATTAAGGCCAGAGCAGCTCGCCCCTCATGGTTTAGTATTTTAGGGGAGGAAGGGTCAGTTGTTGATTGAGGTCTCTAAATTGTCTTTCCTGCATTAGCATGTCAAAAGTAACCTGCAGCCCATTGCGGTGGTTACGGTCTTCAATGATGTTACAGACCTCGCCTTATTTTGAGCGCCACAAGAGATAATCACCTCCTGAGAGACAGGCTCGCGCAACTGCCTTCCAACCATTAGGAGGCAAGTCCTGAGATGAAAGACTTTCAGTTATGGCTGGAGAAAATGGCGCAGTAGGCCCGTATTGGGCGCAATCTTGTTTCAGTTGTTTAAGAGGCAGAGGCTCATGATACCTCCGATGATTAGCATCTTGAAAAACAGGAAAAATCATAGAATATCCCTCAAGATTTTCACCCTGTTCTCGGGCTGTTTTCACAGCCATTTGTAGTGGTGAAAGGACTGGCCTTTTTAGGCTAGATGGAACATATACTGGTGCTGTTGGAATCAAAGGCGCTTCTGCGAGAGGAGGGGGAGGGAGCGGGACAGGCGGCGGCAGCGGGTCAGGATCTAAACTGGCTATAACGGATGGCGTTTTAGAATGCAACGGCTTAGCTGTATTTATGGGCGATAAGTCTAGTTGTTCCATTCTCTCAGATATGGATGTTAGTATCTCTCTAAGTTCAGAAAAAGGGGAGCCTTGGTCTTTATTCTTTTGTTGAGTTACTATAAAGGCATCCCATCCTTCTTTGTCATGCTCAAAAGCCTGCTCTTTTAAATCATCTTCCTCATCAGGAGAAAGTTCTGAATCTGAGTCTTGTTCCAGAGCAGTAGTCTCATTATCATTTTTTCTGGAACCTGAAACAATTGGGGAGTCATATATGTGCTCCGCTACCCGTTGCGGGGCACCTGAACACTTGGGTGTTATAAGTTTCAAGGCTGTTTCAAATTTCCTACTTTCGTGTTCTGGGTTTAAAAAATCTCTTATTAGAGTCCATAGAGAATAAGCATCAAGAGGAACTTTGTCTGGTCCACAGAGGGTATAAACTGTTTGAATTTCTTCTCCCACCTTTACCCAAGTTTCAAGGCTAATAGTTCCTTCCTCTGGGAACCAAGGACAAGTTTCCTCCACAAAGACAAGAAATCTTTCTAGTTTCTGTTTAGACACAGAAATTCCTCTAGCTTTTAGCATAGTTTTTAACATAGAAACAAAGAACTGCCTGCTATTACTTTGCCCCATAATTTTTACTCTCAACTATATACCCTCTCCACCCACAGTTTTCCAACGATACCTGAATAGGTGAGGCTTTCTCCCGGGATCACTTTCAATAGTTTTCGGTGGCTGTGCGGTGGGATCCGCCCACGTTCCTCGTTCTGGCGCCACTTGCCGGGCCTGCCGGCTAGATGAACAGGTCGAGGACGCAATCACCACAGCACCTGAGAAATAAAAGACTAAGAAAGATGGGGTTGAGAGGGACGGAGTCAGCTTGTGACTCATTCCGACGACTTTATTGAGGGGTAACATACATATATATACTAACAGGATTCACCAAATTTTAGATCAAAGACTTGCATACGTGCAGAACTGCAGACACTAGTTTTAGCTCAGGAGTTTTATCTTAACTCCAGCAGAGCATGGCACCAGGGTCTTCCAATCAGGTAAAGACTACCTAGACATAAGCCATTCACAGGAGCCCGATAATCTTATCAGAGTCAGGAAAATGGGCAAATGGTGGCTGCAGCGATTTCCTTGAGGGAGGTGAGAAAGGCCAATTTGCACTTTAACAAATCAGGGGTGGCGGGACAGAGAGGGACCTTTTGATCTCTCTCAGGGCCGAGAAGGGGCCTGAGCAGTCAGGCTGGCTCCCCGCAAAAACCGTTTCATGCTCCTCCTATTTTTCAGACCGTTTCATGCTCCTCATATTTTTCAAACCTTTTGAAGTTCTTCATGTTTTTCAACACCATTTCATGCTCCTCCTATATTGCAGACCGTTTCATGCTCCTCATATTTTTCAAACCTTTTGAAGCTCTTCAGGTTTTTCAACCACACTTCATGCTCCTCCAATTTTTCAGACCTTTTCATGCTCCTCATATTTTTCGACCGTTTCATGCTTCTCAAATTTTTGACACCTTTTGAAGCTCTTCATATTTTTCACACCTTTTCATGCTCTTCATTTTTTTCAACACAGTTTCATTCTCCTCCTCTTTTTCAGACCGTTTCATGCTCCTCATATTTTTGACACCTTTTGAAGCTCTTCATACTTTTCACACCTTTTCAGGCTCTTCATGTTTTTCAACACCGTTTCATGCTCCTCCTATGTTTCAAACCGTTTCATGTTCCTCATATTTTTCAGACCGTTTCATGCTCCTCATATTTTTGACACCTTTTGAAGCTCTTCATATTTTTGACACCTTTTGAAGCTCTTCATGTTTATCAACATTTTTTCATGCTCCTCTAATTTTTCAGATAGTTTCGTGCTCCTCATGTTTTTCAGACCGTTTCATGCTCCTCATATTTTTGACAAATTTTGAGGCTCTTCATATTTTCCACACCTTTTCAGGCTCTTCATGTTTTTCAACACCGTTTCATGCCCCTCCTATTTTTCAGACCGTTTCATGCTCCACCTAATTTTGACACCTTTTGAAGCTCTTCATGTTTATCAACATTGTTTCATGCTCCTCATATTATTCAGACCGTTTCATGCTCCTCATATTTTTGACACCTTTTTAAGCTCTTCATGTTTTTCAACACCGTTTCATGCTCCTCCTATTTTTCAGACAGTTTCATGCTCCTCATAATTTTGACATCTTTTGAGCTTCTTTATATTTTTCACACCTTTTCATGCTCTTCATGTTTTTCAACACCGTTTCATATTCCTCCTATTTTTCAGACCATTTCATGCTCCTCATATTTTTGACACCTTTTGAAGCTCTTCATGTTTTTCAACACCATTTCATGCTCTTCCTATATTGCAGACCGTTTCATGCTCCTCATATTTTTCAAACCTTTTGAAGCTCTTCATGTTTTTCAAAACCGTTTCATGCTCCTCCTATTTTTCAGACGGTTTCATTCTCCTCATATATTTCAAACCTTTAGAAGCTCTTCATGTTTTTCAACACCATTTCATGCTCCTCCTATATTGCAGACCGTTTCATGCTCCTCATATTTCTCAAACCTTTTGAAGCTCTTCAGGTTTTTCAACCACACTTCATGCTCCTCCAATTTTTCAGACCTTTTCATGCTCCCCATATTTTTCGACCGTTTCATGCTTCTCATATTTTTGACACTTTTTGAAGATCTTCCTATTTTTCACACCTTTTCATGCTCTTCATGTTTTTCAACACCGTTTATTGCTCCTCTTATTTTTCAGATTGTTTCATGCTCCTCGTATTTTTGACACCTTTCAACGCTCGTCATATTTTTCACACCTTTTCATGCTCTTCATGTTTTCCAACACCGTTTCTTGCTCCTCCTATTTTTCAAACCGTTTCATGCTCATAATATATTTCATACCGTTTCATGATCCTCCTAAATTTGACAGCTTTTGAAGATCTTCATATTTTTCACACTTTTCCATGCTCTTCATGTTTTCAACACCGTTTCGTGCTCCTCCTATTTTTCAGAACATTTCATGCTCCTCATGTTTTTGACACCTTTTAAGCTCTTCATATTTTTCACACCTTTTCATTCTCTTCATGTTTTTCAACACCGTTTCAAGCTCTTCCTATTTTTCTTATCGTTTCATGCTTCTCATATTTTTGATACATTTTGAAGAACTTCATATTATTCACATCTTTTCATGTTCTTCATATTTTTCAACACCATTTCATGCTCCTCCTATTTTTCAGACTGTTTCATGCTCCTCATATTTTAGACAACTTTTGAAGCTCTTCATATTTTTCACACTTTTCAGTCTCTTCATGTTTTTCAACATCGCTTCATGCTCCTCCTATTTTTCCGACCTTTTCTTGCCCCTCATATTTTTGACACCTTTTGAAACTCTTCATATTTTTCACACCTTTTCAGGCTCTTCATATTTTTCAACACCGCTTCATGCTCTTCCCATTTCTCAGACCGTTTCATGCTCCTCATATTTTTGACACCTTTTGAAGCTCTTCATATATTTCACACCTTTTCAGGCTCTTCAAGTTTTTCAACACCGCTTCATGCTCCTCCTATTTTTCAATCCGTTTTGTGCTCCTCCTATATTTCAGACAGTTTCATGCTCCTCATTTTTTTGACACCTTTTGAAGCTCTTCAAATTTTTCACACCTTTCCGTGTCGTCATGTTTTTTTAACGACCGTTTCAAGATCCTCCTATTTTTCAGACCATTTCATGTTTCTCATATTTTTCACACCTTTTCAGGCTCTTCATGTTTTTCAACAACGCTTCATGGTCCTCCTACTTTTCAGACTGTTTCATGCTCCTCATATTTTTGACAGCATTTGAAACTCTTCATATTTTTCACACCTTTTCAGTCTCTTCATGTTTTTCAACATCGCTTCATGCTCCTTCTGTTTTTCATACCGTTCCATGCTCCTTCTATTTTTGAAACCTTTTGAAGCTGTTCATATGTTTCCCACCTTTTCAGGCTATTCATGTTTTTCAACACCGCTTCATGCTCCTCCTGATATTCAGACCGTTTCATGCTCCTCATATTTTCACACCTTTTGATGCTCTTCATGTTTTTCACACCTTTTCAGGTTAGTCATGTTTTTGATCACCGTTTCATGCACCTCCTATTTTTCAGACTGTTTCATGCTCCTCATATTTTTGACACGTTTTGAAGCTCTTCATATTTTTCACACCTTTTCAGGCTCTTCATGTTTTTCAACACCGCTTCATGCTCCTCCTAATTTTCAGAACGTTTCATGCTCCTCATATTTTTGACAGCTTTTGAAACTCTTCATATTTTTCACACCTTTTCAGTCTCTTCATGTGTTTCAACACGGCTTCATGCTCCTTCTATTTTTCAGACCGTTTCCTGCTCTTCATATTTTTGACACCTTTTGAAGCTCTTCATATTTTTCACACCTTTTCATGCTCTTCATATTTTTCAACACTGCTTCATGCTCCTCCTATTTTTCAGAACGTTTCATGCTCTTCAAATTTTTGACAGCTTTTGGAACTCTTCATATTTTTCAAACCGTTTCATGATCCTCATACTTTTGACACCTTTTGAAGCTCTTCATATTTTTCACACCTTCTCAGGAACTTCATGTTTTTCAACACCACTTCATGGTCCTCCCAATTTTCAGACTGTTTCATGCTCCTCATATTTTTGACATCTTTTCAGTCTCTTCAAATTTTTCACAACTTTTCATGCTCTTCATGTTTTTCAACACCGTTTCATGCTCCTCCTATTTTCAGACTGTTTCATGCTACTCATATTTTTGAAACCTTTTGAAGCTCTTCATATATTTCACACCTCTTCAGGTTCTTCATGTTTTTGAACAACGCTTCATGCTCCTCCTATTTTTCACACCTATTGAAGCTCTTCATATATTTCACACCTTTTCAAGCTCTTCATGTTTTTGAACACCGCTTCATGCTCCTCCTATGTTTCACACCTTTTGAAGCTCTTTATATATTTCACACTTTTTCAAGCTCTTAAAGTTTTTGAACACCGCTTCATGTTCCTCATATTCTTCACACCTTTTGAAGCTCATCATATTTTTCACTCCTTTTCCTGTTCTTCATGTTTTTCAATATCGTTTCATGTTCCTCCTATTTTTCAGACCATTTCATGCTCCTCATATTTTTGACACCTTTTGAAGCTCTTCATATATTTCACTCCTTTTCAGGCTCTTCATGTTTTTGAACACCGCTTCATGCTCCTCATGGTTTTCAGATCATTTAATGCTCCTCATATTTTTGACACATTTTGAAGCTCTTCATATTTTTCACACCTTTTCAGGCTCTTCATCTTTTTCAACACCGCTTCATGGTCCTCCTATTTTTCAGACCGTTTCATGCTCCTCAAATTTTTGACGCCTTTTGAAGCTCTTCATATATTTCACACCTTTTCATGGTCTTCATTTTTTCAACACTGCTTCATGCTCCTCCTATTTTTCAGACCGTTTCATGCTCCTCATACTTTGACACGTTTTGAACCTCTTCATATTTTTCACACCTTTTCAGGCTCTTCATGTTTACGAACACCATTTCATGCTCCTCCTATTTTTCAGACCGTATCATGCTCCTCATAGTTTTGACACCTTTTGAAACTCTTCATATGTTTCACACCTTTTCAGGCTCTTCATGTTTTTCAACACCGCTTCATGCTCCTCCTATATTTTAGACCGTTTCATGCTCCTCATAGTTTTGACACCTTTTGAAGCTCTTCATATTTTTCAGACCTTTTCATGCTCTTCATGTTTTTGAACAACTTTTCAAGGTCCTCATATTTTTGACACCTTTTGAAGCTCTTCATATTTTTCACACATTTTCAGGCTCTTCATGTTTTTTAACACCCTTTCATGCTCCTCATATTTTTGACACCTTTTGACGCTCGTCATATTTTTCACACCTTTTCATACTCTTCATGTTTTTCAACAGCGTTTCATGCTCCTCCTATTTTCAGACTGTTTCATGCTCCTCCTATTTTTCACACCTATTCAAGCTCTTCATATATTTCACACCTTTTCAAGCTCTTCATGTTTTTGAACACCGCTTCAAGTTCCTCATATTCTTCACACCTTTTGAAGCTCGTCATATTTTTCACACCTTTTCATACTCTTCATGTTTTTCAACACCGTTTCATGCTCCTCATATTTTTGACACCTTTTGAAGCTCTTCATATTTTTCACACCTTTTCATGCTCTTCATGTTTTTCAACACCGTATCATGCTCCTCCTATTTTCAGACTGTTTCATGCTCCTCATATTTTTGACACCTTTTGAAGCTCTTCATATATTTCACACCTCCTCAGGTTCTTCATGTTTTTGAACAACGCTTCATGCTCCTCCTATTTGTCACACCTATTGAAGCTCTTCATATATTTCACACCTTTTCAAGCTCTTCATGTTTTTGAACACCGCTTCATGCTCCTTCTATTTTTCACACCTTTTGAAGCTCTTCATATATTTCACACCTTTTCAAGCTCTTCATGTTTTTGAACACCGCTTCAAGTTCCTCATATTCTTCACACCTTTTGAAGCTCATCATATTTTTCACTCCTTTTCCTGTTCTTCATGTTTTTCAATACAGTTTCATGCTCCTCCAATTTTTCAGACCATTTCATTCTCCTCATATTTTTGACACCTTTTGAAGCTCTTCATATCTCTCACACCATGTCAGGCTCTTCATATTTTTGAACACCGTTTCATGCTCCTCCTATTTTTCAGACCGTTTCATGCAACTCATATTTTTGACACCTTTTGAAGCTCTTCATATTTTTCACACCTTTTCAGGCTCTTCATGGTTTTGAACACCGTTTCATGCTCCTCCTATTTTTCAGACCGTTCCATGCTCCTCATATTTTGACACCTTTTGAAGCTCTTCATATTTTTCACACCTTTTCAGGCTCTTCATGTTTTTGGACACCGCTTCATGCTCCTCATATTTTTCACACCTTTTGAAGCTCTTCATATTTTTCAAACCTTTTCATGCTCTTAATATTTTTGAACACCTTTTCAAGGTCCTCATATTTTTGACACCTTTTGATGCTCTTCATATTTTTCACACCTTTTCAGGCTCTTCATGTTTTTGAACACCGATTCATGTTCCTCATATTTTTGACACCTTTTGAAGCTCTTCATATATTTCACACCTTTTCAAGCACTTCATCTTTTTGAACACCACTTCATGCTCCTCCTATATTTCAGAACGTTTCATGCTCCTCATATTTTTCACACTTTTTGACACTCTTCATATTTTTCTCACCTTTTTCTGTTCTTCATGTTTTTCAACACCGTTTCATGCCCCTCCTATTTTTCAGACTGTTTCATGCTCCTCATATTTTTGACACCTTTTGAAGCTCTTCATATTTTTCACACCTTTTCATGCTCTTCATATTTTTCAACACTGCTTCAAGCTCCTCCTATTTTTCAGAACGTTTCATGCTCTTCATATTTTTGACAGCTTTTCGAACTCTTCATATTTTTCAGACCGTTTCATGCTCCTCATATTTTTGACACCTTTTGAAGCTCTTCATATTTCTCACACCTTCTCAGGATCTTCATGTTTTTCAACACCACTTCATGCTCCTCCCAATTTTCAGACTGTGTCATGCTCCTCATATTTCTGACAGCCTTTGAATCTCTTCATATTTTTCACACCTTTTCAGGTTCGCCCTGTTTTTGACCACCGTTTCATGCACCTCCTATTTTTCAGACCGTTTCTTGCTCCTCATATTTTTGACACCTTTTGAAGCTCTTCATATATTTCTCACCTTTTCAGGCTCTTCATATTGTTGAACACGGTTTCATGCTCCTCCTATTTTTCAGACCGTTTCATGCGCCTCATATTTTTGACACCTTTTGAAGCTCTTCATATTTTTCACACCTTGTCAGGCTGTTCAAGTTTTTCAACACTGCTTCATGCTTCTCCTATTTTTCAAACCGTTTCATTATCCTTCTATTTATCAGACCGTTTCTTGCTCCTCATATTTTTGACACCTTTTGAAGCTCTTCATATTTTTCACACCTTTTCAGGCTCTTCATGTTCTTGAACACCGTTTCATGCTCCTCCTATTTTCAGACTGTTTCATTCTCCTCATATTTTTGAAACCTTTTGAAGCTCTTCATATATTTCACACCTCTTCAGGTTCTTCATGTTTTTGAACAACGCTTCATGCTCCTCCTATTTTTCACATCTATTGAAGCTCTTCATATATTTCACACCTTTTCAAGCTCTTCATGTTTTTGAACACCGCTTCATGGTCCTCCTATTTTTCACACCTTTTGAAGCTCTTCGTATGTTTCACACTTTTTCAAGCTATTAAAGTTTTTGAACACCGCTTCATGTTCCTCATATTCTTCACACCTTTTGAAGCTCATCATATATTTCACTCCTTTTCCTGTTCTTCATGTTTTTCAATACCGTTTCATGTTCCTCCTATTTTTCAGACCATTTCATGCTCCTCATATTTTTGACACGTTTTGAAGCTCTTCATATTTATCACACCTTTTCAGGCTCTTCATGTTCTTGAACACCGTTTCATGCTCCTCCAATTTTTCAGACCGTTTCATGCTCCTCAAATTTTTGAACCTTTTGAAGCTCTTCTTATCTTTCACACCTTTTCATGGTCTTCATGTTTTTCAACACTGCTTCATGCTTCTCCTATTTTTAAGACCGTTTCGTGCTCCTCATATTTTTGACACCTTTTGAAGCTCTTCATATTTTTCACACCTTTTCAGGCTCTTCATGTTCTTGAACACCGTTTAGTGCTCCTCCAATTTTTCAGACCGTTTCATGCGCCTCAAATTTTTGACACCTTTTTAAGCTCTTCATATTTTTCACACCTTTTCAGGCTCTTCATGTTTTTGAACACCGCTTCATGCTCCTCCATTTTTCAGACCGTTACATGTTCCTCATATTTTTGACACATTTTGAAGCTCCTCCTATTTTTCACACCTTTTCAGGCTCTTCATGTTTTTCAACAACGTTTCATGCTCTTCCTATTTTTCATACCATTTCATGCTCCTCCTATTTTTCAGACCGTTTCATGCTCCTCATATTTTTGACACCTTTGTAAGCTCTTGATATCTTTCACACCTTTTCAGGCTCTTCATGTTTTTCAACACCGCTTCATGCTCCTCCTATTTTTCAGACCGTTTCATGCTCCTCATATGTTTCACACCTTTGAAAGCTCTTCATATTTTTCACATCTTTTCAGGCTCTTCATGTTTTTGAACACCACTTCATGCTCCTCCTATTTTTCAGACCGTTTCATGCTCCTCATATTTTTCAAACCTTTTGAAGCTCTTCATATTTTTCACACCTTTTCAGGCTCTTCATATTTTTGAACACCGCTTCATGCTGCTCCTATTTTTCAGACCGTTTCATGATCCTCATATTTTTCACATTTTTTGAAGCTCTTCATATTTTTCACACCGTCTCAGGTTCTTCATGCTTTTGAGCACAGCTTCATGCTCCTCCTATTTTTCAGATCGTTTCATGCTCCTCATATTTTTGACACCTTTGTAAGCTCTTCGTATTTTTCATCCCTTTTCAGGCTCTTCATGTTTTTCAACACCGCTTCATGCTCCTACTATTTTTCACGCCTTTTGAAGCTCTTCATATTTTTCACACCTTTTCAGGCTCTTCATATTTTTGAACAGCATTTCATGCTCCTCCTATTTTTCAAACTGTTTCATGCAACTCTTATTATTGACACCTTTTGAAGTTCTTCATATTTTTCATACCTTTTCAGGCTCTTCATGTTTTTCAACACTGCTTTATGCTCCTCCTATTTTTGAGATCGTTTCATGCTCCTCATATTTTTGACACCTTTTGAAGCTCTTCATATTTTTCACAACTTTTCAGGCTCTTCATGTTTTTCAACACCGATTCACGCTCCTCCTATTTTTTAGACCGTTTCATGCTCCTCATATTTTTGACAACTTTTGGAGCTCCTCATATTTTTCAAACCTTTTCAGGCACTCCAAGTTTTTGAACAGCTTTTCATGCTCCTCCTATTTTTGAGACCGTCTCATGCTCCTCATATTTTTCACACCTTTTCAAGCTCTTCATATATTTCACACCATTTAAGGCTCGACACGTTTTTCAACACCACTTCATGCTCCTTCTGTGTTTCAGACCGTTTCTTGCTCATCTCATTTTTGACACCTTTTGAAGCTCTTCATATTTTTCACAGTTTTTCAGGCTCTTCATGCTTTTCAACACCTCTTCATGCTCCTCCTATTTTTCAGACCGTTTCATGCTCCTCATATTTTTGACACCTTTTGAAGCTCTTCATATTTTTCACACCTTTTCAGGCTATTCATATTTTTGAACACAGCTTCATGCTCCTCCTATTTTTCAGACCGTTTCATGCTCCTCATATTTTTGACACGGTTTGAAGCTCTTCCCAATTTTCACACCTTTTCAGGCCCTTCAGGTTTTTCAAGACCATTTCATGTTCCTCCTATTTTTCAGACCTTTTCATGCTACTCCTATTTTTCAGACCGTTTCATGCTCCTCATATTTTTGACACCTTTGTAAGCTCTTCGTATTTTTCACCCCTTTTCAGGCTCTTCATGTTTTTCAACACCGCTTCATGCTCCTCCTATTTTTCACACCTTTTGAAGCTCATCATATTTTTCGCACCTTCTCAGGCTCTTCATGTTTTTGAGCACAGCTTCATGCTCCTCCTATTTTTCAGACAATTTCATGCTCCTCATGTATTTCACGCCTTTTGAAGCTCTTCATATTTTTCACACCTTTTCAGGCTCTTCATGTTTTTCAACACCGTTTCATGCTCCTCCTATTTTTCAGACCGTTTCATGCTCCTCATATTTTTCACACCTTTGGAAGCTCTTCATATTTTTCACATCTTTTCAGGCTCTTCATGTTTTTGAACACGACTTCATGCTCCTCCTATTTTTCAGACCGTTTCATGCTCCTCATATTTTTCACACCTGTTGATGCTCTTCATATTTTTCACACCTTTTCAGGCTCTTCATGTTTTGAACACCACTTCATGCTCCTCCTATTGTTCAGACCGTTTCTTGCTCCTCATGTATTTCACGCCTTTTGAAGCTCTTCATATTTTTCACACCTTTTCATGCTCTTCATGTTTTTCAACACGGCTTTATGCTCCTCCTATATTTGAGATCGTTTCATGCTCTTCATATTTTTGACACCTTTTGAAGCTCTTCATATTTTTCACACCTTTTAAGGCTCTTCATGTTTTTCAACACCGATTCACGCTCCTCCTATTTTTGAGACCGTTTCATACTCCTCATATTTTTGACAACATTTGGAGCTACTCATATTTTTCACACCTTTTCAGGCTCTCCAAGTTTTTGAACAGCCTTTCATGCTCCTCCTATTTTTGAGACCGTCTCATGCTCCTCATATTTTTCACACATTTTGAAGCTCTTCATATTTTTCACAACTTTTCAGGCTCTTCATGTTTTTGAACACCGCTTCATGCTCCTCCATTTTTCAGACCGTTACATGTTCCTCATATTTTTGACACTTTTTGAAACTCCTCCTATTTTTCACACCTTTTCAGGCTCTTCATGTTTTTCAACACCGCTTCATGCTCCTCATATTTTTGACACCTTTTGAAGCTCTTCATATATTTCACACTTTTTCAGGCTCTACATGTTTATCAACACCACTTCATCCTCCTTCTGTGTTTCAGACCGTATCTTGCTCATCTCCTTTTTGACACCTTTTGAAGCTCTTCATATTATTCACACCTTTTGAAGCTCCTCATATTTTTCACACCTTTTCAGCCTGCTATTTTTCAGACTGTTTCATGCACCTCTTATTATTGACACCTTTTGAAGCTCTTCATATATTTCACACCTTTCCGGCTCTTCATGTTTTTCAACACCGCTTCATGCTTCTCCTATTTTTGAGACCCTTTCATTCCCCACATATTTTTGACATCTTATGAAGCTCATCATATTTTTCACACCTTTTCAGGCTCTTCATGTTTTTCAACACCACTTCACGCTCCTCCTATTTTTGAGACCGTTTCATGCTCCTCACATTTTTGACAACTTTTGAAGCTCTTCATATTTTTCACACTTTTTCAGGCTCTCCAAGTTTTTGAACACGACTTCATGCTCCTCTTATTTTTGAGACCGTTTCATGCTTCTCATATTTTTGAAAACTTTTGAAGCTCTTCATATTTTTTTTCACCGTTTCAGGCTCTTCATGTTTTTGAACACCTCTTCATGCTCCTCCCATTTTTCAGAGCGTTTCATACTCCTCATATTTTTCACAACTTTTGAAGCTCTTCATATTTTTCACACCTTTTCAGGCCCTTCATATTTTTGAACACCTCTTCATGCACTTCCTATTTTTCATACCGTTTCATGCTCCTCATATTTTTGACACCTTTGTAAGCTCTTCGTATTTTTCACCCATTTTCAGGCTCTTCATGTTTTTCAACACCGCTTCAAGCTCCTCCTATTTTTCACACCTTTTGAAGCTCATCATACTTTTCACACCTTCTCAGGCTCTTCAAGTTTTTGAGCACAGCTTCATGCTCCTTCTATTTTTCAGACAATTTCATGCTCCTCATGTATTTCACGCCTTTTGAAGCTCTTCATATTTTTCACAACTTTTCAGGCTCTTCATAATTTTGAACAGCATTTCATGCTCCTCCTATTTTTCAAACTGTTTCATGCAACTCTTATTATTGACAGCTTTTGAAGCTCTTCATATTTTTCATACCTTTTCAGGCCCTTCATGTTTTTGATCACCTCTTCATGCTCCTCCTATTTTTCAGACCGTTTCATGCTCCTCATATTTTTGACACCTTTTGCAGCTCTTCATATTTTTCACACAATTTCAGGCTCTTCATGTTTTTCAACACCGCTTCATGATCCTCCTGTTTTTCAGACCTTATAAACCTCCGCATGTATTTCAAAAATTTTGAAGCTCTTCATATTTTTCACACATTTTCAGGCTCTTCATATTTTTCAACACCACTTCATGCTCCTCCTATTTCTCAGACCGTTTCATGCTCATCTCATTTTTGACAACTTTTGAAGCTCTTCATATTTTTCACACCTTTTAAAGCTCTTCATATATTTCACACCTTTTCAGGCTCTTCATGTTTTCAACCCCACTTCTTACTCCTGCTATATTTCAGACTGTTTCATGCTCATCTCATTTTTGACACCTTTTGAAGCTCTTCATATTTTTCACACCTTTTGAAGCTCTTCATATTTTCCACACCTTTTCATGCTCTTCATGTTTTTCAACACCGCTTCATGCTCCTCCTATTTTCAGACCGTTTCATGCTCCTCATATTTTTGACACCTTTGAAGCTCTTCAAATTTTTCACACCTTTCATGCTCTTCATATTTTTCAACACCGTTTTATGCTCCTCCTATTTTTCACACTGTTTCATGCACCTCATATTATTGACACCTTTTGAAGCTCTTCATATTTTTTATACATTTTTAGGCTCTTCATGTTTTTGAACCCAGTTTCTTGCTCCTCCTATTTTCAGACCGTTTCATGCTCCTCATATTTTTCACACCTTTTGAAGCTCTTCATATTTTTCACACCTCTCCACGCTCTTCATGTTTTTGAACACCGCTTCATGCTCCTCCGATTTTTCAGACCGTTTCATGCTCATCTCATTTTTCACACCTTTCGAAGCTCTTCATATATTTCACACCTTTTGAAGCTCTTCATATTTTTCACAGGTTTTCAGGCTCTTCATGTTTTTCAACACTGCTTCATGCTCCTCCTATTTGTCATACCGTTTCATGCTCCTCATATATTTGACACGTTTTGAGGCTCTTCATATTTTTCACACCGTTCCAGGCTCTTCATGTTTTTGAACACCGTTTCATGGTCCTCCTTTTTCAGAACGTTTCATGCTCCTCATATTTTTTACACCTTTTGAAGCTCTTCATATTTTTCACACCTTCTCAGGCTCTTCTTGTATTCAACACCGATCCATGCTCCTCCTTTTTTCAGATCGTTTCTTGCTCCAAATATTTTTCACATCTTTTATAGCTCTTCATACTTTTCACACCTTTCAGGCTCTTCAGGTTTTTCAACACCGCTTCATGCTCCTCCTATTTTTCAGTCCGTTTCATTCTCCTCATATTTTTGACACCTTTTGAAGCTCTTCATATATTTCACACCTTTCAGGCTCTTCATGTTTTTCAACACCGCTTCATGCTCCTCCTATTTTTCAGACCGTTTCATTCTCCTCATATTTTTGACACCTTTTGAAGCTCTTCATATATTTCACACCTTTCAGGCTCTTCATGTTTTTCAACACCGCTTCATGCTCCTCCTATTTTTCAGACCATTTCATGCTCCTCATATTTTTGAGATCTTTTGAAGCTCTTCATATGTTTCACACTTTTTCAGGCCCTTCACGTTTTTGAACACCACTTCATGCTCCTCCGATTTTTCAGACCGTTTCATGCTCCTAAGATTTTTGACACCTTTTGAAGCTCTTCATATTTTTCACACCTTTTCAGGCTCTTCATGTTTTTCAACACCGCTTCATGCTCCTCCTATTTTTCAGACCGTGTCATGCTCCTCATATTTTTGACACATTTTGAAGCTCTTCATATTTTTCACACCTTTTCAGGCTCTTCATGTTTTTCAACACCCCTTCATGATCCTCATATTCTTCAGATCGTTTCATGGCCCAAATATTTTTCACACCTTTTATAGCTCTTCATATTTTTCACACCTTTTCAGGCTCTTCATGTTTTTCAACACCGCTTCATGCTCCTCCTATTTTTCAGACCGTTTCATGCTCCTCATATTTTTTACACCTTTTGAAGCGCTTCATATGTTTCACACCTTTTCAGGTTCTTCATGTTTTTGAACACCGTTTCATGCTCCTCCTATTTTTCAGACCGTTTCATGCTCATCTCATATTTGACACCTTTTGAAGCTCTTCATATTTTCACACCTTTTGAAGCTCTTCATATATTTCACACGTTTTCAGGCTACTCATGTTTTTCAACACCGCTTCATGCTCCTCCTATTTTTCAGACCGTTTCATTCTCCTCATTTTTTACACCTATTGAAGCTCTTCATATATTTCACACCTTTCAGGCTCTTCATGTTTTTCAACACCGTTTCATGCTCCTCCTATTTTTCAGACCGTTTCATGCTCCTCATATTTTTGACACCTTTTGAAGCTCTTCATATATTTCACTGCTTTTCAGGCTCTTCATGTTTTTGATCACCGCTTCATGCTCCTCCTATTTTTCAGTCCATTTCATGCTCCTCATATTATTGACACCTTTTGAAGCTCTTGATTTTTTTCACACATTTTCTGGCTCTTCATGTTTTTCAACAACACTTCATGTTCCTCCTAGTTTTCAGACTGTTTCATGCTCCTCATATTTTAGAAAAATTTTGAAGCTCTTCATAATTTTCACACATTTTCAGGCACTTCATGTTTTTCAACACAACTTCATGCTCCTCCTATATTTCAGAACGTTTCATGATCCTAATATTTTTGACTCCTTTTGAAGCTCTTCATATTTTTCACTTCTTTTCAGGCTCTTCATGTTTTTGAACACCGTTTCATGCTCCTCCTATTTTTCAGACCGTTTAATGCTCCTCATATTTTTGACACGTTTTGAAGCTCTTCATATTTTTCACACCTTTTCAGGTTCTTCATGTTTTTCAACACCACTTCTTGATCCTCCTATTTTTCAGACCATTTCATGCTCCTCATATTTTTGACATTTTTGAAGCCCTTCATATTTTTCACACCTTTTCAGGTTCTTCATGTTTTTGAACACCGCTTCATGCTCCTCCTATTTATCAGACTGTTTCATGCTCCTCATATTTTTGAGAAATTTTGAAGCTCTTCATATTTTTCACATTTTTTCCGGCTCTTCATGTTTTTCAACTCCGCTTCATGCACCTCCTATTTATCAGAATGTTTCATGCTCCTCTTATTTTTGAGAAATTTTGAAGCTCTTCATAATTTTCACACCTTTTCAGGCTCTTCATGTTTTTCAACACAACTTCATGCTCCTCATATTTTTTAGAACGTTTCATGTTCCTCATATTTTTGACCCCTTTTGAAGCTTTCATATTTTTCACTACTTTTCAGGCTCTTCATGTTTTTGAACACCATTTCATGCTTCTCCTATATTTCAGACCGTTTCATGCTCCACATATTTTTGACACCTTTTGAAGCTCTGCATATTTTTCACACCTTTTCAGGCTCTTCATGTTTTTCAACAACACTTCTTGCTACTTCTATTTTTCAGACCTTTTCATGCTCATCATATTTTTGAAACTTTTGAAGCTCTTCATATTTTTCACACCTTCTCAGGCTCTTCATGTTTTTCAACACCGGTTCATGCTCCTCCTCTTTTTCAGACCGTTTCATGCTCCTCATATTTTTGACACCGTTTGAAGCTCTTCATATTTTTCACACCTTTCCAGGCACTTCATGTTTTTCAATACCATTTCATGATCCTCCTATATTTCAGACTGTTTCATGCTCCTCATATTTTTGACAGCTTTTGAAGCTCTTAATAATTTTCCCACATATTCAGGCTCTTCATGTGTCTGAACACCGTTTCATGCTACTCCTATTTTTGACACCTTTTGAAGCTCTTCATATATTTCACACCTTTTCAGGCTCTTCATGTTTTTGAACACCGTTTCATGCTACTCCTATTTTGACACCTTTTGAAACTCTTCATATATTTCACACCTTTTCAGGCTCTTCATGTTTTTGAACACTGCTTCATGCTCCTCCTCTTTTTCAGACCGTTTCATGCTCCTGGTATTTTTCACACCTTTTGAACCTCTTCATATTTTTCACGCCTTTTCAGGTCTTCATGTTTTTCAACACCACTTCATTCTCCTCCTATTTTTCTCTCCGTTTCATGCTCCTCATATTTTTGACACCTTTTGAAGCTCTTCATATTTTTCACACCTTTTCATGCACTTCATGTTTTTCAACACCGTTTCATGCTCCTCCTATTTTTCAGACTGTTTCATGCTCCTCATATTTTTGACACGTTTTGAAGCTCTTCATATATCTCACGCCTCTTCTGGCTCTTCATGTTTTTCATCACCACTTCATGCTCCTCCTATTTTTCAGACCGTTTCATGCTCCTCATATTTTTGACATCTTTTGAAGCTCTTCATGTTTTTCACACCTTTTCAGTCTCTTCATGTTTTTCACACCACTTCATGCTCCACCTTATTTTTCAGACAGTTTCTTGCCCCTCATATTTTTTACACCTTTTGAAGCTCCTCATATATTTCACACATTTTTCAGGCTCTTCATGTATTTCAACGTCGTTTCATGCTCCTGCTTTTTTTCAGACCGTTTCATTCTCCTCATGTTTTTGACACCTTTTAAAGCTCTTTATGTTGGTCACACCTTTTCAGGCTCTTCATGTTTTTCAATACCGCTTGATTCTCCTCCTATTTTTAGGCCGTTTCATGTTCCTCATATTTTTGACACCTTTTGAAGCTCTTCATATTTTTCACACCTTTTAAGGCTCTTCATGATTTTCAACACCACTTCCTGCTCCACCTATTTTTCAGACCGTTACTTGATCCTCATATTTTTGACAACTTTTGAAGCTCTTCATATTTTTACCACCTTTTGAAGCTCTTCATATTTTTCACACTTTTTCAGGCTCTTCATGTTTTTTAACACTGCTTCATGTTCCACCTATTTTTTCAGACCGTTTCATGCTCCTCATATTTTTCACACCTTTTGAAGCTCTTCATATTTTTCACACATATTCAGGCTCTTCATGTTTTTGAACACCGTTTCCTGCTACTTCTATTTTTGACACGTTTTGAATCTCTTCATATATCTCACACCTTTTCAGGCTCTTCATGTTTTTCAACACCACTTCATGTTCCACCTATTTTTCAGACCGTTTCATGCTCCTCATATTTTTGACAGCTTTTCAAGCTCTTCATATTTTTCACACCTTTTAATTACTTCATGTTTTTCAACACCGTTTCATGCTCCTCCTATTTTTCAGACTGTTTCATGCTCCTCATTAGGTTGACACCTTTTGAAGCTCTTCATATTTTTCAGAACTTTTCAGGCTCTTCATGTTTTTCAACACCACTTTCTGCTCCACCTATTTTTCAGACCGTTACTTGATCCTCATATTTTTGACAACTTTTGAAGCTCTTCATATTTTTAACACCTTTTGAAGCTCTTCATATATTTCACACCTTTTCTGGCTCCTCATGTTTTCAACACTGCTTCATGCTCCTCCATTTTCAGACCATTTAATGGCCCTCATATTTTTGACACCTTTTGAAGCTCTTCATAATTTTCACACATTTTCAGGCTCTTCATGTTTTTGAACACCGCTTCATGCTCCTCCACTTTTTCAGACCGTTTCATGCTCCTCATATTTTTCACACCATTTGAAGCTCTTCATATTTTTCAACCTTTTCAGGCTCTTCATTTTCTCAACACCGCTTCATGCTCCTCCTATTTTTCATACCATTTCATGCTCCTCATATATTTTACACCTTTTGAAGCTCTTCATATTTTTCACACCTTTTCAGGCTCTTAATGTTTTTAAACACCGCTTCATGCCCCTCCTATTTTTCAGACCGTTTAATGCTTCTCATAATTTTGACAAATTTTGAACCTCTACATATATTTCACACCTTGCCTTGCTGTTCATCTTTTTAAAAACCGTTTCATGCTCATCCTATTTTTCAGACTGTTTCATGCTCCTCATATATTTGACAACTTTTGAAGCTCTTCATATTTTTCACACCTTTTCAGGCTCTTCATGTTTTTCAACATCGCTTCATGCTCCTCCTATTTTTCAGACCGTTTCATACTCCTCATATTTTTGAAACTTTTTCAAGCTCCTCCTATTTTTCACACGTTTTCAGGCTCTTCATGTTTTTCAACACCGTTTCATCCTCCTCCTATTTTCAGACAGTTTCGTGCTCCTCCTACTTTTCAGACTGTTTCATGCTCCTCATATTTTTGACACATTTTGAAGCTCTTCATATTTTCCACACCTTTTCAGGCTCTTCATGTTTTTCAACAATGCTTCATGCTCCTCCTATTTTTGAGACAGTTTCATGCTCCTCATAATTTTGAAACCTTTTGAAGCTCTTCATATTTTCACACCTTTTCAGGCTCTTCATGTTTTTCAACACCGTTTCATGCTCCTCCTATTTTTCAGACCGTTTCATGCTCCTCCTCTTTTTCAGACCGTTTCATGCTCCTCATATTTTTGACACCGTTTGAAAATCTTCATATTTTTCAAACATTTTCAGGATCTTCATGTTTTTAAACACAGTTCCTTGCTCTGCTATTTTTCAGACCGTTGCATCCTCCTCATATTTTGACACCTTTTGAAGCTCTTCATATATTTCACACCTTTTCAGGCTCTTCATGTTTTTCAACACAGCTTCATGCTCCTCCTATTTTTCAGACCGTTTCATGCTTCTCATATTTTTGACAACTTTTGAAGCTATTCATATTTTTCACACCTTTTCAGGCTCTTCTTGTTTTTGACCACCGCTTCATGCTCCTCCTATTCTTCAGACCGTTTCATGCTTCTCATATTTTTGACACCTTTTGAAGCTCTTCATATTTTTCACACCCTTTCAGGCTCTTCATCTTTTTCAAAACCGTTTCATTCTCATCCTAATTTTCAGCCTGTTTCAAGCTCCTCATATATTTGACAACTTTTGAAGCTCTTCATATTTTTCACACATTTTCAAGCTCTTCATATTTTTCAACACCGCTTCATGCTCCTCCTATTTTTCAGTCGTTTCATGCTTCTCATATTTTTGAAACCTTTTAAATCTCTTCATATTTTTCACAGCTTTTCAGGCTCTTCATGTTTTTCATCACCACTTCATGCTCCTCCTATTTTTCAGAGCGTTTCATGCTCCTCATGTTTTTGACGCCTTTTGAAGCTCTTCCTATTTTTCACACCTTTTCAGGCTCTTCATGTTTTGACCACCGCGTCATGCGCCTCCTATTTTTGAGACCGCTTCATGCTCCTCATATTTTTGATACCCTTTGAAGCTCTTCATATTTTTCACACCTTTTCAGGCTCTTCATGTTTTTCAACATCGCTTCATGCTCCTCCTATTTTTCAGACCGTTTCTTGCTCCTCCTATTTTTGAGACTGTTTCAGGCTCCTCATATTTTTGACACGTTTTGAAGCTCTTCATATTTTTCACACCTTTTCAGGCTCTTCATGTTTTTCAACACCGTTTCATCCTCCTCCTAGTTTCAGACAGTTTCGTGCTTCTCCTATTTTTCAGACCGTTTCATGCTCCTCATATTTTTGACACCTTTTGAAGCTCTTCATATTTTTCACACCTTTTCAGACTCTTCATGTTCTTCAACAACGCTTCATGCTCCTCGTATTTTTCAGACCGATTCATGCTCCTCATATTTTTAACACCTTTTGAAGCTCTTCATATTTTTCACACCTTTTGAAGCTCATCATATCTTTCACACCTTTTCAGGCTCTTCATGTTTTCGACACCACATCATGCTCCTCCTATTTTTCAGACCGTATCATGCTCCTCATATTTTTAACACCTTTTGAAGCTCTTCATATTTTTCACACCATTTCAGGCTCTTCAGGTTTTTCCACACCACTTCCTGCTCCTCCTATTTTTCAGACCGTTTCATTCTCATGTCATTTTTGACACCTGTTGAAGCTCTTCATATTTTTCACACCTTTTGAAGCTCTTCATAATTTTCACACCTTTTGAAGCTCTTCATATTTTTCACACTTTTTCAGGCTTTTCATGTTTTTCAACAGCACTTCATGATTCTAATATTTTTCAGACATTGTCATGCTACTCTCATTTTTCACACCTTTTGAAGCTCTTCATATTTTTCACACTTTTTCAGGCTCTTCATGTTATTCAGCACCCCTTCATACTCTTCCAATTTTTCAGACCGTTTAATGCTCCTCATATTTTCACACCTTTTAAACCTCTTCATATATTTCACACTTTTTCAGGCTCTTAATGAGTTTCAACAACACTTCATGCTCCTCCTATTTTTCAGACCATTTCATGCTCATCTCATTTTTTACAACTTTTGAAGCTCTTCATAATTTTCAGACCTTTTGAAGCTCTTCATATTTTTCACACGTTTTCACCGTCTTCAAGTTTTTGAACACCGCTTCATGCCCCTCGTATTTTTCGGACCTTTTCATGCTCCTCATATTTTTGAAACCTTTTAAACCTCTTCATATATTTCACACTTTTTCAGGCTCTTAATGAGTTTCAACAACACTTCATGCTCCTTCTATTTTTCAGACCATTTCATGCTTCCCATTTTTTGACACCTTTTGAAGCTCTTCATATTTTTCTCACCTTTTGTTGCTGCCAGTTTTATTTAAGACTTTGCATATCTGAATAATCAGTTAAAAAGCATATGTTCATTTTTAGAGTTGCACAAAAGGAAAATAATAGGGAAAGTGATGGCTGGCTTATGATGTGGGGCCAATTTCCATAAGTTAAATAAAAAATCTAAGTTTTAGAACCTGGGGCTCTAAAAATAGCACTTGTAATTAATACTGTTCTTCAGATTCATAGTTTAAGGAAGTCACTACATTTTATTTCTTGATGTTATAGATTTAACAACATATTGGTAGGAACATGTAACTTCTCACATGGATTAGACATCAAGGGACCAGTTTATGTATATAAACTTAAACACTGAAAATGAATATATTCAGCTATTATGGAACTTATAGCAAATACAAACTTGTTAACAACTTTCCAAAAGGCACAAAAGACAGTGTTAATAAAGAGTGGTCTTTTGCATCATTTTCAAAAATTCTTCCTTGTTTATTTCTCCATCCCCATCATGATCAGCCTCATCAAGCATTTCCTGAAGTTCATCATCTGTTAAATTTTCCCCTAGCTCCTTAGCAACCCTCTTGATATTGTTCAGTGATATACTTCCTGTATCATCATCATCAAATAGTTTGAAAGCCTTCAATATTTCTTCTTTTTCATCTGTTCACTCATTTTTACACTCATTATGGCAAAAAATTCTTCAAAATTAATGGTGCCAATTCCTTCTTTGTCAGTTTCAGCAATCATCTTTTTAATTTCTTCTTTCTTTGGCTCAAATCCTAAGGCTCACATTGCAATCATGTCTCCAACCGGCGCCCCCAGCCGGGACATCCCAGCTTTACCTGTCAGCCTGAAGCTCTTCATATTTTTGACACGTTTTCAGGCTATTCATGTTTTTGAACACCGTTTCATGAGCCTCCTATTTTTCAGACCGTTTCATGCTCCTCATATTTTTGAAACCCTCTTTATATTTTTCATACCTTTTCAGGCTCTTCATGTTTTTTAACACTGCTTCATGCTCCTCCTATTTTTCAGAACGTTTCGTTCTCCTCAGATTTTTGAGAGCTTTTGAAGCTCTTCATATTTTTCACACCTTTTAAGGCTATTCATGTTTTGGAACACCGCTTCATGCTCCTGCTATTTTTCAGGCCGTTTCATGCTGCTCATATATTTGACACCTTTTGAAGCTCTTCATATTTTTCACACCTTTTCAGGCTCTTCATGTTTTTCAACACCACTTCATGTTCCTCCTATTTTTCAGACCGTTTCAAGGTCATCTCATTTTTGACACCTTTTGAGGCTCTTCATATTTTTCACACCTATTCAGGCTCTTCCTTTTTTTCAACACCACTTCATGCTCCTCCTATTTTTCAGACCGTTTCATGCTCATCTCATTTTTGACACCTTTTGAAGTTCTTTATATTTTTCACACCTTTTGAAGCTCTTCCTATTTTTCACACCTTTTCAGGTTTTCATGTTTTTCAACACTACATCCTGCTCCTCCTATATTTCAGACCGTTTCATGCTCCTCATATTTTTGACAGCTTTACAGGTTCTTCATGTTTTTCCACAGCGTTTCATGCTCCTCCTTTTTTTCAGACCGTTTCGTGCTCCTTCTATTTTTCAGACCGTTTCATGCTCCTGATATTTTTGACACCTTTTAAAGCTCTTCATATTTTTCAAACCTTTTCAGGCTTTTCATGTTTTTCACAACACTTAATATTCCTCCTAATTTTCAGACCGTTTCATGCTCCTCATATTTTTGACAACTTTTGAAGCTCTTCATATATTTCACACCTTTTCAGGCTCTTCATGTTTTTCAACTCCACTTCATGTTCCTCCTCTTTTTCAGACCGTTTCATGCTCATCTCATTTTTGACACCTTTTGAAGCTCTTCATATTTTTCACACCTTTTGAAGTTCTTCATATTTTTCACACGTTTTCAGTCTCTTCTTTTTTTTCAACACCGTTCATGCTCCTCCTATTTTTCAGACCGTTTCTTGCTCCTCATATTTTTGACACCTTTTGAGGCTCTTCATATTTTTCACTCTTCTTCAGGCTCTTCATGTTTTGGAACACTGTTTCATGCTCCTCCTATTTTTCAAATAATTTCATGCTCCTCATATTTTTGACACCTTTTGAGGCTCTTCATACTTTTCACACCTTTTCAGGCTCTCCATGATTTGAACACCGCTTCATGCTCCTCCTATTTTTGAGACCATTTCATGCTCCTCCTATTTTTCAGACCGTTTCATGCTCATCTCAATTTTTACACCTTTTAAAGCTCTTCATATTTTTCACACCTTTTGAAACTCTTCATATTTTTCACACCTTTTAAGGCTCTTCATGATTTTCAACACCGCTTCATGCTTCTCCTATTTTTCAGACCGTTTCATGCTCCTCATATGTTTGACAGCTTTTGGCGCTCTTCATATTTTTCACACCTTTTTAGGCTCTTCATGTTTTTGAACACCGCTTCATGCTCCTCCTATTTTTCAGACAGTTTCTTTCTCCTCATATTTTTGACACCTTTTGAAGCTCTTCATATTTTTCAAACCTTTTCAGGCTCTTCATGTTTTGAACTGCGCTTCATGCTCCTCCTATTTTTGAGACCGTTTCATGCTCCTAATATTTTTGACACCTTTTGAACCTCTTCATATATTTCACACCTTTTCAGGCTCTTCATGTTTTTCAACACCACTTCATGCTCGTCCTGTTTTTCAGACCGTTACATGCTCCTCTCATTTTCACACCTTTTGAAGCTCTTCATATTTTTCACACCTTTTCAGGCTCTTCATGTTTTTGAACACCGCTTCATGCTCCTCCTATTTTTCAGACCGTTTCCTGATCCTCATATTTTTGACACCTTTTGAATCTCTTCATATTTTTCACAACTTTTCTGGCTCTCCTTGTTTTTCAAAACCGCTTCATGCTCCTCCTATTTTTCAAACCGTTTCATGATCCTCATATTTTTGACACGTTTTGAGGCTCTTCATATTTTTCACACCTTTCCAGGCTCTTTATGTTTTTGAACACCGTTTCATGCTACTCATTTTCAGAAACTTTCATGCTCCTCATATATTTGACAGCTTTTGAAGCTCTTCATATTTTTCACACCTTTTCAGGCTCTTCATGTTTTTGAACAACGCTTCATGCTCCTCATATTTTTCAGACCGTTTCTTTCTCCTCATATTTTTGACACCTTTTGAAGCTCTTCATATATTTCACAACTTTTCAGGCTCTTCATGTTTTTCAACACCGTTTCATGGTCCTCCCATATTAAAGACCGTTTAATGCTCCTCCTACTTGTGAGACCGTTTCATGCTCCTCCTATTTTTCAGACCGTTTCATGCTCATCTCATTTTTACACCTTTTGAAGCTCTTCATATTTTTCACACCTTTCCAGGCTCTTTATGTTTTTGAACACCGTTTCATGCTACTCATTTTCAGAAACTTTCATGCTCCACATATTTTTGACACCTTTTGAAGCTCTTCATATTTTTCACACCTTTTCAGGCTCTTCATGTTTTTGACCACCGCTTTATGCTCCTCGTATTTTTGACACGTTTTGAAGCTCTTCATATTTTTCACACCTTTTCAGGCTCTCCATGTTTTTAAACACCGCTTCACTCTCCTCCTATTTTTCAGACTCTTTCATGCTCCTCATATTTTTCACACCTTTTGAAGCTCTTCATATTTTTCACACCTTTTCAGGCTCTTAATATTTTTGACCACCGCTTGATGCTGCTCCTTTTTTTCAGACCGTTTCATGCTCCTAATAATTTTGACACGTTTTGAAGTTCTTCCTATTTTTCACACCTTTCCAGGCTCTTTATGTTTTTAAACACCGCTTCATTCTCCTCCTATTTTTCAGACCGTTCCATGCTCCTCATATTTTTGACACCTTTTGAAGCTCTTCATAATTTTCACACCTTTTCAAGCTCTTCATATTTTTCAACACCGTTTCATGCTCCTCCTATTTCTCAAACCAAATCCGGCTCCTCATATTTTTGACACCTTCTGAAGCTCTTCATATTTTTCACAGCTTTTCAGGCTCTTCATGTTTTTGAACACAGTTTCATGCTCCTCCTATTTTTTCAGACTTTTTCATGCTCCTCATATTTTTGACACCATTTGAAGCTCTTCATATGTTTGACACCATTTGAAGCTCTTCATATTTTTCACAGCTTTTCAGGCTCTTCATGTTTTTGAACACAGTTTCATGCTCCTCCTATTTTTCAGACCGTTGCATGCTCCTCATATTTATGACACCTTTTGAAGCTCTTGATATATTTCACACCTTTTCAGGCTCTTCACGTTTTTGATCACCGTTTCATGCTCCTCCTATTTTTCAGACCATTTCATGCTCCTCCTTTTTTTGACACCTTTTGAACCTCTTCATATTTTTCACACCTTTTCAGGCTCTTCATGTTTTCAACACCACTTCATGCTCCTTCTATTTTTCAGACCGTTTCATGCTCCTCCTTTTTTTGACACCTTTTGAAGCTCTTCATATTTTTCACACCTTTTCAGGCTCTTCATGTTGTCAACACCACTTCATGCTCCTCCTATTTTTCAGACCGTTTCATTCTCCTCATACTTTTGACACCTTTTGAAGCTCTTCATATTTTTCACACCTTTTCATGCTCTTAATGTTTTCAACACCGTTTCAAGCTCCTCCTATTTTTCAGACCGTTTCTTGCTTCTCATATTTTGGATACCTTTTGAAGCTCTTCATGTTTTTCACACCTTTTCAGCCTCTTCATGTTTTTGAACACCGTTTCATGCTCCTCCTATTTTTCAGAACGTTTCATGCTCCTCATAATTTTGACACCTCTTGAAGCTCTTCATATTTTTCAGAATTTTTCAGGCTCTTCATGTTTTTCAACAACGTTTCATGCTCCTCTTATTTTTCAGACCGTTTCATGCTCCTCATATTTTCACACCATTTGAAGCTCTTAATATTTTCCACACGTTTTCATGTTCTTCAGGTTTTTCAACACCGTTTCATGCTCCCCCTATTTATCAGATGGTTTCATGCTCCTCATATTTTTGACACGTTTTGAAGCTCTTCATATTTTTCACACCTTTTCAGGCTCTCCATGTTTTTAACAGCACTTCACTCTCCTGCTATTTTTCAGACTCCTTCATGCTCCTCATATTTTTGACACCTTTTGAAGCTCTTCATATTTTTCACACGTTTTCAGGCTCTTCATGTTCTTGAACACCGTTTCATGCTCCTTTATTTTTCAGAAAATTTCATGCTCCTCATATTTTTGACACCTTTTGATGCTCTTCATATTTTTGACAGTTTTTGAAACTCTTCATATTTTTCACACCATTTCAGGCTCTTCATGTTTTCAACACCTCTTCATGCTCATCCTTTTTTTTCAGACCGTGTCATGCTCCTCATATTTTTGACACCTTTTGAAGCTCTTCATATTTTTCACACGTTTTCAGGCTCTTCATGTTTTTCAACACTGCTTCATGCTCCTCCTATTTTTCAGACCGTTTCATGCTCCTCATACTTCTGACACCTTAGAAAGCTCTTCATATTTTTCACACCTTTTCATGCTCTTCATGGTTTCAACACCGTTTCATGCTCCTCGTATATTTCAGACCGTTTCTAGCTACTCATATTTTGGACACCTTTTGAAGCTCTTCATATTTTTCACACCTTTTCAGGATTTTCAAGTTTTTGAACACCGTTTCATCCTCCTCTTATTTTTCAGACCGTTTCATGCTCCTCATATTTTTAACACTTTTTGAAGCTCTTCATATTTTTCACACCTTTTCAGGCTCTTCATGTTTTCAACACTGTTTCATGATCCTCCTTTTTTTCAGAACGTTTCATGCTCCTCATATTTTTGACACCATTTGAAGCTCTTCATATTTTTCACACCTTTTCAAGCTGCTCATATTTTTCACAACTTTTAAGATTCTTCATGTTTTTCAACAAAACTTCATGCTCCTTCTATTTTTCAGAGCGTTTCATGCTCCTCATATTTTTGACACCTGTTGAAGCTCTTCATATTTTTCACACATTTTCAGGCTCTTCATGTTTTTGAACACCGTTTCATGCTCCTCTTATTTTTCAGACCGTTTCATGCTCCTCATATTTTCACACCATTTGAAGCTCTTCATATTTTTCACACATTTTAAGGCTCTTCATGTTTTCAACACCACTTCATGCTCCTCCTATTTTTCAGACTGTTTTATGCTCTTCATATATTTGACACCTGTTGAAGCTCTTCATATTTTTCACACCTTTTCAGGCTCTTCATGTTTTTCAACACCGCTTCATTCTCCTCCCATTTTTCAGAAGGTTTCATGCTCCGCATATTTTTGACACCTTTTGAAGCTCTATATTTTTCACACCTTTTCCGGCTCTTCATGATTTTCAACACCAATTAATCCTCCTCCTCTCTTTCAGACCGTTCCATGCTCTTCATATTTTTGACACCTTTTGAAGCTCTTCATATATTTCAAACCTTTTCAGGCTCTTCATGTTTTTCAACAACGTTTCATGCTTCTCCTATTTTTCAGACCGTTTCACGCTCCTCATATTTTTCACACCTTTTGAAGCTCTTCATATTTCTCACAAATTTTCAGGCTCTTCGTGTTTTTCAACACCGTTTCATGTTCCACCTCTTTTTCAGACAGTTTCATGCTCCTCATATTTTTGACACCTTTTGAAGCTCTTCATATTTTTCACACCTTTTCAGACTCTTCATGTTTTTCAACACCGTTTCATGCTCCTAGTATCTTTCACATTGTTTCATGCTCCTCATATTTTTGACACATTTTGAAGCTCTTCATATATTTCACACCTTTTCAGGCTCTTCATGTTTTTGAACACCGTTTGATGTTCCTCCTATTTTTCAGACCGTGTCATGCTCCTCATATTTTGACACCTTTTGAAGCTCTTCATATTTTTGACACCTTTTGAAGCTCTTCATATTTTGCACACCTTTTCAGGCTCCTCATATTTTTCACAACTTTTCAGGCTCTTCATGTTTTTGAACACCGTTTCATGCTCCTCCTGTTTTTCAGACCGTTTCATGCTCCTCATATTTTTGACAACTTTTGAAGCTCTTCATATTTTTCTCACCTTTTCAGGCTCTTCATGTATTTAACAACGTTTCATGCTTCTCTTATTTTTCTGACCGTTTCATGCTCCTCATATTTATGACACCTTTAGAAGCTCTTCATATTTTTCACACGTTTTGAAGCTCTTCATATTTTTTCACACCTTTTCAGACTCTTCATGTTTTTCAACACCTTTTCATGCTCCTCCTATTTTTCAGACCATTTCATGCTCGTTGTATTTTTGACACCTTTTGAAGCTCTTCATATTTTTGACACGTTTTGAAGCTCTTCATATTTTTCACACCTTTTCAGGCTCTTCATGTTTTTGAACACCGTTTCATGCTCCTTTTATATTTCTGACCGTATCATGCTCCTCATATTTTTCACACCTTTTGAAGCTCTTCATATTTTTCACACCTTTTCAGGCTCTTCATGTTTTTCAACACTGCATCATGCTCCTCCTATTTTTCAGACCGTTTCATGATCTTCATATTTTTCATACCTTTTGAAACTGTTCATATTTTTAACACCTTTTAAGTCTCTTCATGCTTTTCAACAACACTTCATGCTCCTCCTAAATTTCAGACCGTTTCATGCTCTTCATATTTTTGAAAACTTTTGAAGCTCTTCATATTTTTCACACATTTTCAGGCTCTTCATGTTTTTGAACACCGTTTCATGCTCCTCCTATTTTTAAGACCGTTTCCTCCTCCTCAAATATTTGACACCTTTTGAATCTCTTCATATTTTTCACACCTTTTCAGGCTCTTCATGTTTTTGAACACCACTTCATGCTCCTCCTATTTTTGAGACCGTTTCATGCTCCTCATATTTTGACACCTTTTAAACCTCTTCATATATATCACACCTTTTCAGGCTCTTCATGTTTTTCAACACCGCTTCATAATCCTCCTATATTTCAGACCGTATCATGCTCCTCATTTTTTGACACCTTTTGAAGCTCTTCATATTTTTCACACATTTTGAAACTCTTCATATTTTTGTCACCTTTTCAGGCTCTTCATGTTTTTCAACACCGCTTCATGCTCCTCTTTTTTTTCAGACCTTTTCATGCTCTTCATATTTTTGACACCATTTGAAGCTCTTCATATATTTCACACCTTATCAGGCTTTTCATGTTTTTCAACACCGTTTCATGCTCCTCCTATTTTTCATACCGTTTCATGCTCTTCAGATTTTTGACACCATTTGAAGCTCTTCATATTTTTCACACCTTTTAAGGCTCTTCATGTTTTCAACACCGTTTCATGCACCTCCTATTTTTCAGACCGTTTCTTGCTCCTTATGTTTTTGACCTCGTTTGAAGCTCTTCATATTTTTCACACCTTTAGAAGCTCTTCATATTTTTCCACATTTTCAGTCTCTTCATGTTTTTCAACAACGTTTCATGCTCCTCCTATTTTTCAGACCGTTTCATGCTCCTCTTATTTTTCAACACCGTTTCATGCTCCTTCTACTTTTCAGACAGTTTCATGCTCCACATATTTTTTAAACATTTTAAAGCTCTTCATATTTTTCACATCTTTTGAGGCTCTTCATGTTTTTCAACACCGCTTCCTGCTCCTCCTATTTTCAGACCGTTTCATGCTCTTCATATTTTTCACACCTTATGAAGCTCTTCATATATTTGAAAGCTTATCAGGTTTTTCATGTTTTTCAACACCGCTTCATGCTCCTCCTATTTTTCAGACTGTTTCATGCTCCTCACATTTTTGACACTTTTTGAAGCTCTTCATATTTTTCACACCTTTTCAGGTTCTCCATGCTTTTGAACACCGCTTCATGCTCCTCCTATTTTACAGACCGTTTCATGCTCGTCATATTTTTCACACCATTTGAAGCTCTTCATATTTTTCACACCTTTTCAGGCTCTTCATGTTTTTCAACACTGCTTCATTCTCCTCTTATTTTTCAGACCGCTTCATGCTCCTCCTTTTTTTCATACCGTTTCAAGCTCCTCATATTTTTGATACCTTTTGAAGCTTTTCCTATTTTTCACATTTTTAAGCTCTTCATATTTTTCTCACGTTTTCAGGCTCTTCATGTTTTTCAACACCGCTTCATGCTCCTCCAATTTTTCAGACCTTTTCATGCTCCTCATATTTTTCACATCTTTTGAAGCTCTTCATATTTTTCACACCTTTCCAGGCTCTTCATGTTTTTGAACACCGCTTCATGCTAATCCTATTTTACAGACCGTTTCATTCTCCTCATGTATTTCACACCCTCTGAAGCTCTTCATATTTTTCACTACTTTTCAGGCTCTTCATGTTATTCAACACCGTTGAATGTTCCTCATATTTTTCAGACCGTTTCATGCTCCTCATACTTTTGACACCTTTTGAAGCTATTCATAATTTTCACACCTTTTCAGGTTCTTCATGTTTTACAACACCGCATCATTCTCCTCGGTTTTTTCAGACTGTTTCATGATCCTCATTAGTTTGACACCTTCTGAAGCTCTTCATATTTTTCACACCTTCTCAAGCTCTTCATGTTTTTCAACACCGCTTTATGCTCCTCCTATTTTTCAGACTGTTTCCTGCTCCTCATAATTTTCACACCTTTTGAAGCTCTTCATGTTTTTCACACCTTTTCAGTCTCTTCATGTTTTTGAACACCACTTCATGCTCCTCCAATTTTTCAGACCGTTTAATGCTCCTCATGTATTTCACATCTTTTGAAGCTCTTCATATTTTTCACACCTTTTCAGGTTCTTCATGTTTTTCAACACCGCCTCATGCTCCTCTTATTTTTCAGAGTGTTTCATGCTCCTCATATTTTTGACACCTTTTGAAGCTCTTCATATTTTTCACACCTTTTCAAGCTCTTCATGTTTTTCAACACTGCTTCTTGCTCCTCCTATTTTTAAGACTGTTTCATGCTCCTCGTATTTTTCACACGTTTTGAAGATATTCACATTTTTCACACCTTTTCAGTCTCTTCATGTTTTTGAACACCGCTTCAGGCTGCTCGTATTTTGCAGAGAGTTTCATGCTCCTCATGTATTTCACACCTTTTGAAGCTCTTCATATTTTTTACACCTTTTCAGGCTCTTCATCTTTTTCAGACCTCTTCATTCTCCTCCTATTTTTCAGACCGTTTCATGCTCCTCATATTTTTGACAGCTTTTGAAGCGCTTTATATTTCTAACACCTTTTCAAGCTCTTCATGTTTTTGAACACCGCTTCATGCTCCTCCTATTTTTCTGACCGTATCATGCTCGTCATATTTTTCACACCTTTTGAAGCTCTTCGTATTTTTCACAACTTTTCACGCTCTTCATGTTTTTGAATACCACTTCATTCTCCTCCTATTTTTCAGAGAGTTTCAAGCTCCTCATGTATTTCACACCTTTTGAAGCTCTTCATATTTTTCACACCTTTTCAGTCTCTTCATGTTTTTCCACAGAACTTCATGCATCTCATATTTTTCAGACCATTTCATGCTCCTCATGTATTTCACACCTTTTGAAGATCTTCATATTTTCCACACCTTTTCAGGCTCTTCATGTTTTTCAACACCGCTTCATGCTCCTCCTATTTTTCAGACCGTTTCATGCTCCTCTTATTTTTGACACCTTTTGAAGCTCTTCATATTTTTCACAGCTTTTCAGGCTCTTCATGTGTTTGAGCCCAGCTTCATGCTCTTCCTATTTTTCAGACCGTTTCATGCTCCTCATGTATTTCACACCCTTTGAAGCTCTTCATATTTTTCACCCCTTTTCAGGCTCTTCATGTTTTTGAACAGAGCTTCATGCTCCTCCTATTTTTCAGACCGTTTCATGTTCCTCATGTATTTCACACCTTTTTAAGCTCTTCATATTTTTCACACCTTTTCAGGCTCTTCATCTTTTTCAACACCACTTCATGTTCTTCCTATTTTTCAGACTGTTTCATGCTCCTCACATTTTTGACACTTTTTGAAGCTCTTCATATTTTTCACACCTTTTCAGGTTCTCCATGCTTTTGAACACCGCTTCATGCTCCTCCTATTTTACAGACCGTTTCATGCTCGTCATATTTTTCACGCCATTTGAAGCTCTTCATATTTTTCACACCTTTTCAGGCTCTTCATGTTTTTCAACACCGCTTCATGCTCGTCTCAATTTTCAGACCGCTTCATGCTCCTCCTTTTTTTCATACCGTTTCAAGCTCCTCATATTTTTGACACCTTTTGAAGCTTTTCCTATTTTTCACATTTTTAAGCTCTTCATATTTTTCTCACGTTTTCAGGCTCTTCATGGTTTGCAACACCGCTTCATGCTCCTCCAATTTTTCAGACCTTTTCATGCTCCTCATATTTTTCACATCTTTTGAAGCTCTTCATATTTTTCACACCTTTCCAGGCTCTTCATGGTTTTGAACACCGCTTCATGCTAATCCTATTTTACAGACCGTTTCATTCTCCTCATGTATTTCACACCCTCTGAAGCTCTTCATATTTTTCACAATTTTTCAGGCTCTTCATGTTATTCAACACAGTTTCATGTTCCTCCTATTTTTCAGACCGTTTCATGCTCCTCATATTTTTGACACCTTTTGAAGCTATTCATATTTTTCACACCTATTCAGGTTCTTCATGTTTTACAACACCGCATCATTCTCCTCGTATTTTTCAGACTGTTTCATGATCCTCATTAGTTTGACACCTTCTGAAGCTCTTCATATTTTTCACACCTTCTCAAGCTCTTCATGTTTTTCAACATCGCTTTATGCTCCTCCTATTTTTCAGACTGTTTCCTGCTCCTCATAATTTTCACACCTTTTGAAGCTCTTCATGTTTTTCACACCTTTTCAGGCTCTTCATCTTTTTCAGACCTCTTCATTCTCCTCCTATTTTTCAGACCGTTTCATGGTCCTCATATTTTTGACACATTTTGAAGCTGTTCATATTTTTCACACCTTTTCAGGATCTTCATGTTTTTGAACACCGTTTCATGCTCCTCCTATTTTTCAGACCATTTCATGCTCCTCCTATTTTTCAGACCGTTTCATGGTCCTCATATTTTTGACACCTTTTTAAGCTGTTCTTATTTTTCACACCTTTTCAGGCTCTTCATGTTTTTGAACACCGTTTCATGCTCCTCCTATTTTTAAGACCGTTTCATGCTCCTCCTATTTTTCAGACCTTTTCATGCTCCTCCTATTTTTCAAACCGTTTCATGGTCCTCATATTTTTAACACCTTTTGAAGCTCTTCATATTTTTCACACCTTTTCAGGCTCTTCATGTTTTTCAACACCATTTCATGCTCCTCCTATATTTCAGACCGTTTCATGCTCCTCCTATTTTTCAGACCGTTTCATGGTCCTCATATTTTTGACACCTTTTGAAGCTGTTCATATTTTTCACACCTTTTCAGGCTCTTCATGTTTTTGAACACCGTTTCATGCTCCTCCTATTTTTCAGACCGTTTCATGCTCCTCCTATTTTTCAGACCGTTTCATGGTCCTCATATTTTTGACACCTTTTGAAGCTCTTCATATTTTTCACACCTTTTCAGGTTCTTCATGTTTTGCAACACCGCTTCATGCTCCTCCTATTTTTCTGACCGTATCATGCTCGTCATATTTTTCACACCTTTTGAAGCTCTTCGTATATTTCACATCATTTCACGCTCTTCATTTTTTTGAACACCACTTCATTCTCCTCCTATTTTTCAGAGAGTTTCAAGCCCCTCATGTATTTCACACCTTTTGAAGCTCTTCATATTTTCCACACCTTTTCAGTCTCTTCATATTTTTCCACAGAACTTCATGCATCTCATATTTTTCAGACCGTTTCATGCTCCTCATGTATTTCAAACCTTTTGAAGCTCTTCATATTTTTCACACCTTTTCAGGCTCTTCATGTTTTTGATCACCGTTTCATGCTCCTCCTATTTTTCAGACCGTTTCATGCTCCTCATATTTATGACACCTTTTGAAGCTCTTCATATCTTTGAAATCTTTTCAGGCTCTTCATGTTTGTGAACACCGCTTCATGATCCTCCTATATTACAGACCGTTTCATGCTTTTCATATTTTTGACACATTTTGAAGCTCTTCATATTTTTCACACCTTTTGAAGTTCTTCATATTTTTCACACGTTTTCAGGCTCTCAATTTCCTCAACACCGCTTCATGCCCCTCTTATTTTTCAGACCGTTTAATCCTCCTCATGTATTTCACACCTTTTGAAGCTCTTCATATTTTTCACACCTTTTCAGGCTCTTCATCTTTTTCAGACCTCTTCATTCTCCTCCTATTTTTCAGACCGTTTCATGGTCCTCATATTTTTGACACATTTTGAAGCTGTTCATATTTTTCACACCTTTTCAGGCTCTTCATGTTTTTGAACACCGTTTCATGCTCCTCCTATTTTTCAGACCATTTCATGCTCCTCCTATTTTTCAAACCGTTTCATGGTCCTCATATTTTTGACACCTTTTGAAGCTGTTCTTATTTTTCACACCTTTTCAGGCTCTTCATGTTTTTGAACACCGCTTCATGCTCCTCCTATTTTTCAGACCATTTCATGCTCCTCCTATTTTTCAAACCGTTTCATGGTCCTCATATTTTGACACGTTTTGAAGCTTCTCCTATTTTTCACAGCTTTTCAGGCTCTTCATGTTTTTGAACACTGTTTCATAATCCTCCTATTTTTCAGACCATTTCATGCTCCTCATGTATTTCACACTTTTTGAAGCTCTTCATATTTTTCACACCCTTTCAGGTTCTTCATGTTTTTGATCACCGTTTCATGCTCCTCGTATTTTTCAGACCGTTTCATGCTCCGCATATTTTTGACACCGTTTGAAGCTCTTCATATTTTTCACACCTTTTCAGGCTCTTCATGTTTTTCAACACCGCTTCATGCTCCTCCTAGTTTTCAGACTGTTTCATTCTCCTCATATTTTTGACACCTTTTGAAGCTCTTCATATATTTCACACCTTTTCAGGCTCTTCATTTTTTTCAAAACCACTTCATGATCCTCCTATTTTTCAGACCGTTTCTTGCTCATCTCATTTTTGACACCTTTTGAAGCTCTTCATATTTTTCACACCTTTTGAAGCTCTTCATATTTTTCACACATTTTCAGCCTTTTCATGTTTTTCAACACCGCTTCATGCTCCTCCTATTTTTCTGACCATTTCATGAACCTCATATTTTTCACACCTTTTGAAGCCCTTCATATTTTTCACACCTTTTCAGGCTCTTCATGTTTTTCAACACCGCTTCATGCTCCTCCTATTTTTCAAACCGTTTCATGCTCCTCATATTTTTGACACCCTTTGAAGCTCTTCATATTTTTCACACCTTTTCAGGCTCTTCATGTTTTTAAACACCGTTTCATGCTCCTCCTATTTTTCAGACCGTTTCATACTCCTAATATTTTTGACACCTTTTGAAGCTCTTCATATTTTTCACACCGTTTCATGCTCTTCATGTTTTTCAACACCGCTTCATGCTCCTCCTATTTTTCAGACCGTTTCATGCTCCTCATGTATTTCAAACCTTTTGAAGCTCGTCATATTTTTAACACCTTTTCAGTCTCTTCATGTTTTTCCACAGATCTTCATGCATCTCATATTTTTCAGACCGTTTCATGCTCCTCATGTATTTCACACCTTTTGAAGCTCTTCATATTTTTCACACCTTTTCAGGCTCTTTTTTTTTTTGAACACCGCTTCATGCTCCTCCTATTTTTCAGACCGTTTCATGCTCCTCATATTTTTGACAGCTTTTGAAGCTCTTTATATTTCTCACACCTTTTCAAGCTCTTCATGTTTTTGAACACCGTTTCATGCTCCTCCTATTTTTCAGACCTTTTCATGCTCCTCCTATTTTTCAAACCGTTTCATGGTCCTCATATTTTTAACACTTTTTGAAGCTCTTCATATTTTTCACACCTTTTCAGGCTCTTCATGTTTTTCAACACCATTTCATGCTCCTCCTATTTTTCAGACCGTTTCATGCTCCTCCTATTTTTCAGACCGTTTCATGGTCCTCATATTTTTGCCACCTTTTGAAGCTGTTCATATTTTTCACACCTTTTCAGGCTCTTCATGTTTTTGAACACCGTTTCATGCTCCTCCTATTTTTCAGACCGTTTCATGCTCCTCCTAATTTTCAGACCGTTTCATGGTCCTCATATTTTTGACACCTTTTGAAGCTGTTCATATTTTTCACACCTTTTCAGGCTCTTCATGTTTTGCAACACCGCTTCATGCTCCTCCTATTTTTCTGACCGTATCATGCTCGTCATATTTTTCACACCTTTTGAAGCTCTTCGTATTTTTCACAACTTTTCACGCTCTTCATGTTTTTGAATACCACTTCATTCTCCTCCTGTTTTTCAGAGAGTTTCAAGCTCCTCATGTATTTCACACCTTTTGAAGCTCTTCATATTTTTCACACCTTTTCAGTCTCTTCATGTTTTTCCACAGAACTTCATGCATCTCATATTTTTCAGACCGTTTCATGCCTCTCATGTATTTCACACCTTTTGAAGCTCTTCATATTTTTCACACCTTTTCAGGCTCTTCATGTTTTTGATCACCGTTTCATGCTCCTCCTATTTTTCAGACCGTTTCATGCTCCTCATATTTATGACACCTTTTGAAGCTCTTCATATCTTTCAAATCTTTTCAGGCTCTTCATGTTTGTGAACACCGCTTCATGATCCTCCTATATTTCAGACCGTTTCATGCTTTTCATATTTTTGACACATTTTGAAGCTCTTCATATTTTTCACACCTTTGAAGTTCTTCATATTTTTCACACGTTTTCAGGCTCTTCAATTTTCTCAACACCGCTTCATGCCCCTCCTATTTTTCAGACCGTTTAATCCTCCTCATGTATTTCACACCTTTTGAAGCTCTTCATATTTTTCACACCTTTTCAGGCTCTTCATGTTTTTGAACACCATTTCATGCTCCTCCTATGTTGGAAACCGTTTCATTCTCCTCATATTTTGGACAGCTTTTGAAGCTCTTCATATATTTCACACATTTTCATGCTTTTCATTTTTTTCAACACCACTTCATGCTCCTCCTATTTTTTAGACCGTTTCATGCTCATCTCATTTTGACCCCTTTTGAAGCTCTTCATATTTTTCACTACTTTTGAAGCTCTTCATATTTTTCATATTTTTGAAGCTCTTAATATTTTCACACGTTTTCAGACTCTTCATGATTTTCAACACCGCTTCATGCTCCTCATATTTTTCAGACCGTTTCATGCTCATCTCATTTTGGACACCTTTTGAAGCTCTTCATATTTTTCACTACTTTTGAAGCTCTTCATATTTTTCATATTTTTGAAGCTGTTCATATTTTTCACACCTTTTCAGGCTCTTCATGTTTTTCAACACCGCTTCATGCTCCTCCTATTTTTCAGACCGTTTCATGCTCCTCTTATTTTTGACACCTTTTGAAGCTCTTCATATTTTTCACAGCTTTTCAGGCTCTTCATGTGTTTGAGCCCAGCTTCATGCTCTTCCTATTTTTCAGACCGTTTCATGCTCCTCATGTATTTCACACCCTTTGAAGCTCTTCATATTTTTCACACCTTTTCAGGCTCTTCATGTTTTTGAACAGAGCTTCATGCTCCTCCTATTTTTCAGACCGTTTCATGTTCCTCATGTATTTCACACCTTTTTAAGCTCTTCATATTTTTCACACCTTTTCAGGCTCTTCATGTTTTTCAACACCACTTCATGCTCCTCTTAATTTTCAGACCGCTTCATGCTCCTCCTTTTTTTCATACCGTTTCAAGCTCCTCATATTTTTGACACCTTTTGAAGCTTTTCCTATTTTTCACATTTTTAAGCTCTTCATATTTTTCTCACGTTTTCAGGCTCTTCATGGTTTTCAACACCGCTTCATGCTCCTCCAATTTTTCAGACCTTTTCATGCTCCTCATATTTTTCACATCTTTTGAAGCTCTTCATATTTTTCACACCTTTCCAGGCTCTTCATGGTTTTGAACACCGCTTCATGCTAATCCTATTTTACAGACCGTTTCATTCTCCTCATGTATTTCACACCCTCTGAAGCTCTTCATTTTTTTCACAACTTTTCAGGCTCTTCATGTTATTCAACACCGTTTCATGTTCCTCCTATTTTTCAGAACGTTTCATGCTCCTCATATTTTTGACACCTTTTGAATCTATTCATATTTTTCACACCTTTTCAGGTTCTTCATGTTTTACAACACCGCATCATTCTCCTCGTATTTTTCAGACTGTTTCATGATCCTCATTAGTTTGACACCTTCTGAAGCTCTTCATATTTTTCACACCTTCTCAAGCTCTTCATGATTTTCAACATCGCTTTATGCTCCTCCTATTTTTCAGGCTGTTTCCTGCTCCTCATAATTTTCACACCTTTTGAAGCTCTTCATGTTTTTCACACCGTTTCAGTCTCTTCATGTTTTTGAACACCACTTCATGCTCCTCCAATTTTTCAGACCGTTTAATGCTCCTCATGTATTTCACATCTTTTGAAGCTCTTCATATTTTTCACACCTTTTCAGGCTCTTCATGTTTTTCAACACCGCTTCATGCTCCTCCTATTTTTCAGATTGTTTCATGCTCCTCATATTTTTGACACCTTTTGAAGCTCTTCATATTTTTCACACCTTTTCAGGCTCTTCATGTTTTACATCACTGCCTCATGCTCCTCCTATTTTTCAGAGTGTTTCATGCTCCTCATATTTTTGACACCTTTTGAAGCTCTTCATATTTTTCACACCTTTTCAAGCTCTTCATGTTTTTCAACACTGCTTCTTGCTCCTCCTATTTTTAAGACAGTTTCATGCTCCTCATATTTTTCACACGTTTTGAAGATCTTCAAATTTTTCACACCTTTTCAGTCTCTTCATGTTTTTGAACACAGCTTCATGCTGCTCGTATTTTGCAGAGAGTTTCATGCTCCTCATGTATTTCACACCTTTTGAAGCTCTTCATATTTTTCACACCTTTTCAGGCTCTTCATCTTTTTCAGACCTCTTCATTCTCCTCCTATTTTTCAGACCGTTTCATGGTCCTCATATTTTTGACACATTTTGAAGCTGTTCATATTTTTCACACCTTTTCAGGATCTTCATGTTTTTCAACACCATTTCATGCTCCTCCTATTTTTCAGACCGTTTCATGCTCCTCCTATTTTTCAGACCGTTTCATACTCCTAATATTTTTGACACCTTTTGAAGCTCTTCATATTTTTCACACCTTTTCAGGCTCTTCATGTTTTTCAACACCGCTTCATACTCCTCCTATTTTTCAGACCGTTTCATGCTCCTCATGTATTTCAAACCTTTTGAAGCTCGTCATATTTTTAACACCTTTTCAGTCTCTTCATGTTTTTCCACAGATCTTCATGCATCTCATATTTTTCAGACCGTTTCATGCTCCTCATGTATTTCACACCTTTTGAAGCTCTTCATATTTTTCACACCTTTTCAGGCTCTTTTTTTTTTGAACACCGCTTCATGCTCCTCCTATTTTTCAGACCGTTTCATGTTCCTCATATTTTTGACACGTTTTGAAGCTCTTCATATTTTTCACAACTTTTGAAGTTCTTCATATTTTTCACACGTTTTCAGGCTCTTCATCTTTTTCAACACCACTTCATGCTTCTCCTATTTTTCAGACCGTTTCAGGCTCCTCATATTTTTAACACGTTTGGAAGCTGTAAATATTTTTCACATCTTTTCAGGATCTTCAGGTTTTTGAACAGCGCTTCATGCTCTTCCTATTTTTCCGATCGTTTCTAGCTCCTCATATTTTTGATAACTTTTGAAGCTCTACATGTTTTTCACAGCTTTTCAGGCTCTTCATGTTTTTGAACACCGCTTCATGCTCCTCCTATTTTTCAGACCGTTTAATGCTCCTCCTGTATTTGACACGTTTTGATGCTCTTCATATTTTTCACACCTTTTCAGGCTCATCATGTTTTTGAACACCGTTTCATGCTCCTCCGATTTTTCAGACTGTTTCATACTCCTCATATTTTTGACACCTTTTGAAACTCTTCATATTTTTCACAACTTTTCAGGCTCTTCATGTTTTGAACACCTCTTCTTGCTCCTCCTATTTTTCAGAACGTTTCATGCTCCTCATATATTTGACACCTTTTGAAAGTCTTAATATTTTTCACACCTTTTCATGCTCTTCATCTTTTTCAAAACCGTTTCATGCTCATCCTGTTTTTCAGACTGTTTCATGCTCCTCTTATGTTTGACACCTTAAGAAGCTCTTCGTATTTTTCACACCTTTTCAGGCTCTTCATGTGTGTCAACACAGTTTCAAGCTCCTATTATTTTTCAGATCGTTTCATGCTCCTCATATTTTTGACACCTTTTGAAGCTCTTTGTATTTTTAACACCTTTTCAGGCTCTTCTTATTTTTCAACACCACTTCATGATCCTCCTATTTTTCAGACCGTTTCATGCTCCTCATATATTTGACACCTTTTGAAGCTCTTCATATTTTTCACACCTTTTGAATCTCTTCATGTTTTCAACAACACTTCATGCTCCTCCTATTTTTCATACTGTTTCATGCTCCTCATATTTTTGACACCTTTTGAAGCTCTTCATATTTTTCACACCTTTTCAGGCTCTTCATGTTTTTCAATACCGCTTCATGCTCCTCCTATATTTCAGACCGTTTCATGCTCCTCATATTTTTGACACCTTTTGAAGCTCTTCATATTTTTCACACCTTTTCAGGCTCTTCAAGTTTTTCAACACCGCTTCATGCTCCTCCTATTTTTCAGACCGTTTCATGCTCCTCCTATTTTTCAGACCGTTTCTTGCTCCTCATGTATTTCACAACTTTGGAAGCTCTTCATATTTTTCACACCTTTTCAGGCTCTCATGTTTTTGGACACAGCTTCATGATCCTCCTATTTTTCAGACCGTTTCATGCTCCTCATACTTTTCACACGTTTTGAGGCTCTTCATATTTTTCACACCTTTTCAGGCTCTTCATGTTTTTGAACACCGCTTCATGCTCCTCCTATTTTTCAGATCGTTTCATGCTCCCATATTTTTGACATCTTTTGAAGCTCTTCATATTTTTGACACCGTTTGAAGCCCTTAATATTTTTCACACGTTTTCAGGCTCTTCACGTTTTTCCAAACCGCTTCACGCTCCTCCTATTTTTCAGACCGTTTCATACTCATCATATTTTTGAGATTTTTTGAAGCTCTTCATATATTTCACACCTTTTGAAGCTCTTCATATTTTTAACATTTTTGAAGCTATTCATATTTTTCACAACTTTTCAGTCTCTTCATGTTTTTGAACACCGCTTCATGCTCCTCCTATTTTTCAGATCGTTTCATACTCATCATATTTTTGAGACCTTTTGAAGCTCTTCATTTATTTCACACCTTTTCAGGATCTTCATGTTTTTCAACAAGACTTCATGCTCCTCCTATTTTTCAGACCGTTTCTTGCTCATCTCATTTTTGCAATCTTTTGTAGCTCTTTATATTTTTCACAGGTTTTCAGGTTCTTCATGTTTTTCAACACCAATTCATGCTCCTCCTATTTTTCAGACCGTTTCATTCTCCTCATATGTTTGATACCTTTTGAAGCTCTTCATATATTTCACACCTTTTCAGGCTCTTCATGTTTTTAACACCGTTTCATGCTCCTCCTATTTATCAAACCGTTTCATGCTCCTCATTTTTGACACTTTTTGAAGCTCTTCATAATTTTCATACCTTCTCATGGTCTTCATGTTTTTGAACACCGCTTCATGCTCCTCCTATTTTTCAAACCGTTTAATGCTCCTCGTGTATTTCACACCTTTTGAAGCTCTTCATAATTTCACGCCTTTTCAGGCTCTTCAAGTTTTTGAATACCATTTCATTCTCCTCGTTTATTTCAGACCGTTTCATGCTCCTCATATTTTTTACACCTTTAGAAGCTCTTCATATTTTTCACACATTTTCAGTTTCTGCATTTTTTTGAACACCGCTTCATGCTCCTCCTTTGTTTCAGACCGTTTCAGCTCCCCATGTATTTCACAACTTTTGAAGCTCTTCATATTTGCACACCTTTTCAAGCTCTTCATGTTTTTCACAACCAGTTCATGCTCCTTCTATTTTTCAGACCGTTTCATGCTCCTTATATTTTTGACACCTTTTGAAGCTCTTCATATTTTTCACACCTTTTCAGGCTCTTCGTGTTTCTGAACACCGCTTCATGCTCCTCCTATTTTTCAGACCGTTTCATGCTCCTCATATTTTTGACACCTGTTGAAGCTCTTCATATTTTTCGTATCTTTTGAAGCTTTTCATATTTTTCACACCTTTTCAGGCTCTTCATGATTTTCAACACCGCTTCATGCTCCTCCTCTTTTTCAGAGCGTTACATGCTCCTCATATTTTTGAAACCTTTAGAAGCTCTTCATATTTTTCACACCTTTTCAGGCTCTTCATGTTTTTCAACACCGCTTCATGCTCCTCCTCTTTTTCAGACCGTTTCATGCTCATCTCATTTTGACATTTTTTGAAGCTCTTAATATTTCTAACATCTTTTGAAGCTCTTCATATTTTTCACGCCTTTTCAGGCTCTTCATGATTTTCAACACCGCTTCATGCTCCTCGTATTTTTCAGACGTTTCATGCTCCTCATATTTTTGACACCTTTTGAAGCTCTTCATATTTTTCACACCTTTTCAGGCTCTTCATATTTTTGAACACCGCTTCATGCTCCTTCTATTTTTCAGACCGTTTCATGCTCCTCATATTTTTCACACCTTTTGAAGCTCTTCATATTTTTCACACCTTTTCAGGCTGTTCATGTTTTTCAACACCAATTCATGCTCCTCCTATTTTTCAGACCGTTTCAAGCTCATCTAATTTTTGACACCTTTTGAAGCTCTTCATATTATTCACACTTTTGAAGCTATTCATATTTTTCACACCGTTTCAGGCTCTTCATGTTTTTCAACACCTCTTCATACTCCTCCTATTTTTCAGACCATTTCATGCTCCTCATGTATTTCACACCTTTTGAAGCGCTTAATATTTTTCACACCTTTCAGGCTCTTCATGTTTTTGAACACCATTTCATGCTCCTCATATTTTGCAGACCGTTTCATTCTCCTCATATTTTTCACAAATTTTGAAGCTCTTCATATATTTCACACCTTTTCAGGCTTTTCATTATTTTCAAAACCACTTCATGCTCCTCCTATTTTTCAGACCGTTTCATGCTCATCTCATTTTGACACCTGTTGAAGCTCTTCATATTTTTCGTATCTTTTGAAGCTTTTCATATTTTTCACGCCTTTTCAGGCTCTTCATGATTTTCAACACGGCTTCATGCTCCTCCTCTTTTTCAGACCGTTTCATGCTCCTCATATTTTTGAAACCTTTAGAAGCTCTTCATATTTTTCACACCTTTTCAGGCTCTTCATGTTTTTCAACACCGCTTCATGCTCCTCCTCCTTTTCAGACCGTTTCGTGCTCATCTCATTTTGACACCTTTTGAAGCTCTTAATATTTTTCAAATCTTTTGAAGCTCTTCATATTTTTCACACCTTTTCAGGCTCTTCATGATTTTCAACACCTCTTCATGCTCCTCGTATTTTTCAGACCGATTCATGCTCATCTCATTTTTGACATCTTTTGAAGCTTTTCTTATTTTTCACACCTTTTGAAGCTCTTCATATTTTTCATATTTTTGAAGCTCTTCGTATTTTCAAGCTTTTTCAGACTCTTAATGTTTTGCAACACCGCTTCATGATCCTGCTATTTTTCAGACCGTTTCATGCTCCTCATATTTTGACAGGTTTTGAGGCTTTTCATATTTTTCACACCTTTTCAGGCTCTTCATGTTTTTGAACACCGCTTCATGCTTCTCCTATTTTTCAGACCGTTTCATGCTCCTCATATTTTTGACACCTTTTGAAGCTCTTCATATTTTTCACACCTTTTCAAGCTCTTCATGTTTTTGAACACCGCTTCATGCTCCTTCTATTTTTCAGACCGTTTCATGCTCCTCATATTTTGGACACCGTTTGAAATTCTTCATATTTTTCACACCTTTTCAGGATCTTCATGTTTTTGAACACCGCTTCATGCTCCTCCTATTTTTCAGACCGTTTCATGCTCCTCATATTTTTGACACCTTTTGAAGCATTTGGTATTTTTCACAACTTTTCAGGCTCTTCATGTTTTTGAACACCGCTTCATGCTCCTCCTATTTTTCAGACCGTTTCATGCTCCTCATATTTTTGACACCTTTTGAAGCTTTTGATATTTTTCACAACTTTTCAGCCTCTTCATGTTTTTGAACACCGTTTCATGCTCCTCCTATTTTCAGACCGTTTCATGCTCCTCATGTATTTCACATGTTTTGAAGCTCTTCATATTTTGCACACCTTTTCAGGCTCTTCATGTTTTGAACACCATTTCATGCTCCTCCTGTTTTTCAGACGCTTTCATGCTCATCTCATTTTTGACAACTTTCGAAGCTCTTCATATTTTTCACACCTTTTGAAGCTTTTCATATTTTTCACACATTTCAGCCTCTTCATGTTTTTGAATGCCGCTTCATGCTCCTCCTGTTTTTCAGACCGTATCATGCTCCTCATATTTTTCACACCTTTTGAAGCTCTTCATATTTTTCACACGTTTTCAGGCTCTTCATGTTTTTAACACCATTTCATGCTCCTCCTATATATCAAACCGTTTCATGCTCCTCATTTTTGACACTTTTTGAAGCTCTTCATAATTTTCATACCTTCTCATGCTCTTCATGTTTTTGAACACCGCTTCATGCTCCTCCTATTTTTCAAACCGTTTAATGCTCCTCGTGTATTTCACACCTTTTGAAGCTCTTCATAATTTTCACGCCTTTTCAGGCTCTTCAAGTTTTTGAATACCGTTTCATTCTCCTCGTTTTTTTCAGACCGTTTCATGCTCCTCATATTTTTGACACCTTTTGAAGCTCTTCATATTATTCACACTTTTGAAGCTATTCATATTTTTCACACGTTTTCAGGCTTTTCATGTTTTTCAACACCGCTTCATGCTCCTCCTATTTTTCAGACCATTTCATGCTCCTCATGTATTTCACACCTTTTGAAGCGCTTCATATTTTTCACACCTTTTCAGGCTCTTCATGTTTTTGAACACCATTTCATGCTCCTCATATTTTGCAGACCGTTTCATTCTCCTCATATTTTTGACAACTTTTGAAGCTCTTCATATATTTCACACCTTTTCAGGCTTTTCATTATTTTCAACACCACTTCATGCTCCTCCTATTTTTCAGACCGTTTCATGCTCATCTCATTTTGACACCTGTTGAAGCTCTTCATATTTTTCGTATCTTTTGAAGCTTTTCATATTTTTCACACCTTTTCAGGCTCTTCATGATTTTCAACACGGCTTCATGCTCCTCCTCTTTTTCAGACCGTTTCATGCTCCTCATATTTTTGAAACCTTTAGAAGCTCTTCATATTTTTCACACCTTTTCAGGCTCTTCATGTTTTTCAACATCGCTACACTCTCCTCCTCCTTTTCAGACCGTTTCGTGCTCATCTCATTTTGACACCTTTTGAAGCTCTTAATATTTTTCAAATCTTTTGAAGCTCTTCATATTTTTCGCACCTTTTCAGGTTCTTCATGATTTTCAACACCTCTTCATGCTCCTCGTATTTTTCAGACCGATTCATGCTCATCTCATTTTTGACATCTTTTGAAGCTTTTCTTATTTTTCACACCTTTTGAAGCTCTTCATATTTTTCATATTTTTGAAGCTCTTCGTATTTTCAAGCGTTTTCAGACTCTTAATGTTTTGCAACACCGCTTCATGATCCTGCTATTTTTCAGACCGTTTCATGCTCCTCATATTTTTGACAGGTTTTGAGGCTTTTCATATTTTTCACCCGTTTTCAGGCTCTTCATGTTTTTGAACACCGCTTCATGCTTCTCCTATTTTTCAGACCGTTTCATGCTCCTCATATTTTTGACACCTTTTGAAGCTCTTCATATTTTTCACACCTTTTCAAGCTCTTCATGTTTTTGAACACCGCTTCATGCTCCTTCTATTTTTCAGACCGTTTCATGCTCCTCATATTTTTGACACCGTTTGAAATTCTTCATATTTTTCACACCTTTTCAGGCTCTTCATATTTTTGAACACCGCTTCATGTTCCTCCTATTTTTCAGACCGTTTCATGCTCCTCATATTTTTGACACCTTTTGAAGCATTTGGTATTTTTCACAACTTTTCAGGCTCTTCATGTTTTTGAACACCGTTTCATGCTCCTCCTATTTTTCAGACCGTTTCATGCTCCTCATGTATTTCACATCTTTTGAAGCTCTTCATATTTTGCACACCTTTTCAGGCTCTTCATGTTTTCAAAACCACTTCACGCTCCTCCTGTTTTTCAGACCGTATTATGCTCCTCATATTTTTCACACCTTTTGAAGCTCTTCATATATTTCACACCTTTTCAGGCTCTTCATTTTTTTCAACACCACTTCATTCTCCTCCTATTTTTCAGACCGTTTCATGCTCATCTCTTTTTTGACAACTTTCGAAGCTCTTCATATTTTTCACACCTTTTGAAGCTTTTCATATTTTTCACACATTTCAGGCTCTTCATGTTTTTGAATGCCGCTTCATGCTCCTCCTGTTTTTCAGACCGTATCATGCTCCTCATATTTTTCACACCTTTTGGAGCTCTTCACATTTTTCACATCTTTTCAGGCTCTTCATGTTTTGAACACCATTTCATGCTCCTCCTATTTTTCAGACCGTTTCATGCTCCTCATATTTTTGACACCTTTTGACGCTCTTCATATTTTTCACACCTTTTCAGGCTCTTCATGATTTTCAACACCGCTTCATGCTCCTCCTATTTTTCAGACCGTTTCATGCTCTTCTAAATTTTGACACCTTTTGAAGCTCTTCATATCTTTCACACCTTTTGAAACTCTTCATATTTTTCACATTTTTGAAGCTCTTCATATTTTTCACACGTTTTCAGACTCTTCATGTTTTTCAACACCGCTTCATGCTCCTCGTCTTTTTCAGACCGATTCATGATCATCTCATTTTGACACCTTTTGAAGCTCTTCATATTTCTCACATCTTTTGAAGCTCTTCATATTTTTCACACCTTTTGAAGCTCTTCATATTTTTCACACGTTTTCAGGCTCTTCATGTTTTTCAACACCGCTTCATGCTCCTCGTCTTTTTCAGACCGATTCATGCTCATCTCATTTTGACACCTTTTGAAGCTCTTAATATTTCTCACATCTTTTGAAGCTCTTCATATTATTCACACCTTTTGAAGCTATTCATATTTTTCACACGTTTTCAGGCTCTTCATGTTTTTCAACACCGCTTCATGCTCCTCCTATTTTTCAGACCATTTCATGCTCCTCATGTATTTCACACCTTTTGAAGCACTTCATATTTTTCACACCTTTTCAGGCTCTTCATGTTTTTGAACACCATTTCATGCTCCTCATATTTTCAGACCGTTTCATTCTCCTCATATTTTTGACAACTTTTGAAGCTCTTCATATATTTCACACCTTTTCAGGCTCTTCATGTTTTTCAACAACGCTTCATGATTCTCCTATTTTTCAGACCGTTTCATGCTCCTCATATTTTTGACACCTTTTGAAGCTCTTCATATTTTTCACACTTTTCAGGCTGTTCATATTTTTCAACACCTCTTCATGCTCTTCCTATTTTTCAGACCTTTTCTTGCTCCTCATATTTTTCACACCTTTTGAAGCTGTTCATATTTTTCACACCTTTTCAGGCTTTTCATGTTTTTAACACCGTTTCATGCTCCTCCTATTTATCAAACCGTTTCATGCTCCTCATTTTTGACACTTTTTGAAGCTCTTCATAATTTTCATACCTTCTCATCCTCTTCATGTTTTTGAACACCGCTTCATGCTTCTCCTATTTTTCAAACCGTTTAATGCTCCTCGTGTATTTCACACCTTTTGAAGCTCTTCATAATTTTCACGCCTTTTCAGGCTCTTCAAGTTTTTGAATACCGTTTCATTCTCCTCGTTTTTTTCAGACCGTTTCATGCTCCTCATATTTTTGACACCTTTTGAAGCTCTTCATATTTTTCACACCTTTTCATGCTCTTCATGATTTTGAACAGCGGTTCATGCTCATCCTATTTTTCAAACCGTTTCATGCTCCTCCTATTTTTTACACCTTTTGAAGCTCTTCATATTTTTCACACATTTTCAGGCATTTCATGTTTTTGAACACAGCTTCATGCTCCTCCTATTTTTCAGACCGTTTCATGCTCCTCATATTTTTGACACCTTTTGAAGCTTTTGATATTTTTCACAACTTTTCAGGCTCTTCATGTTTTTGAACACCGCTTCATGCTCCTCCTATTTTTCAGACCGTTTCATGCTCTTCTAATTTTTGACACCTTTTGAAGCTCTTCATATCTTTCACACCTTTTGAAACTCTTCATATTTTTCACATTTTTGAAGCTCTTCATATTTTTCACACGTTTTCAGACTCTTCATGTTTTTCAACACCACTTCATGCTCCTCCTATTTTTCATAATATTTCATGCCCCTCATATTTGTGACACCTTTAGAAGGTCTTCATATTTTTCACAACATTTTAGGCTCTTCATTTTTTTCTGCACCACCTTATGCTCCTCCTCTTTTTCAGACCGTTTCATGCTCCTCATATTTTTGACACATTTAGAAGCTATTCATATTTTCCACACCTTTTCAGGCTCTTCACTTTTTTCAACACCGCTTCATGCTCCTTTTATTTTTCAGAACGTTTCATGCTCATCTCGTTTTTGACACCTTTTGAAGCTCTTCATATTTTTCACAGCTTTTTAGGCTCTTCATGTTTTTCACCACGGCTTCATGCTCCTCCTATTTTACAGACAGTTTCATGATCCTCATATTTTTGACACCTTTTGAAGCTCTTCATATATTTCACACCTTTTCAGGCTCTTCATGTTTTTGACGACGGCTTCATGCTCCTCCTTTTTTCAGACCGTTTCATGCTCCTCATATATTTGACACCTTTTGAAGCTCTTCATATTTTCCACAACTTTTCAATCTCTTCATGTTTTCAACAACACTTCATGCTCATCCTATTTTTTAGACTGTTTCATGCTCCTCATATTTTTGACACCTTTTGAAGCTCTTCATATTTTTCTCACCTTTTCAGGCATTTCATGTTTTTCAACACAGTTTCATGCTCCTCCTATTTTTCAGACCGTTTCATGCAACTCATATTTTGACACCTTTTGAAACTCTTCATATTTTTCACACCTTTTCAGGCTCTTCATGTTTTTCAACACCACTTCATGCTCCTCCTTTATTTCAGACCGTTTCATGCTCCTCATATTTTTCACACCTTTTGAAGCTCTTTATATTTTTCACACCTTTTCTTGCTCTTCATGTTTTTGAACACCACTTCATGCACCTCTTATTTATCAGACCGTTTCATTCTCCTCATATTTTGACACCTTTTGAAATCTTCATATATTTCACACCTTTTCAGGCTCTTCATTTTTTTGAACACAACTTCATGCTCCTCCTATTTTTCAGACCGTTTCATGTTCATCTCTTTTTTGACACCTTTTGAAGCTCTTCATTTTTTTCATACCTTTTGAAGATCTTCATATTTTTCACACGTTTTCAGGTTCTTCATCTTTTCAACACTGCTTCATGCTCCTCCTATTTTTCAGACCGTTTTCTGCTCCTCATATTTTTGACTCCTTTTGAAGCTCTTCATATATTTCACACATTTTCAGGCTCTTCATATTTTTGAACACCGCTTCAGGTTCCTCCTATTTTTCCGACCGTTTCATGCTCCTCATATTTTTGACACATTTTGAAGCTCTTCATATTTTTCACACCTTTTCAGGCTCTTCGTGTTTTTGAACACCGCTTCATGCTCCTCCTATTTTTCAGATCGTTTCATGCTCCTCATATTTTTGACACCTGTTGAATCTCTTCATATTTTTCGTATCTTTAGAAGCTCTTCATATTTTTCACACCTTTTCAGGCTCTTCATGATTTTCAACACGGCTTCCTGCTCCTCCTCTTTTTCAGACCGTTTCATGCTCCTCATATTTTTGAAACCTTTAGAAGCTCTTCATATTTTTCACACCTTTTCAGGCTCTTCATGTTTTTCAACACCGCTTCACGCTCCTCCTCCTTTTCAGACCGTTTCGTGCTCATCTCATTTTGACACCTTTTGAAGCTCTTAATATTTTCAAATCTTTTGAAGCTCTTCATATTTTTCACACCTTTTCAGGCTCTTCATGATTTTCAACACCTCTTCATGCTCCTCGTATTTTTCAGACCGATTCATGCTCATCTCATTTTTGACATCTTTTGAAGCTTTTCCTTTTTTTCACACCTTTTGAAGCTATTCATATTTTTCATATTTTTGAAGCTCTTCGTATTTTCAAGCGTTTTCAGACTCTTAATGTTTTGCAACACCGCTTCATGCTCCTCCTATTTTTCAGACCGTTTCATGCTCCTCATATTTTTGACTCCTTTTGAAGGTTTTGATATTTTTCACAACTTTTCAGGCTCTTCATGTTTTTGAACACCGCTTCATGCTCCTCCTATTTTTCAGACCGTTTCATGCTCCTCATATTTTTGACACCTTTTGAAGCTTTTGATATTTTTCACAACTTTTCAGCCTCTTCAAGTTTTTGAACACCGTTTCATGCTCCTCCGATTTTTCAGACCGTTTCATGCTCCTCATGTATTTCACATCTTTTGAAGCTCTTCATATTTTGCACACCTTTTCAGGCTCTTCATGTTTTCAAAACCACTTCACGCTCCTCCTGTTTTTCAGACCGTATTATGCTCCTCATATTTTTCACACCTTTTGAGGCTCTTCATATATTTCACACCTTTTCAGGCTCTTCATTTTTTTCAACACCACTTCATGCTCCTCCTATTTTTCAGACCGTTTCATGCTCATCTCATTTTTGACAACTTTCGAAGCTCTTCATATTTTTCACACCTTTTGAAGCTTTTCATATTTTTCACACATTTCAGGCTCTTCATGTTTTTGAATGCCGCTTCATGCTCCTCCTGTTTTTCAGACCGTATCATGCTCCTCATATTTTTCACACCTTTTGGAGCTCTTCACATTTTTCACATCTTTTCAGGCTCTTCATGTTTTGAACACCATTTCATGCTCCTCCTATTTTTCAGACCGTTTCATGCTCCTCATATTTTTGACACCTTTTGAAGCTCTTCATATTTTTCACACCTTTTCAGGCTCTTCATGATTTTCAACACCGCTTCATGCTCCTCCTATTTTTCAGACCGTTTCACGCTCTTCTAATTTTTGACACCTTTTGAAGCTCTTCATATCTTTCACACCTTTTGAAACTCTTCATATTTTTCACATTTTTGAAGCTCTTCATATTTTTCACACGTTTTTAGACTCTTCATGTTTTTCAACACCACTTCATGCTCCTCCTATTTTTCATAATATTTCATGCCCCTCATATTTGTGACACCTTTAGAAGGTCATCATATTTTTCACAACTTTTTAGGCTCTTCATTTTTTTCTGCACCACTTCATGCTCCTCCTCTTTTTCAGACCGTTTCATGCTCCTCATATCTTTGACACATTTAGAAGCTATTCATATTTTCCACACCTTTTCAGGCTCTTCACTTTTTTCAACACCGCTTCATGCTCCTTTTATTTTTCAGAACGTTTCATGCTCATCTCGTTTTTGACACCTTTTGAAGCTCTTCATATTTTTCACACCTTTTCAGGCTCTTCACTTTTTTCAACACCGCTTCATGCTCCTCCAATTTTTCAGACCGTTTCATGCTCCTGATACTTTTGACACCTTTTGAAGGTCTTCATATTTTTCAAACCTTTTGAAACTCTTCATATATTTCACACCTTTTCAGGCTCTTTATGTTTTTGAACACTACTTCATGCTCCTCCTATATTTCAGACCTTTTCATGCTCCTGCAATTTTTTGAACCGTTTCATACTCCTAATATATTTGACACGTTTTGAGGCTCTTCATATTTTTCACAACTTTTCAGGCTCTTCATGATTTTCAACACCACTTCATGCTCTTCCTATTTTTCAGTCCCTTTCATGCTAATCTAATTTTTGACACTTTTTGAAGCTCTTCATATTTTTCACACATTTTCAGGCTCTTCTTGTTTTTCAACACCGCTTCATGCTCCTCCTTTTTTTCGGACTGTTTCATGCTCCTCATACTTTTGACACCTTTTGAAGCTCTTCATATGTTTCACACCTTTTGAAACTCTTCATATTTTTCACACCTTTTAAGGCTCTTCATGTTTCTCAACACAACTTCATGCTCCTCCTATTTTTCAGACCCTTTCATGCTAATCTATATTTTGACACCTTTTGAAGCTCTTCATATGTTTCACACCTTTTGAAGCTCTTCATATTTTCCCACCTTTTCAGGCTCTTCATGTTTTTCAACATCGCTTCATGCTCCTCCTAATTTTCAGACCGTTTCATGCTCCTCATATTTTGACACCTTTTGAATCTCCTCATGTTTTTTATACCTTTTCAGGCTCTTCATGTTTTTGAACACCGCTTCTTGCTCCTCCTATTTTTCAGACCGTTTCATGCTCCTCATATTTTTGACACCTTTAGAAGATCTTCATATTTTTCACACCTTTTCAGGCTCTTCATGTTATTGAACACCGCTAGATGTTCCTCCTATTTCTCAGACTGTTTCATGCTCCTCTTGTGTTTCACACCTTTTGAAGCTCTTCATATTTTTCACACCTTTTCAGGCTCTTCATGATTTTCAACACCGCTTAATGCTCCTCCTCTTTTTCAGACCGTTTCATGCTCCTCATATTTTTGAAACCTTTAGAAGCTCTTCATATTTTTCACACCTTTTCAGGCTCTTCATGTTTTTCAACACCGCTTCACGTTCCTCCTCCTTTTCAGACCGTTTCGTGCTCATCTCATTTTGACACCTTTTGAAGCTCTTAATATTTTTCAAATCTTTTGAAGCTCTTCATATTTTTCACACCTTTTCAGGCTCTTCATGATTTTCAACACCTCTTCATGCTCCTCGTATTTTTCAGACCGATTCATGCTCATCTCATTTTTGACATCTTTTGAAGCTTTTCTTATTTTTCACACCTTTTGAAGCTCTTCATATTTTTCATATTTTTGAAGCTCTTCGTATTTTCAAGCTTTTTCAGACTCTTAATGTTTTGCAACACCGCTTCATGATCCTGCTATTTTTCAGACCGTTTCATGCTCCTCATATTTTGACAGGTTTTGAGGCTTTTCATATTTTTCACACCTTTTCAGGCTCTTCATGTTTTTGAACACCGCTTCATGCTTCTCCTATTTTTCAGACCGTTTCATGCTCCTCATATTTTTGACACCTTTTGAAGCTCTTCATATTTTTCACACCTTTTCAAGCTCTTCATGTTTTTGAACACCGCTTCATGCTCCTTCTATTTTTCAGACCGTTTCATGCTCCTCATATTTTGGACACCGTTTGAAATTCTTCATATTTTTCACACCTTTTCAGGATCTTCATGTTTTTGAACACCGCTTCATGCTCCTCCTATTTTTCAGACCGTTTCATGCTCCTCATATTTTTGACACCTTTTGAAGCATTTGGTATTTTTCACAACTTTTCAGGCTCTTCATGTTTTTGAACACCGCTTCATGCTCCTCCTATTTTTCAGACCGTTTCATGCTCCTCATATTTTTGACACCTTTTGAAGCTTTTGATATTTTTCACAACTTTTCAGCCTCTTCATGTTTTTGAACACCGTTTCATGCTCCTCCTATTTTCAGACCGTTTCATGCTCCTCATGTATTTCACATGTTTTGAAGCTCTTCATATTTTGCACACCTTTTCAGGCTCTTCATGTTTTGAACACCATTTCATGCTCCTCCTGTTTTTCAGACGCTTTCATGCTCATGTCATTTTTGACAACTTTCGAAGCTCTTCATATTTTTCACACCTTTTGAAGCTTTTCATATTTTTCACACATTTCAGCCTCTTCATGTTTTTGAATGCCGCTTCATGCTCCTCCTGTTTTTCAGACCGTATCATGCTCCTCATATTTTTCACACCTTTTGAAGCTCTTCATATTTTTCACACGTTTTCAGGCTCTTCATGTTTTTAACACCATTTCATGCTCCTCCTATATATCAAACCGTTTCATGCTCCTCATTTTTGACACTTTTTGAAGCTCTTCATAATTTTCATACCTTCTCATGCTCTTCATGTTTTTGAACACCGCTTCATGCTCCTCCTATTTTTCAAACCGTTTAATGCTCCTCGTGTATTTCACACCTTTTGAAGCTCTTCATAATTTTCACGCCTTTTCAGGCTCTTCAAGTTTTTGAATACCGTTTCATTCTCCTCGTTTTTTTCAGACCGTTTCATGCTCCTCATATTTTTGACACCTTTTGAAGCTCTTCATATTATTCACACTTTTGAAGCTATTCATATTTTTCACACGTTTTCAGGCTTTTCATGTTTTTCAACACCGCTTCATGCTCCTCCTATTTTTCAGACCATTTCATGCTCCTCATGTATTTCACACCTTTTGAAGCGCTTCATATTTTTCACACCTTTTCAGGCTCTTCATGTTTTTGAACACCATTTCATGCTCCTCATATTTTGCAGACCGTTTCATTCTCCTCATATTTTTGACAACTTTTGAAGCTCTTCATATATTTCACACCTTTTCAGGCTTTTCATTATTTTCAACACCACTTCATGCTCCTCCTATTTTTCAGACCGTTTCATGCTCATCTCATTTTGACACCTGTTGAAGCTCTTCATATTTTTCGTATCTTTTGAAGCTTTTCATATTTTTCACACCTTTTCAGGCTCTTCATGATTTTCAACACGGCTTCATGCTCCTCCTCTTTTTCAGACCGTTTCATGCTCCTCATATTTTTGAAACCTTTAGAAGCTCTTCATATTTTTCACACCTTTTCAGGCTCTTCATGTTTTTCAACATCGCTACACTCTCCTCCTCCTTTTCAGACCGTTTCGTGCTCATCTCATTTTGACACCTTTTGAAGCTCTTAATATTTTTCAAATCTTTTGAAGCTCTTCATATTTTTCGCACCTTTTCAGGTTCTTCATGATTTTCAACACCTCTTCATGCTCCTCGTATTTTTCAGACCGATTCATGCTCATCTCATTTTTGACATCTTTTGAAGCTTTTCTTATTTTTCACACCTTTTGAAGCTCTTCATATTTTTCATATTTTTGAAGCTCTTCGTATTTTCAAGCGTTTTCAGACTCTTAATGTTTTGCAACACCGCTTCATGATCCTGCTATTTTTCAGACCGTTTCATGCTCCTCATATTTTTGACAGGTTTTGAGGCTTTTCATATTTTTCACCCGTTTTCAGGCTCTTCATGTTTTTGAACACCGCTTCATGCTTCTCCTATTTTTCAGACCGTTTCATGCTCCTCATATTTTTGACACCTTTTGAAGCTCTTCATATTTTTCACACCTTTTCAAGCTCTTCATGTTTTTGAACACCGCTTCATGCTCCTTCTATTTTTCAGACCGTTTCATGCTCCTCATATTTTTGACACCGTTTGAAATTCTTCATATTTTTCACACCTTTTTTAGGCTCTTCATATTTTTGAACACCGCTTCATGTTCCTCCTATTTTTCAGACCGTTTCATGCTCCTCATATTTTTGACACCTTTTGAAGCATTTGGTATTTTTCACAACTTTTCAGGCTCTTCATGTTTTTGAACACCGTTTCATGCTCCTCCTATTTTTCAGACCGTTTCATGCTCCTCATGTATTTCACATCTTTTGAAGCTCTTCATATTTTGCACACCTTTTCAGGCTCTTCATGTTTTCAAAACCACTTCACGCTCCTCCTGTTTTTCAGACCGTATTATGCTCCTCATATTTTTCACACCTTTTGAAGCTCTTCATATATTTCACACCTTTTCAGGCTCTTCATTTTTTTCAACACCACTTCATTCTCCTCCTATTTTTCAGACCGTTTCATGCTCATCTCTTTTTTGACAACTTTCGAAGCTCTTCATATTTTTCACACCTTTTGAAGCTTTTCATATTTTTCACACATTTCAGGCTCTTCATGTTTTTGAATGCCGCTTCATGCTCCTCCTGTTTTTCAGACCGTATCATGCTCCTCATATTTTTCACACCTTTTGGAGCTCTTCACATTTTTCACATCTTTTCAGGCTCTTCATGTTTTGAACACCATTTCATGCTCCTCCTATTTTTCAGACCGTTTCATGCTCCTCATATTTTTGACACCTTTTGACGCTCTTCATATTTTTCACACCTTTTCAGGCTCTTCATGATTTTCAACACCGCTTCATGCTCCTCCTATTTTTCAGACCGTTTCATGCTCTTCTAAATTTTGACACCTTTTGAAGCTCTTCATATCTTTCACACCTTTTGAAACTCTTCATATTTTTCACATTTTTGAAGCTCTTCATATTTTTCACACGTTTTCAGACTCTTCATGTTTTTCAACACCGCTTCATGCTCCTCGTCTTTTTCAGACCGATTCATGATCATCTCATTTTGACACCTTTTGAAGCTCTTCATATTTCTCACATCTTTTGAAGCTCTTCATATTTTTCACACCTTTTGAAGCTCTTCATATTTTTCACACGTTTTCAGGCTCTTCATGTTTTTCAACACCGCTTCATGCTCCTCGTCTTTTTCAGACCGATTCATGCTCATCTCATTTTGACACCTTTTGAAGCTCTTAATATTTCTCACATCTTTTGAAGCTCTTCATATTATTCACACCTTTTGAAGCTATTCATATTTTTCACACGTTTTCAGGCTCTTCATGTTTTTCAACACCGCTTCATGCTCCTCCTATTTTTCAGACCATTTCATGCTCCTCATGTATTTCACACCTTTTGAAGCACTTCATATTTTTCACACCTTTTCAGGCTCTTCATGTTTTTGAACACCATTTCATGCTCCTCATATTTTCAGACCGTTTCATTCTCCTCATATTTTTGACAACTTTTGAAGCTCTTCATATATTTCACACCTTTTCAGGCTCTTCATGTTTTTCAACAACGCTTCATGATTCTCCTATTTTTCAGACCGTTTCATGCTCCTCATATTTTTGACACCTTTTGAAGCTCTTCATATTTTTCACACTTTTCAGGCTGTTCATATTTTTCAACACCTCTTCATGCTCTTCCTATTTTTCAGACCTTTTCTTGCTCCTCATATTTTTCACACCTTTTGAAGCTGTTCATATTTTTCACACCTTTTCAGGCTTTTCATGTTTTTAACACCGTTTCATGCTCCTCCTATTTATCAAACCGTTTCATGCTCCTCATTTTTGACACTTTTTGAAGCTCTTCATAATTTTCATACCTTCTCATCCTCTTCATGTTTTTGAACACCACTTCATGCTTCTCCTATTTTTCAAACCGTTTAATGCTCCTCGTGTATTTCACACCTTTTGAAGCTCTTCATAATTTTCACGCCTTTTCAGGCTCTTCAAGTTTTTGAATACCGTTTCATTCTCCTCGTTTTTTTCAGACCGTTTCATGCTCCTCATATTTTTGACACCTTTTGAAGCTCTTCATATTTTTCACACCTTTTCATGCTCTTCATGATTTTGAACAGCGGTTCATGCTCATCCTATTTTTCAAACCGTTTCATGCTCCTCCTATTTTTTACACCTTTTGAAGCTCTTCATATTTTTCACACATTTTCAGGCATTTCATGTTTTTGAACACAGCTTCATGCTCCTCCTATTTTTCAGACCGTTTCATGCTCCTCATATTTTTGACACCTTTTGAAGCTTTTGATATTTTTCACAACTTTTCAGGCTCTTCATGTTTTTGAACACCGCTTCATGCTCCTCCTATTTTTCAGACCGTTTCATGCTCTTCTAATTTTTGACACCTTTTGAAGCTCTTCATATCTTTCACACCTTTTGAAACTCTTCATATTTTTCACATTTTTGAAGCTCTTCATATTTTTCACACGTTTTCAGACTCTTCATGTTTTTCAACACCACTTCATGCTCCTCCTATTTTTCATAATATTTCATGCCCCTCATATTTGTGACACCTTTAGAAGGTCTTCATATTTTTCACAACATTTTAGGCTCTTCATTTTTTTCTGCACCACCTTATGCTCCTCCTCTTTTTCAGACCGTTTCATGCTCCTCATATTTTTGACACATTTAGAAGCTATTCATATTTTCCACACCTTTTCAGGCTCTTCACTTTTTTCAACACCGCTTCATGCTCCTTTTATTTTTCAGAACGTTTCATGCTCATCTCGTTTTTGACACCTTTTGAAGCTCTTCATATTTTTCACAGCTTTTTAGGCTCTTCATGTTTTTCACCACGGCTTCATGCTCCTCCTATTTTACAGACAGTTTCATGATCCTCATATTTTTGACACCTTTTGAAGCTCTTCATATATTTCACACCTTTTCAGGCTCTTCATGTTTTTGACGACGGCTTCATGCTCCTCCTTTTTTCAGACCGTTTCATGCTCCTCATATATTTGACACCTTTTGAAGCTCTTCATATTTTCCACAACTTTTCAATCTCTTCATGTTTTCAACAACACTTCATGCTCATCCTATTTTTTAGACTGTTTCATGCTCCTCATATTTTTGACACCTTTTGAAGCTCTTCATATTTTTCTCACCTTTTCAGGCATTTCATGTTTTTCAACACAGTTTCATGCTCCTCCTATTTTTCAGACCGTTTCATGCAACTCATATTTTGACACCTTTTGAAACTCTTCATATTTTTCACACCTTTTCAGGCTCTTCATGTTTTTCAACACCACTTCATGCTCCTCCTTTATTTCAGACCGTTTCATGCTCCTCATATTTTTCACACCTTTTGAAGCTCTTTATATTTTTCACACCTTTTCTTGCTCTTCATGTTTTTGAACACCACTTCATGCACCTCTTATTTATCAGACCGTTTCATTCTCCTCATATTTTGACACCTTTTGAAATCTTCATATATTTCACACCTTTTCAGGCTCTTCATTTTTTTGAACACAACTTCATGCTCCTCCTATTTTTCAGACCGTTTCATGTTCATCTCTTTTTTGACACCTTTTGAAGCTCTTCATTTTTTTCATACCTTTTGAAGATCTTCATATTTTTCACACGTTTTCAGGCTCTTCATCTTTTCAACACTGCTTCATGCTCCTCCTATTTTTCAGACCGTTTTCTGCTCCTCATATTTTTGACTCCTTTTGAAGCTCTTCATATATTTCACACATTTTCAGGCTCTTCATATTTTTGAACATCGCTTCAGGTTCCTCCTATTTTTCCGACCGTTTCATGCTCCTCATATTTTTGACACATTTTGAAGCTCTTCATATTTTTCACACCTTTTCAGGCTCTTCGTGTTTTTGAACACCGCTTCATGCTCCTCCTATTTTTCAGATCGTTTCATGCTCCTCATATTTTTGACACCTGTTGAATCTCTTCATATTTTTCGTATCTTTAGAAGCTCTTCATATTTTTCACACCTTTTCAGGCTCTTCATGATTTTCAACACGGCTTCCTGCTCCTCCTCTTTTTCAGACCGTTTCATGCTCCTCATATTTTTGAAACCTTTAGAAGCTCTTCATATTTTTCACACCTTTTCAGGCTCTTCATGTTTTTCAACACCGCTTCACGCTCCTCCTCCTTTTCAGACCGTTTCGTGCTCATCTCATTTTGACACCTTTTGAAGCTCTTAATATTTTCAAATCTTTTGAAGCTCTTCATATTTTTCACACCTTTTCAGGCTCTTCATGATTTTCAACACCTCTTCATGCTCCTCGTATTTTTCAGACCGATTCATGCTCATCTCATTTTTGACATCTTTTGAAGCTTTTCCTTTTTTTCACACCTTTTGAAGCTATTCATATTTTTCATATTTTTGAAGCTCTTCGTATTTTCAAGCGTTTTCAGACTCTTAATGTTTTGCAACACCGCTTCATGCTCCTCCTATTTTTCAGACCGTTTCATGCTCCTCATATTTTTGACACCTTTTGAAGGTTTTGATATTTTTCACAACTTTTCAGGCTCTTCATGTTTTTGAACACCGCTTCATGCTCCTCCTATTTTTCAGACCGTTTCATGCTCCTCATATTTTTGACACCTTTTGAAGCTTTTGATATTTTTCACAACTTTTCAGCCTCTTCAAGTTTTTGAACACCGTTTCATGCTCCTCCGATTTTTCAGACCGTTTCATGCTCCTCATGTATTTCACATCTTTTGAATCTCTTCATATTTTGCACACCTTTTCAGGCTCTTCATGTTTTCAAAACCACTTCACGCTCCTCCTGTTTTTCAGACCGTATTATGCTCCTCATATTTTTCACACCTTTTGAGGCTCTTCATATATTTCACACCTTTTCAGGCTCTTCATTTTTTTCAACACCACTTCATGCTCCTCCTATTTTTCAGACCGTTTCATGCTCATCTCATTTTTGACAACTTTCGAAGCTCTTCATATTTTTCACACCTTTTGAAGCTTTTCATATTTTTCACACATTTCAGGCTCTTCATGTTTTTGAATGCCGCTTCATGCTCCTCCTGTTTTTCAGACCGTATCATGCTCCTCATATTTTTCACACCTTTTGGAGCTCTTCACATTTTTCACATCTTTTCAGGCTCTTCATGTTTTGAACACCATTTCATGCTCCTCCTATTTTTCAGACCGTTTCATGCTCCTCATATTTTTGACACCTTTTGAAGCTCTTCATATTTTTCACACCTTTTCAGGCTCTTCATGATTTTCAACACCGCTTCATGCTCCTCCTATTTTTCAGACCGTTTCACGCTCTTCTAATTTTTGACACCTTTTGAAGCTCTTCATATCTTTCACACCTTTTGAAACTCTTCATATTTTTCACATTTTTGAAGCTCTTCATATTTTTCACACGTTTTTAGACTCTTCATGTTTTTCAACACCACTTCATGCTCCTCCTATTTTTCATAATATTTCATGCCCCTCATATTTGTGACACCTTTAGAAGGTCATCATATTTTTCACAACTTTTTAGGCTCTTCATTTTTTTCTGCACCACTTCATGCTCCTCCTCTTTTTCAGACCGTTTCATGCTCCTCATATCTTTGACACATTTAGAAGCTATTCATATTTTCCACACCTTTTCAGGCTCTTCACTTTTTTCAACACCGCTTCATGCTCCTTTTATTTTTCAGAACGTTTCATGCTCATCTCGTTTTTGACACCTTTTGAAGCTCTTCATATTTTTCACACCTTTTCAGGCTCTTCACTTTTTTCAACACCGCTTCATGCTCCTCCAATTTTTCAGACCGTTTCATGCTCCTGATACTTTTGACACCTTTTGAAGGTCTTCATATTTTTCAAACCTTTTGAAACTCTTCATATATTTCACACCTTTTCAGGCTCTTTATGTTTTTGAACACTACTTCATGCTCCTCCTATATTTCAGACCTTTTCATGCTCCTGCAATTTTTTGAACCGTTTCATACTCCTAATATATTTGACACGTTTTGAGGCTCTTCATATTTTTCACAACTTTTCAGGCTATTCATGATTTTCAACACCACTTCATGCTCTTCCTATTTTTCAGTCCCTTTCATGCTAATCTAATTTTTGACACTTTTTGAAGCTCTTCATATTTTTCACACATTTTCAGGCTCTTGTTTTTCAACACCGCTTCATGCTCCTCCTTTTTTTCAGACTGTTTCATGCTCCTCATACTTTTGACACCTTTTGAAGCTCTTCATATGTTTCACACCTTTTGAAACTCTTCATATTTTTCACACCTTTTAAGGCTCTTCATGTTTCTCAACACAACTTCATGCTCCTCCTATTTTTCAGACCCTTTCATGCTAATCTATATTTTGACACCTTTTGAAGCTCTTCATATGTTTCACACCTTTTGAAGCTCTTCATATTTTCCCACCTTTTCAGGCTCTTCATGTTTTTCAACATCGCTTCATGCTCCTCCTAATTTTCAGACCGTTTCATGCTCCTCATATTTTGACACCTTTTGAATCTCCTCATGTTTTTTATACCTTTTCAGGCTCTTCATGTTTTTGAACACCGCTTCTTGCTCCTCCTATTTTTCAGACCGTTTCATGCTCCTCATATTTTTGACACCTTTAGAAGATCTTCATATTTTTCACACCTTTTCAGGCTCTTCATGTTATTGAACACCGCTAGATGTTCCTCCTATTTCTCAGACTGTTTCATGCTCCTCTTGTGTTTCACACCTTTTGAAGCTCTTCATATTTTTCACACCTTTTCAGGCTCTTCATGATTTTCAACACCGCTTAATGCTCCTCCTCTTTTTCAGACCGTTTCATGCTCCTCATATTTTTGAAACCTTTAGAAGCTCTTCATATTTTTCACACCTTTTCAGGCTCTTCATGTTTTTCAACACCGCTTCACGTTCCTCCTCCTTTTCAGACCGTTTCGTGCTCATCTCATTTTGACACCTTTTGAAGCTCTTAATATTTTTCAAATCTTTTGAAGCTCTTCATATTTTTCACACCTTTTCAGGCTCTTCATGATTTTCAACACCTCTTCATGCTCCTCGTATTTTTCAGACCGATTCATGCTCATCTCATTTTTGACATCTTTTGAAGCTTTTCTTATTTTTCACACCTTTTGAAGCTCTTCATATTTTTCATATTTTTGAAGCTCTTCGTATTTTCAAGCTTTTTCAGACTCTTAATGTTTTGCAACACCGCTTCATGATCCTGCTATTTTTCAGACCGTTTCATGCTCCTCATATTTTGACAGGTTTTGAGGCTTTTCATATTTTTCACACCTTTTCAGGCTCTTCATGTTTTTGAACACCGCTTCATGCTTCTCCTATTTTTCAGACCGTTTCATGCTCCTCATATTTTTGACACCTTTTGAAGCTCTTCATATTTTTCACACCTTTTCAAGCTCTTCATGTTTTTGAACACCGCTTCATGCTCCTTCTATTTTTCAGACCGTTTCATGCTCCTCATATTTTGGACACCGTTTGAAATTCTTCATATTTTTCACACCTTTTCAGGATCTTCATGTTTTTGAACACCGCTTCATGCTCCTCCTATTTTTCAGACCGTTTCATGCTCCTCATATTTTTGACACCTTTTGAAGGTTTTGATATTTTTCACAACTTTTCAGGCTCTTCATGTTTTTGAACACCGCTTCATGCTCCTCCTATTTTTCAGACCGTTTCATGCTCCTCATATTTTTGACACCTTTTGAAGCTTTTGATATTTTTCACAACTTTTCAGCCTCTTCAAGTTTTTGAACACCGTTTCATGCTCCTCCTATTTTTCAGACCGTTTCATGCTCCTCATGTATTTCACATCTTTTGAAGCTCTTCATATTTTGCACACCTTTTCAGGCTCTTCATGTTTTCAAAACCACTTCACGCTCCTCCTGTTTTTCAGACCGTATTATGCTCCTCATATTTTTCACACCTTTTGAAGCTCTTCATATATTTCACACCTTTTCAGGCTCTTCATTTTTTTCAACACCACTTCATGCTCCTCCTATTTTTCAGACCGTTTCATGCTCATCTCATTTTTGACAACTTTCGAAGCTCTTCATATTTTTCACACCTTTTGAAGCTTTTCATATTTTTCACACATTTCAGGCTCTTCATGTTTTTGAATGCCTCTTCATGCTCCTCCTGTTTTTCAGACCGTATCATGCTCCTCATATTTTTCACACCTTTTGGAGCTCTTCACATTTTTCACATCTTTTCAGGCTCTTCATGTTTTGAACACCATTTCATGTTCCTCCTATTTTTCAGACCGTTTCATGCTCCTCATATTTTTGACACCTTTTGAAGCTCTTCATATTTTTCACACCTTTTCAGGCTCTTCATGATTTTCAACACCGCTTCATGCTCCTCCTATTTTTCAGACCGTTTCATGCTCTTCTAATTTTTGACACCTTTTGAAGCTCTTCATATCTTTCACACCTTTTGAAACTCTTCATATTTTTCACATTTTTGAAGCTCTTCATATTTTTCACACGTTTTCAGACTCTTCATGTTTTTCAACACCACTTCATGCTCCTCCTATTTTTCATAATATTTCATGCCCCTCATATTTGTGACACCTTTAGAAGGTCTTCATATTTTTCACAACTTTTTAGGCTCTTCATTTTTTTCTGCACCACTTCATGCTCCTCCTCTTTTTCAGACCGTTTCATGCTCCTCATATCTTTGACACATTTAGAAGCTATTCATATTTTCCACACCTTTTCAGGCTCTTCACTTTTTTCAACACCGCTTCATGCTCCTTTTATTTTTCAGAACGTTTCATGCTCATCTCGTTTTTGACACCTTTTGAAGCTCTTCATATTTTTCACACCTTTTCAGGCTCTTCACTTTTTTCAACACCGCTTCATGCTCCTCCAATTTTTCAGACCGTTTCATGCTCCTCATACTTTTGACACCTTTTGAAGGTCTTCATATTTTTCAAACCTTTTGAAACTCTTCATATATTTCACACCTTTTCAGGCTCTTCATGATTTTCAACACCACTACATGCTCCTCCTATTTTTCATAACCTTTCATGCTAATCTAATTTTTGACACCTTTTGAAGCTCTTCATATTTTTCACACCTTTTCAGGCTCTTCATGATTTTCAACACCGCTTCATGCTCCTCCTATTTTTCTGACCGTTTCATGCTCATCTAATTTTTGACACCTTTGAAGCTCTTTATATTTTTCACACCTTTTGAAGCTCTTCATATTTTTCACATTTTTGAACCTCTTCATATTTTTCACACCTTTTCAGGCTCTTTATGTTTTTGAACACTACTTCATGCTCCTCCTATATTTCAGACCTTTTCATGCTCCTGCAATTTTTTGAAGCGTTTCATACTCCTAATATATTTGACACGTTTTGAGGCTCTTCATATTTTTCACAACTTTTCAGGCTATTCATGATTTTCAACACCACTTCATGCTCTTCCTATTTTTCAGTCCCTTTCATGCTAATCTAATTTTTGACACTTTTTGAAGCTCTTCATTTTTTCACACATTTTCAGGCTCTTCTTGTTTTTCAACACCGCTTCATGCTCCTCTTTTTTTTCGGACTGTTTCATGCTCCTCATACTTTTGACACCTTTTGAAGCTCTTCATATGTTTCACACCTTTTGAAACTCTTCATATTTTTCACACCTTTTAAGGCTCTTCATGTTTCTCAACACAACTTCATGCTCCTCCTATTTTTCAGACCCTTTCATGCTAATCTATATTTTGACACCTTTTGAAGCTCTTAATATGTTTCACACCTTTTGAAGCTCTTCATATTTTCCCACCTTTTCAGGCTCTTCATGTTTTTCAACATCGCTTCATGCTCCTCCTAATTTTCAGACCGTTTCATGCTCCTCATATTTTGAAACCTTTTGAATCTCCTCATATTTTTTATACCTTTTCAGGCTCTTCATGTTTTTGAACACCGCTTCTTGCTCCTCCTATTTTTCAGACCGTTTCATGCTTCTCATATTTTTGACACCTTTAGAAGATCTTCATATTTTTCACACCTTTTCAGGCTCTTCATGTTATTGAACACCGCTAGATGTTCCTCCTATTTCTCAGACTGTTTCATGCTCCTCTTGTGTTTCACACCTTTTGAAGCTCTTCATATTTTTCACACCTTTTCAGGCTCTTCATATTTTTGAACACCGTTTCATGCTCCTCCTAATTTTCAGAACGTTTCATGTTTCTCAGGTATTTCACATCTTTTGAAGCTCTTCATATTTTTTACACCTTTTCAGGCTCTTCATGTTTTTCAACACCGCTTCATGCTCCTCCTATATTTCAGACCGTTTCATGCTCCTCATATTTTTGACACCTTTAGAAGCTCTTCATATTTTTCACACCTTTTCAGGCTCTTCATGTTTTTCAACACCGATTCATGCTCCTCCTATTTTTAAGACCGTTTCTTTCTCCTCATATTTTTGACTCCTTTTGAAGCTCTTCAAATATTTCACACCTTTTCAGGCTCTTCATGTTTTTCAACACTGCTTCATGCTCCTCCTATATTTCAGAACGTTTCATGCTCCTTATATTTTTCACACCTTTTGAAGCTGTTCATATTTTTCACACCTTTTTAGCCTCTTCATGTTTTTCAACACCGCTTCATGCTCCTCCTATTTTTCAGACCGTTTCATGCTCCTCACGTATTTCACACCTTCGAAGCTCTTCATATTTTTCAAACCTTTTCAGGCTCTTCATGTTTTTCAATACCGCTTCTAGGTCCTCCTATTTTTCAGACCGTTTCATGCTCCTCATATTCTTGACACCTTTTGAAGCTCTTCATATTTTTCACACCTTTTAAGGCTCTTCATGGTTTGAACACCGGTTCATGCTCCTGCTAATTTTCAGACCCTTTCATGCCAATCTAATTTTTGACACCTTTTGAAGCTCTTCATATTTTTCACACCTTTTGAAGGTGTTCCTATTTTTCACACTTTTTGAGGCTCTTCATCTTTTTCCACACCACTTCATGCTTCTCCTATTTTTCAGACCGTTTCATACTCCTCAGGTATTTCACACTTTTGAAGCTTTTTATATTTTTCACACCTTTTCAGACTCTTCATGTTTTTAATCAGCGTTTCATGCTCCTCCTATTTTTCAGAACGTTTCATGCTCCTCATATTTTGACACCTTTTAAAGCTATTCATATTTTTCACACCGTTTCAGGCTCTTCATGTTTTTGAACACCGATTCATGCTCCTCCTATTTTTCAGATCGTTTCATGCTCTTTATATTTTTGACACCTTTTGAAGCTCTTCATATTTTTCACACTTTCATCCTCTTCAAGTTTTTCAACAACACTTCATGCTCCTCCTATTTTTCAGACCGTTTCATGCTCCTCTATAATTTTGACACCTTTAGAAGCTCTTCATATTTTTCACACCTTTTCAGGCTCTTCATGTTTTTCAACACACTTCATGCTCCTCCTATTTTTCAGACCGTTTCATGCTCCTCATATTTTTGACACCTTTAGAAGCTCTTCATGTTTTTTCACTCCTTTTCAGGCTCTTCATTTTTTTCAACACCACTTCATGCTCCTCCTATTTTTCAGATCGTTTCATGCTCATCTAATTTCTGACACCTTTTGAAGCTCTTCATATTTTACACTCCTTTTGAAGCTCTTCATATGTTTCACACGTTTTCAGGCTCTTCACGTTTTTCAACACCGCTTAATGGTGCTTCTATTTTTCAGACCGTTTCATGCTCCTCATATTTTGACACGTTATGAAGCTCTTTATATTTTTCACACCTTTTCAGGCTCTTCACGTTTTTGAACAACGCTTCATGCTCCTCTTATTTTCAGACCGTTTCATGCTCCTCGTATTTTTGACACCTTTTGAATCTCTTCATATTTTTCACATCTTTTCAGGCTTTTAATGTTTTTGAACACCACTTCATGCTCCTCCTGTTTTTCAGACAGTTTCATGCTCCTCATATTTTTCACACCTTTTGAAGCTCTTCATATTTTTCACACCTTTTCAGGCTCTTCATGATTTTCAACACCGCTTCATGCTCCTCCTATTTTTCTGACCGTTTCATGCTCATCTAATTTTTGACACCTTTGAAGCTCTTTATATTTTTCACACCTTTTCAAGCTCTTCATATTTTTCACATTTTTGAACCTCTTCATATTTTTCACACCTTTTCAGGCTCTTTATGTTTTTGAACACTACTTCATGCTCCTCCTATATTTCAGACCTTTTCATGCTCCTGCAATTTTTTGAAGCGTTTCATACTCCTAATATATTTGACACGTTTTGAGGCTCTTCATATTTTTCACAACTTTTCAGGCTATTCATGATTTTCAACACCACTTCATGCTCTTCCTATTTTTCAGTCCCTTTCATGCTAATCTAATTTTTGACACTTTTTGAAGCTCTTCATTTTTTCACACATTTTCAGGCTCTTCTTGTTTTTCAACACCGCTTCATGCTCCTCTTTTTTTTCGGACTGTTTCATGCTCCTCATACTTTTGACACCTTTTGAAGCTCTTCATATGTTTCACACCTTTTGAAACTCTTCATATTTTTCACACCTTTTAAGGCTCTTCATGTTTCTCAACACAACTTCATGCTCCTCCTATTTTTCAGACCCTTTCATGCTAATCTATATTTTGACACCTTTTGAAGCTCTTAATATGTTTCACACCTTTTGAAGCTCTTCATATTTTCCCACCTTTTCAGGCTCTTCATGTTTTTCAACATCGCTTCATGCTCCTCCTAATTTTCAGACCGTTTCATGCTCCTCATATTTTGAAACCTTTTGAATCTCCTCATATTTTTTATACCTTTTCAGGCTCTTCATGTTTTTGAACACCGCTTCTTGCTCCTCCTATTTTTCAGACCGTTTCATGCTTCTCATATTTTTGACACCTTTAGAAGATCTTCATATTTTTCACACCTTTTCAGGCTCTTCATGTTATTGAACACCGCTAGATGTTCCTCCTATTTCTCAGACTGTTTCATGCTCCTCTTGTGTTTCACACCTTTTGAAGCTCTTCATATTTTTCACACCTTTTCAGGCTCTTCATGTTTTTGAACACCGTTTCATGCTCCTCCTAATTTTCAGAACGTTTCATGTTTCTCAGGTATTTCACATCTTTTGAAGCTCTTCATATTTTTTACACCTTTTCAGGCTCTTCATGTTTTTCAACACCGCTTCATGCTCCTCCTATATTTCAGACCGTTTCATGCTCCTCATATTTTTGACACCTTTAGAAGCTCTTCATATTTTTCACACCTTTTCAGGCTCTTCATGTTTTTCAACACCGATTCATGCTCCTCCTATTTTTAAGACCGTTTCTTTCTCCTCATATTTTTGACTCCTTTTGAAGCTCTTCAAATATTTCACACCTTTTCAGGCTCTTCATGTTTTTCAACACTGCTTCATGCTCCTCCTATATTTCAGAACGTTTCATGCTCCTTATATTTTTCACACCTTTTGAAGCTGTTCATATTTTTCACACCTTTTTAGCCTCTTCATGTTTTTCAACACCGCTTCATGCTCCTCCTATTTTTCAGACCGTTTCATGCTCCTCACGTATTTCACACCTTCGAAGCTCTTCATATTTTTCAAACCTTTTCAGGCTCTTCATGTTTTTCAATACCGCTTCTAGGTCCTCCTATTTTTCAGACCGTTTCATGCTCCTCATATTCTTGACACCTTTTGAAGCTCTTCATATTTTTCACACCTTTTAAGGCTCTTCATGGTTTGAACACCGGTTCATGCTCCTGCTAATTTTCAGACCCTTTCATGCCAATCTAATTTTTGACACCTTTTGAAGCTCTTCATATTTTTCACACCTTTTGAAGGTGTTCCTATTTTTCACACTTTTTGAGGCTCTTCATCTTTTTCCACACCACTTCATGCTTCTCCTATTTTTCAGACCGTTTCATACTCCTCAGGTATTTCACACTTTTGAAGCTTTTTATATTTTTCACACCTTTTCAGACTCTTCATGTTTTTAATCAGCGTTTCATGCTCCTCCTATTTTTCAGAACGTTTCATGCTCCTCATATTTTGACACCTTTTAAAGCTATTCATATTTTTCACACCGTTTCAGGCTCTTCATGTTTTTGAACACCGATTCATGCTCCTCCTATTTTTCAGATCGTTTCATGCTCTTTATATTTTTGACACCTTTTGAAGCTCTTCATATTTTTCACACTTTTCATCCTCTTCAAGTTTTTCAACAACACTTCATGCTCCTCCTATTTTTCAGACCGTTTCATGCTCCTCATAATTTTGACACCTTTAGAAGCTCTTCATATTTTTCACACCTTTTCAGGCTCTTCATGTTTTTCAACACCACTTCATGCTCCTCCTATTTTTCAGACCGTTTCATGCTCCTCATATTTTTGACACCTTTAGAAGCTCTTCATGTTTTTCACTCCTTTTCAGGCTCTTCATTTTTTTCAACACCACTTCATGCTCCTCCTATTTTTCAGATCGTTTCATGCTCATCTAATTTCTGACACCTTTTGAAGCTCTTCATATTTTACACTCCTTTTGAAGCTCTTCATATGTTTCACACGTTTTCAGGCTCTTCACGTTTTTCAACACCGCTTAATGGTGCTTCTATTTTTCAGACCGTTTCATGCTCCTCATATTTTGACACGTTATGAAGCTCTTTATATTTTTCACACCTTTTCAGGCTCTTCACGTTTTTGAACAACGCTTCATGCTCCTCTTATTTTTCAGACCGTTTCATGCTCCTCGTATTTTTGACACCTTTTGAATCTCTTCATATTTTTCACATCTTTTCAGGCTTTTAATGTTTTTGAACACCACTTCATGCTCCTCCTGTTTTTCAGACAGTTTCATGCTCCTCATATTTTTCACACCTTTTGAAGCTCTTCATATTTTTCACACCTTTTCAGGCTCTTCATGTTTTTGATCACCGTTTCATGCTCCTATATTTTTCAGACCGTTTCATGCTCCTCATATTTTTGACACCTTTTGAACTCTTCATATTATCCACATCTTTTTAAGCTCTTCATATTTTTCACAACTTTTCAGACTCTTCATGTTTTTCAACAAGGCTTCTTGCTCCTCCTATTTTTCAGAGAGTTTCATGCTCCTCATGTATTTCACACCTTTTGAAGCTCTTCATATTTTTCACAGCTTTTCAGGCTCTTCATGTTTTTCAACACCACTTCATGATCCTGCTTTTTTTTAGGCCATTTCATTGTCCTCATATTTTTGACACCTTTAGAAGCTCTTCATTTTTTTCGCACCTTTTCAAGCTCTTCATGTTGTTCAACACTGCTTCATACTCCTCCTATTTTTCAGACCGTTGCATGCTCCTCATAATTTTCACACCTTTTGAAGCTCTTCATATTTTTGACACCTTTTGAAGCTCTTCATATTTTTCACACCTTTGCAGGCTCCTCGTGTTTTTGAACACCGCTTCATGCTCCTCCTATTTTTCAGATCGTTTCATGCTCCTCATATTTTTGACACCTGTTGAAGCTCTTCATATTTTTCGTATCTTTTGAAGCTTTTCATATTTTTCACACCTTTTCAGGCTCTTCATGTTTTTCAACACCGCTTCATGCTCCTCCTATTTTTCAGACCGTTTCATGCTCATCTCATTTTGACACCTTTTGAAGCTCTTAATATTTCTCACATCTTTTGAAGCTCTTCATATTTTTCACGCCTTTTCAGGCTCTTCATGATTTTCAACACCGCTTCATGCTCCTCGTATTTTTCAGACGTTTCATGCTCCTCATATTTTTGACACCTTTTGAAGCTCTTCATATTTTTCACACCTTTTCAGGGTCTTCATATTTTTGAACACCGCTTCATGCTCCTTCTATTTTTCAGACCGTTTCATTCTCCTCATATTTTTCACACCTTTTGAAGCTCTTCATATTTTTCACACCTTTTCAGGCTGTTCATGTTTTTCAACACCAATTCATGCTCCTCCTATTTTTCAGACCGTTTCAAGCTCATCTAATTTCTGACACCTTTTGAAGCTCTTCATAATATTCACACCTTTTAAAGCTATTCATATTTTTCACACGTTTTCAGGCTCTTCATGTTTTTCAACACCACTTCATGCTCCTCCTATTTTTCAGACCATTTCATGCTCCTCATGTATTTCACACCTTTTGAAGCGCTTCATATTTTTCACACCTTTTCAGGCTCTTCATGTTTTTGAACACCATTTCATGCTCCTCATATTTTGCAGACCGTTTCATTCTCCTCATATTTTTGACAACTTTTGAAGCTCTTCATATATTTCACACCTTTTCAGGCTTTTCATTATTTTCAACACCACTTCATGCTCCTCCTATTTTTCAGACCGTTTCATGCTCATCTCATTTTGACACCTGTTGAAGCTCTTCATATTTTTCATATCTTTTGAAGCTTTTGATATTTTTCACAACTTTTCAGGCTCTTCATGTTTTTGAACACCGTTTCATGCTCCTCCTATTTTACAGACAGTTTCATGATCCTCATATTTTTGACACCTTTTTAAGCTCTTCATATTTTTCACAGCTTTTTAGGCTCTTCATGTTTTTCAACACGGCTTCATGCTCCTCCTATTTTACAGACAGTTTCATGATCCTCATATTTTTGACACCTTTTGAAGCTCCTCATATATTTCACACCTTTTCAGGCTCTTCATGTTTTTGACGACGGCTTCATGCTCCTCCTTTTTTCAGACCGTTTCATGCTCCTCATATATTTGACACCTTTTGAAGCTCTTCATATTTTCCACAACTTTTCAATCTCTTCATGTTTTCAACAACACTTCATGCTCAACCTATTTTTTAGACTGTTTCATGCTCCTCATATTTTTGACACCTTTTGAAGCTCTTCATATTTTTCTCACCTTTTCAGGCATTTCATGTTTTTCAACACAGTTTCATGCTCCTCCTATTTTTCAGACCGTTTCATGCAACTCATATTTTGACACCTTTTGAAACTCTTCATATTTTTCACACCTTTTCAGGCTCTTCATGTTTTTCAACACCACTTCATGCTCCTCCTTTATTTCAGACCGTTTCATGCTCCTCATATTTTTCACACCTTTTGAAGCTCTTTATATTTTTCACACCTTTTCTTGCTCTTCATGTTTTTGAACACCACTTCATGCACCTCCTATTTATCAGACCGTTTCATTCTACTCATATTTTGACACCTTTTGAAATCTTCATATATTTGACACCTTTTCAGGCTCTTCATTTTTTTGAACACAACTTCATGCTCCTCCTATTTTTCAGACCGTTTCATGTTCATCTCTTTTTTGACACCTTTTGAAGCTCTTCATTTTTTTCATACCTTTTGAAGATCTTCATATTTTTCACACGTTTTCAGGCTCTTCATCTTTTCAACCCCGCTTCATGCTCCTCCTATTTTTCAGACCGTTTTCTGCTCCTCATATTTTTGACTCCTTTTGAAGCTCTTCATATATTTCACACATTTTCAGGCTCTTCATATTTTTGAACACCGCTTCAGGTTCCTCCTATTTTTCCGACCGTTTCATGCTCCTCATATTTTTGACAGATTTTGAAGCTCTTCATATTTTTCACACCTTTTCAGGCTCTTTGTGTTTTTGAACACCGCTTCATGCTCCTCCTATTTTTCAGATCGTTTCATGCTCCTCATATTTTTGACACCTGTTGAAGCTCTTCATATTTTTCGTATCTTTAGAAGCTCTTCATATTTTTCACACCTTTTCAGGCTCTTCATGATTTTCAACACCGCTTAATGCTCCTCCTCTTTTTCAGACCGTTTCATGCTCCTCATATTTTTGAAACCTTTAGAAGCTCTTCTTATTTTTCACACCTTTTCAGGCTCTTCATGTTTTTCAACACCGCTTCACACTCCTCCTCCTTTTCAGACCGTTTCGTGCTCATCTCATTTTGACACCTTATGAAGCTCTTAATATTTTTCAAATCTTTTGAAGCTCTTCATATTTTTCACACATTTTCAGGCTCTTCATGATTTTCAACACCTCTTCATGCTCCTCGTATTTTTCAGACCGATTCATGCTCATCTCATTTTGAACATGTTTTGAAGCTTTTCTTATTTTCACACCTTTTGAAGCTCTTCATATTTTTCATATTTTTGAAGCTCTTCGTATTTTCAAGCGTTTTCAGACTCTTAATGTTTTGCAACACCGCTTCATGATCCTGCTATTTTTCAGACCGTTTCATGCTCCTCATATTTTTGACAGGTTTTGAGGCTTTTCATATTTTTCACACGTTTTCAGGCTCTTCATGTTTTTGAACACCGCTTCATGCTTCTCCTATTTTTCAGACCGTTTCATGCTCCTCATATTTTTCACACCTTTTGAAGTTCTTCATATTTTTCACACCTTTTCAAGCTCTTCATGTTTTTGAACACCGCTTCATGCTCCTTCTATTTTTCAGACCGTTTCATTCTCCTCATATTTTTATCACCTTTTGAATCTCCTCATATTTTTTATACCTTTTCAGGCTCTTCATGTTTTTGAACACCGCTTCTTGCTCCTCCTATTTTTCAGACCGTTTCATGCTCTTCATATTTTTGACACCTTTAGAAGATCTTCATATTTTTCACACCTTTTCAGGCTCTTCATGTTATTGAACACCGCTAGATGTTCCTCCTATTTTTCAGACTGTTTCATGCTCCTCTTGTATTTCACACCTTTTGAAGCTCTTCATATTTTTCACACCTTTTCAGGCTCTTCATGTTTTTGAACACCGTTTCATGCTCCTCCTATTTTTCAGAACGTTTCATGCTCCTCAGGTATTTCACACCTTTTGAAGCTCTTCATATTTTTTACACCTTTTCAGGCTCTTCATGTTTTTCAACACCGCTTCATGCTCCTCCTATATTTCAGACCGTTTCATGCTCCTCATATTTTTGACACCTTTAGAAGCTCTTCATATTTTTCACACCTTTTCATGCTCTTCATGTTTTTCAACACCGCTTCATGCTCCTCCTATTTTTAAGACCGTTTCATTCTCCTCATATTTTTGACTCCTTTTGAAGCTCTTCAAATATTTCACACCTTTTCAGGCTCTTCATGTTTTTCAACACCGCTTCATGCTCCTCCTATATTTCAGACCGTTTCATGCTCCTTATATTTTTCACACCTTTTGAAGCTGTTCATATTTTTCACACCTTTTCAGGCTCTTCATGTTTTTCAACAACGCTTCATGCTCCTCCTATTTTTCAGACCGTTTCATGCTCCTCACGTATTTCACACCTTCGAAGCTCTTCATATTTTTCAAACCTTTTCAGGCTCTTCATGTTTTTCAATACCGCTTCATGGTCCTCCTATTTTTCAGACCGTTTCATGCTCCTCATATTTTTGACACCTTTTGAAGCTCTTCATATTTTTCACACCTTTTAAGGCTCTTCATGGTTTTGAACACCGGTTCATGCTCCTGCTAATTTTCAGACCCTTTCATGCCAATCTAATTTTTGACACCTTTTGAAGCTCTTCATATTTTTCACACCTTTTGAAGCTGTTCATATTTTTCACACTTTTGGAGGCTCTTCATCTTTTTCCACACCACTTCATGCTTCTCCTATTTTTCAGACCGTTTCATACTCCTCAGGTATTTCACACTTTTGAAGCTTTTTATATTTTTCACACCTTTTCAGACTCTTCATGTTTTTAATCAGCGTTTCATGCTCCTCCTATTATTCAGATCGTTTCATGCTATTTATATTTTTGACACCTTTTGAAGCTCTTCATATTTTTCACACCTTTTAAGGCTCTTCATGGTTTTGAACACCGGTTCATGCTCCTGCTAATTTTCAGACCCTTTCATGCCAATCTAATTTTTGACACCTTTTTAAGCTCTTCATATTTTTCACACCTTTTGAAGCTGTTCATATATTTCACACTTTTTGAGGCTCTTCATCTTTTTCCACACCACTTCATGCTCCTCCTATTTTTCAGACCGTTTCATGCTCCTCATATTTTTGACACCTTTAGAAGCTCTTCATGTTTTTCACACCTTTTCAGGCTCTTCATTTTTTTCAACACCACTTCATGCTCCTCCTATTTTTCAGACCGTTTCATGCTCATCTAATTTCTGACACCTTTTGAAGCTCTTCATATTTTTCACTCCTTTTGAAGCTCTTCATTTGTTTCACACGTTTTCAGGCTCTTCATGTTTTTCAACACCGCTTAATGGTACTTCTATTTTTCAGACCGTTTCATGCTCCTCATATTTTGACACGTTATGAAGCTCTTTATATTTTTCACACCTTTTCAGGCTCTTCACGTTTTTGAACAACGCTTCATGCTCCTCTTATTTTTCAGACCGTTTCATGCTCCTCGTAATTTTGACACCTTTTGAACTTTTCATATTATCCATATCTTTTGAAGCTCTTCATATTTTTCACAACTTTTCAGACTCTTCATGTTTTTCAACGAGGCTTCTTGCTCCTCCTATTTTTCAGAAAGTTTCATGCTCCTCATGTATTTCACACCTTTTGAAGCTCTTCATATTTTTCACAGCTTTTCAGGCTCTTCATGTTTTTCAACACCGCTTCATGATCCTCCTACTTTTTAGGCCATTTCATTGTCCTCATATTTTTGACACCTTTAGAAGCTCTGCATTTTTTTCGCACCTTTTCAAGCTCTTCATGTTGTTAAACACCGCTTCATACTCCTCCTGATTTTCAGACCGTTGCATGCTCCTCATAATTTTCACACCTTTTGAAGCTCTTCATATTTTTCACACCTTTTGAAGCTCTTCATATTTTTCACACCTTTTGAAGCTCTTCATATTTTTCACACCTTTTGAAGCTCTTAATGTTTATCAATACCATTTCATCCTCCTCCTATTTTTCAGACCCTTTCATGCAAATCTAAATTTTGACACCTTTTGAAGCTCTTCATATGTTTCACACCTTTTGAAGCTCTTCATATTTTTCACACCTTTTAAGGCTCTTCATGTTTCTCAACACAAGTTCATGCTCCTCCTATTTTTCAGACCCTTTCATGCTAATCTAAATTTTGACACATTTTGAAGCTCTTCATATGTTTCACACCTTTTGAAGCTCTTCATATTTTTCACACCTTTTCAGGCTCTTCATGTTTCTCAACACAAGTTCATGCTCCTCCTATTTTTCAGACCCTTTCATGCTAATCTAAATTTTGACACATTTTGAAGCTCTTCATATGTTTCCCACCTTTTGAAGCTCTTCATATTTTTCACACCTTTTAAGGCTCTTCATGTTTCTCAACACAAGTTCATGCTCCTCCTATTTTTCAGACCCTTTCATGCTAATCTAAATTTTGACACCTTTTGAAGCTCTTCATATTTTTCACACCTTTTCAGGCTCTTCATGTTTTTGTACACCGTTTCATGTTCCTTCTATTTTTCAGACCATTTCATGCTGCTCATATTTTTGAAATCTTTTGAAGCCCTTCATATTTTTCACAGCTTTTCAGGCTCTTCATGTTTTTGAACACCGCTTCATGCTCCTCCTTTTTTTCAAACCGTTTCATAATCCTCATATTTTTGATACCTTTAGAAGCTCTTTGTATTTTTCACACCTTTTCAGGCCCTTCATGGTTTTGAACACCGCTTCAGGGTCCTCCTATTTTTCAGACCGTTTCATGCTCCTCATGTATTTCACAGCTTTTGAAGCTCTTCATATTTTTCACACCTTTTGAAGTTCTTCATATTTTTCACATTTTTGAAGCTCTTCATATTTTTCACACTTTTTCAGGCTCCTCATGTTTTTCAACACCGCTTCATGCTCCTCCTATTTTTCAGACCGTTTCATGCTCCTCATGTATTTCACACATTTTGAAGCTCTTCATATTTTACACAACTTTTCAGGCTCTTCATGTTTTTGAACACAGCTTCATTCTCCTCCTATTTTTCAGACCATTTAATGCTCCTCATGTATTTCAAACCTTTTCAAGGTCTTCATATTTTTCACAACTTTTCAGGCTGTTCATGTTTTTGAACACCGCTTCATGCTCCTCCTATTTTTCACACCGTTTAATGCTCCTCATGTATTTCAAACCTTTTGAAGGTCTTCATATTTTTCACACCTTTTCAGGCTCTTCATGTTTTTCAACACCGCTTCATGCTCATCCTATTTTTCAGACTGTTTCATGGCCCTCATATTTTTGACACCTATTGAAGCTCTTCATATTTTTCACACCTTTTCAGGCTCTTTTTTTTTTTCAACACCGCTTCATGGTCTTCCTATTTTTCAGACCGTTTCATGCTCGTTTCATTTTTGACACCTTTTGAAGCTTTTCATATTTTTCACAGCTTTTCAGGCTCTTCATGTTTTTGAACACTGCTTCATGCTCCTCCTATTTTTCAGAGAGTTTCATGCTCCTCATGTATTTCACACCTTTTGAAGCTCTTCATATTTTTCACACCGTTTCAGGCTCTTCATGTTTTTCCACACCACTTCATGCTTCTCCTGTTTTTCACCCCGTTTCATGCTCCTCATGAATTTCACACCTTTTGAAGCTCTTCATACTTTTCACACCTTTTCAGGCTCTTCATGTTTTTCCACACCGCTTCATGCTCCTCCTATTTTTCAGACATTTTCATGCTCCTCATATTTTTGACACCTTTTGAAGCTCTTCATATATTTCACAGCTTTTCAGGCTCTTTTTTTTTTTTTCAACACCACCTCATGCTCCTCCTATTTTTCAGACCGTTTCATGCTCATCTCATGTTTGACACCTTTTGAAGCTCTTCATATGTTTCACACCTTTTGAAGTTCTTCATATTTTTCACACCTTTTCAGGCTCTTCATGTTTTTCAACACCGCTTCATGCTCCTCCTATTTTTCTGACCGTTTCATGCTCCTCATATTCTTGACACCTTTTGGAGCTCTTCATATTTTTCACATCTTTTCAGGCTCTTCATGTTTTTGAACACCACTTCATGCTCCTCCTATTTTTCAGACCTTTTCATGCTCCTCATATTCTTGACACCATTTGAAGCTCTTCATATTTTTCACACCTTTTCAGGCTCTTCATGTTTTTGAACACCGCTTCATGCTCCTCCTATTTTTCAGACCGTTTCATGCTCCTCATAGTTTTCACACCTTTTGAAGCTCTTCATATTTTTCACACCTTTTCAGGCTCTTCATGTTTTTGAACACTGCTTCATGCTCCTCCTATTTTTCAGACCGTTTCATGCTCCTCATATTTTTGACACATTTAGAAGCTCTTCATATTTTTCTCACCTCTTCAGGCTCTTCATGTTTTTGAACACCGCTTCATGGTCCTCCTATATTTCAGACCGTTTCATTCTCCTCATGTATTTCACATGTTTTGAAGCTCTTCATATTTTTCACACCTTTTCAGGCTCTTCATGTTTTTGAACACCGTTTCATGCTCCTCCGATTTTTCAGACCGTTTCATGCTCCTAATAATTTTGACACCTTTAGAAGCTGTTCAATTTTTCACACCTTTTGAAGTTCTTCATATATTTCACACCTTTTCAGACTCTTCATGTTTTTCAACACCACTTCATCCTCCTCCTATTTTTCAGAACGTTTCATGCTCATCTAATTTTTGACACCTTTTCAAGCTCTTTATATTTTTCACACCCTTTCAGGCTCTTCGTGATTTTCAACCCGGCCTCATGCTCCTCCTATTTTCACACCGTTTCTTGCTATTCTCATTTTTGACATTTTTTGAAACTCCTCATATTTTTTACACCTTTAGAAACCCTTCATAATTTTCACAACTTTTCAGGCTCTTGATGTTTTTCAACACCGCTTCATGCTCCTCCTATGTTTCAGACCGTTTCATCCTCCTCATATTTTTGACACCTTTTGAAGCTCTTCATATTTTTCACACCTTTTGAGGCTCTTCATGATTTTCAACACCGTTTCATGATCCTCCTATTTATCGGACCATTTCATGCTCCTCATATTTTTGAAACCTGTTGAAGCTCTTCATATTTTCCCACCTTTCCAGGCTCTTCATGTTTTTCAACACCGCTTCACGCTCCTCCTAATTTTCAGAACGTTTCATGCTCCTCATATTTTTCTCACCTTTTGAAGCTGATCATATTTTGCACACCTTTTCAGGCTCTTCATGTTTTTCAACACCGCTTCATGATCCTCCTATTTTTTGGACCTATTCATGCTCCTCATATTTTTGACACCTTTTGAAGCTCTTCATATTTTTCTCACTTTTTGAAGCTCTTCATATTTTTCACACCTTTTCAGACTCTTCATGTTTTTGAACACCGCTTCATGCTCCTCCTATTTTTCAGACCGTTTCATGCTCCTCATATTCTTGACACCATTTGAAGATCTTCATATTTTTCACACCTTTTCAGGCTCTTCATGTTTTTGAACACCGCTTCATGCTCCTCCTATTTTTCAGACCGTTTCATGCTCCTCATAGTTTTCACACCTTTTGAAGCTCTTCATATTTTTGACACCTTTTAAGGCTCTTCATGTTTATCAACACCACTTCATGCTCCTCCTATTTTTCAGACCCTTTCCTGCAAATCTAAATTTTGACATCTTTTGAAGCTCTTCATATGATTCACACCTTTAGAAGCTCTTCATATTTTTCACACCTTTTCAGGCTCTTCATGTATTTGAACACCGGTTCATGCTCCTCCTATTTTTCAGACCGTTTCTTGCTCCTCGTATTTTTCACACCTTTTGAAGCACTTCATATTTTTCACACCTTTTGAGGCTCTTCATGATTTTCAACACCGTTTCATGATCCTCCTATTAATCAGACCATTTCATGCTCCTCATATTTCTGAAACCTGTTGAAGCTCTTCATATTTTTCCACCTTTTCAGGCTCTTCATGTTTTTCAACACCGCTTCACGCTCCTCCTAATTTTCAGACCGTTTCATGCTCCTCATATTTTTCTCACCTTTTGAAACTGATCATATTTTGCACACCTTTTCAGGCTCTTCATGTTTTTCAACACCGCTTCATGATCCTCCTATTTTTCGGACCTTTTCATGCTCCTCATATTTTTGACACCTTTTGAAGCTCTTCATATTTTTCACACCTTTTCAGACTCTTCATGTTTTTGAACACCGATTCATGCTCCTCCTATTTTTCAGACCTTTTCTTGCACATCTGATTTATGACACCTTTTGAAGCTCTTCATATTTTTCACGCCTTTTCAGGCTCTTCATGTTTTTCAAAACCACTTAATGATCCTCCTATTTTTCATACCGTTTCTTACTCCTCATATTTTTGACATTTTTTGAGGCTCTTCCTATTTTTCGCAACTTTTCAGGCTCTTCATGTTTTTGAACACGGTTTCATGCTCCTCCTAATTTTTAGACCGTTTCATGCTCCTCATATATTTGACATCTTTTGAAGCTCTTCATATTTTTCACACCTTTTGAACCTCTTCATATGTTTTACACCTTTTCAGGCTCTTCATGTTTTTCAACACCGCTTCATGATCCTCCTATTTTTCGGACCGTTTCATGCTCCTCATATTTTTGACACCTTTTGAAGCTCTTCATATTTTTGACACCTTTTGAAGCTCTTCATATATTTCACACCTATTCAGGCTCTTCATTTTTTTCAACACCACTTCATGCTCCTCCTATTTTTCAGACCGTTTCATGCTCATCTCATTTTTGACACCTTTTGAAGCTCTTCATATTTTTCACACCTTTTGAAGCTCTTCCTATTTTTCACACCTTTTCAGGCTCTTCATGTTTTTGAACACCTCTTCATGCTCCTCTTATTTTTCAGACCGTTTCATGCTCCTCATATTTTTGACACTTTTCGAAGTTTTTCGTATTTTTCACACCTTTTCAGGCTCTTCAAGTTTATCAACACCACTTCAAGCTCCTCGTTTTTTGCAGACCGTTTCATGCTCCTCATATTTTTGACACCTTTTGAGGCTCTTCATATTTTTCACAACTTTTCAGGCTCTTCATTTTTCAACACCGCTTCATGCTCCTCCTATTTTTCAGAGAGTTTCATGCTCCTCATGTATTTCACACCATTTGAAGCTCTTCATATTATTAACAACTTTTCGGGCTCTTCATATTTTTCCACACCACTTCATGCTTCTCTTATTTTTCAGGCCGTTTCATGCTCCTCATGTATTTCACACCTTTGAAACTCTTCATAATATTCACACATTTTCAGGCTCTTCATGTTTTTGATCACCGTTTCATGCTCCTCCTATTTTTCAGACCGTTTCATTCTCCTCATGTTTTTGACACCTTTTGAAGCTCTTCATATATTTCACACCTTTTCAGGCTTTTCATTTTTTTCAACACCACTTCATGCTCCTCCTATTTTTCAGACCGTTTCATGCTCCTCATAATTTTGACACCTGTTGAAGCTCTTTATATTTTTCACACTTTTTCAGGCTCTTCATATTTTTCAACACCACATCATGCTCCTCCTATTTTTCAGACCGTTTCATGCTCCTCATAATTTTGACACATTTTGAAGCTCTATATATTTCTCACACCTCTTCAGGCTCTTCATGTTTTTGAGCACCACTTCATGCTCTTCCTATTTTTCAGACCGTTACATGCTGCTCATGTATTTCACACCTTTTAAAGCTCTTCATATTTTTCAGACCTTTTCATTCTTTTCATGTTTCTGAACACCGCTTCATGCTCCTCCTATTTTTCAGACCGTTTCATGCTTCTCATATTTTTCACACCTTTTGATGCTCTTCATATTTTTCCCCTCTTTTCAGGCTCTTCATGTTTTTGAACACCGCTTCATGCTCCTCCTATTTTTCAGACCGTTTGATGCTCCTCATATTTTTGACACCTTTTGAAGCTCTTCATTTTTCTCACACCTTTTCAGGCTCTTCATGTTTTTCACCACCGGTTCATGCTCCACTTATTTTTCAGAACGTTTCATGCTCCTAATATTTTTTACACCTTTTAAAATAGACTTTCAAATAAAGGAAGTGAAAAGAGACAAAGAAGGACACTACATAATGATCAAAGGATCAATCAAAAAAGAAGATATAACAATTATAAATATATATGCACCCAACATAGGAGCACCGCAATATGTACGACAAACGCTAACAAGTATGAAAGAGGAAATTAATAGTAACACAATAATAGTGGGAGACTTTAATACCCCACTCACAACTATGGATAGATCAACTAAACAGAAAATTAACAAGGAAACACAAACCTTAAATGACACAATGGACCAGCTAGTCCTAATTGATATCTATAGGACATTTCACCCCAAAACAATCAACTTCACCTTTTTCTCAATTGCACACGGAACATTCTCCAGAATAGATCACATCCTGGGCCATAAATCTGGTCTTGGAAAATTCAAAAAAATTGAAATCATTCCAGTCATCTTTTCTGACCACAGTGCAGTAAGATTAGATCTCAATTGAAGCTCTTCATATTTTTCACATCTTTGCAGTCTCTGCATTTTTTTGAACACTGCTTCATGCTCCTCCTATTTTTCAGACCGTTTCATGCTCATCTCATTTTTGACAACTTTTGAAGCTCTTCATATTTTTCACACCTTTTGAAGCTCTTCATATTTTTCACACCTTTTTAGGCTCTTCATGTTTTTGAACACCGCTTCATCCTCCTTCTATTTTTAAGAGGGTTTCATGCTCGTCATATTTTTGACACATTTTGAAGCTCTTAATATTTTTCACACCTTTTCAGGCTCTTCATGTCTTTGAATACGCTTCATGCTCGTCCTATTTTTCAGACCGTTTCATGCTCCTCATGTATTTCACACCTTTTGAAGTTCTTCATATTTTTCACACCTCTTCAGGCCCTTCATGTTTTTGAATACCGTTTCATGCTCCTCCTATTTTTCAGACCGTTGCATGCTCCTCATATTTTGACACCTTTAGAAGCTCTTCATACTTTTCACAACTTTTCAGGCTCATCGTGTTTTTCTACACCACTTCATGCTCCTCCTATTTTTCAGACCGTATCATGCTCCTCATATTTTTAACACCTTTAGAAGCTATTCATATTTTCCACACCTTTTCAGGCTCTTCATTTTTTTCAATACCACTTCATGCTCCTTTTATTTTTCAGACCGTTTCATGCTCATCTCATTTTTGACACCTTTAGAAGCTCTTCATATTTTTCACACCTTTTGAAGCTCTTCATATTTTTCACACCTTTTCAGGCTCTTCATGTTTCTGAACACAGCTTCATGCTCCTCCTAATTTTCAGACCGTTTCATGCTCCTCATATTTTGACACCTTTTGAAGCTCTTCATATTTTTCACACCTTTTAAGGCGCTTCATGTTTTTCAACAAAAATTCATGATCCTCCTATTTTTCAGACCTTTTCATGCTCCTCATATATTCGACACCTTTTGAAGCTCTTCATATAGTTCACACCTTTTCAGGCTCTTCTTGTTTTTCAACACCACTTCATTCTCCTCTTAATTTTTAGACCGTTTCATGCTCCTCATATTTTTGACACCTTTAGAACCTCGTCATATTTTACACACCTTTTCAGGCTCTTCATGTTTTTCAACACCGCTTCATGCTCCACCTATTTTTCAGACCGTTTCATGCTCCTCATATTTTTGACACGTTTTGAAGATGTTCATATTTTTCACACATTTTCACGCTCTTCATGTTTTTCAACACCGCTTCATGCTCCTATTTTTCAGACCGTTTCATGCTCCTCATATTTTTCACACCTTTTGAAGCTCTTCATATTTTTCACACCTTTTCAGGCTCTTCATGTTTTGAAACACAGCTTCATGCTCCTCCTATTTTGCAGACCGTTTCATTCTCCTCATATTTTTGACAACTTTTCGTGCTCTTCATATATTTCACACCTTTTCAGGCTTTTCATTTTTTTCAACACCACTTCATGCTCCTCCTATTTTTCAGACCGTTTCATGCTCATCTCTTTTGACACCTTTTGAAGCTCTTCATATTTTTCACACCTTTTCAGGCTCTTCATGATTTTCAACACTGCTTCATGCTCCTCCTATTTTTCAGACCCTTTCATGCTCATCTCATTTTTGACAACTTTTGAAGCTCTTCATATTTTTCACACCTTTTGAGCTCTTCATATTTTATATATTTTTGAAGCTCTTCATATTTTCACACGTTTTCAGACTCTTCTTGTTTTTCAACACCACTTCATGTTCCTCCTATTTTTCACACCGTTTCATGCTCCTCATATTTTTGACACGTTTTGAGGCTTTTCATATTCTTCACAACTTTTCAGGCTCTTCATGTTTTTGAACACCGTTTTATAATCCTCCTATTGTTCAAACAGTTTCATGCTCCTCATATTTTTGACACCTTTTAGAAGCTCTTCATGTTTTTCACACCTTTTCAGGCTCTTCAGGTTTTTGAACACCGCTTCATGCTCCTTCTATTTTTCAGACCGTTTCATGCTCCTCATATTTTTGACACCTTTTGAAGCACTTCATTTTTCTCACACCTTTTCTGGCTCTTCATGTTTTTCAACACCGGTTCATGCTCCTCTTATTTTTCAGAACGTTACATTCTCCTAATATATTTTACACCTTTTGAAGCTCTTCATATTTTTCACACCTTTGCAGTCTCTGCATTTTTTTGAACACTGCTTCTTGCTCCTCCTATTTTTCAGACCGTTTCATGCTCATCTCATTTTTGACACCTTCTGAAGCTCTTCATATTTTTCACACCTTTTGAAGCTCTTCATATTTTTCACACCTTTTCAGGCTCTTCATGTTTTTGAACACCACTTCATCCTCCTTCTATTTTTAAGAGGGTTTCATGCTCGTCATATTTTTGACACATTTTGAAGCTCTTCATATTTTTCACACCTTTTCAGGCTCTTCATGTTTTTGAACACCGCTTCATGCTCGACCTGTTTTTCAGACCGTTTCATGCTCCTCATATTTTTGACACCTTTTGAAGCTCTTCATATTTTTCACACCTTTTCAAGCTCTTCATACTTTTGAACACCGCTTCATGCTCCTCCTATTTTTCAGACCGTTTCATGCTCCTCATGTATTTCAGACCTTTTGAAGCTCTTCATATTTTTCACACGTTTTCATGCTTTTCATGTTTCTGAACACCGCTTCATGCTCCTCCTATTTTTCAGACCGTTTCATGCTTCTCATAGTTTTCACACCTTTTGAAGCTCTTCATATTTTTCACAACTTTTTAGGCTCTTCATATTTTTGAACACCGCTTCATGCTCATCCTATTTTTAAGAGGGTTTCATGCTCGTCATATTTTTGACACATTTTGAAGCTCTTCATATTTTTCACACCTTTTCAGGCTCTTCATGTTTTTAAACACAGCTTCATGCTCCTGCTATTTTTCAGACCGTTTCTTATTCTTTATATTTTGACACATTTTGAGGATCTTCATATTTTTCACAGCTTTTCAGGCTCTTCATGTTTTTGAACACCGCTTCATGCTCCTGCTATTTTTCAGACTGTTCGATACTCCTCATATTTTTGACACGTTTTGAGGCTCTTCATGTTTTTCACACCTTTTCAGGCTCTTCACGAATTTGAACACCGTTTCATGATCCTCCTATTTTTCAGAAAGTTTCATGCTACTCATATTTTGACAGCTTTTAAAGCTATTCATATTTTTCACACCTTTTCAGGCTCTTCATGTTTTTGAACACCGCTTCATGCTCCTCCTATTTTTCAGAAGGTTTCATGCTCCTCATATTTTGACACCTTTTAAAGCTATTCATATTTTTCACACCTTTTCAGGCTCTTCATGCTTTCAACACCACTTCATGCTCCTCCTATTTTTCAGGCCCTTTCATGCTAAACTAATTTTGACACCTTATGAACCTCTTCATATTTTTCACACCTTTTCATGCGCTTCATGTTTTTGAACACCGGTTCATGCTCCTCTTATTTTTCAGAACGTTTCATGCTCCTAATATTTTTTACACCTTTTGAAGCTCTTCATATTTTTCACACCTTTGCAGTCTCTGCATTTTTTGAACACTGCTTCATGCTCCTCCTATTTTTCAGACCGTTTCACGCTCATCTCATTTTGGACACGTTTTGAATCTCTTCATATTATTCACAACTTTTGAAGCTCTTCATATTTTTCACACTTTTTCAGGCTCTTCATGTTTTTGAACACCGCTTCATCCTCCTTCTATTTTTAAGAGGGTTTCATGCTCGTCATATTTTTGACACATTTTGAAGCTCTTCATATTTTTCACACCTTTTCAGGCTCTTCATATTTTTGAACACCGCTTCATGCTCATCCTATTTTTCAGACCGTTTCATGCTCCTCATATATTCGACACCTTTTGAAGCTCTTCATATAGTTCACACCTTTTCAGGCTCTTCTTGTTTTTCAACACCACTTCTTTCTCCTCGTAATTTTTAGACCGTTTCATGCTCCTCATATTTTTGACACATTTAGAACCTCTTCATATTTTACACACCTTTTCAGGCTCTTCATATTTTTGAACACCGCTTCATGCTCCTCCTATTTTTCAGACCGTTTCATGCTCCTCATATTTTTGACACGTTTTGAAGCTGTTCATATTTTTCACACATTTTCACGCTCTTCATGTTTTTCAACACCGCTTCATGCTCCTATTTTTCAGACCGTTTCTTGCTCCTAATATTTTTCACACCTTTTGAAGCTCTTCATATTTTTCACACCTTTTCAGTCTCTTCATGTTTTTGAAGACCGCTTCATGCTCCTCCTATTTTTCAGATCATTTAATCCTCCTCATTTATTTCACACCTTTTGAAGCTCTTCATATTTTTCACACCTTTTCAGGCTCTTCATGTTTTTGAACACCGCTTCATCCTCCTTCTATTTTTAAGAGGGTTTCATGCTCGTCATATTTTTGACACATTTTGAAGCTCTTCATATTTTTCACACCTTTTCAGGCTCTTCATGTTTTTGAACACCGCTTCATGCTCGACTTGTTTTTCAGACCGTTTCATGCTCCTCATATTTTTGACACCTTTTGAAGCTCTTCATATTTTTCACACCTTTTCAAGCTCTTCATACTTTTGAACACCGCTTCATGCTCCTCCTATTTTTCAGACCGTTTCATGCTCCTCATGTATTTCAGACCTTTTGAAGCTCTTCATATTTTTCACACCTTTTCATGCTTTTCATGTTTCTGAACACCGCTTCATGCTCCTCCTATTTTTCAGACCGTTTCATGCTTCTCATATTTTTCACACCTTTTGAAGCTCTTCAAATTTTTCACACCTTTTCAGGCTCTTCATGTTTTCAACACCACTTCATGCTCCTCCTATTTTTCAGACCCTTTCATGCTAATCTAATTTTGAAACCTTATGAACCTCTTTATATTTTTCACACCTTTTCATGTGCTTCATGTTTTTTAACACCGGTTCATGCTCCTACTATTTTTCAAACCGTTTCATGCTCCTCCTATTTTTTACACCTTTTGAAGCTCTTCAAATATTTCACACCTTTTCTGGCTCTTCATGTTTTTCAACACCACTTCATGCTCCTCCAATTTTTCAGACCCTTTCATGCTAATCTAATTTTTGAAACTTTTTGAAGCTCTTCATATTTTTCACACCTTTTCAGTCTCTGCATGTTTTTGAACACCGCGTCATGCTCCTCCTATTTTTCAGACCGATTCATGCTCCTCATGTATTTCACACCTTTTGAAGCTCTTCATATTTTGCATAACTTTTCAGGCTCTTCATGTTTTTCAAAACCTCTTCACGCTCCTCCTGTTTTTCAGACCGTTTCATGCTCATCTCATTTTTGACACATTTTGAAGCTCTTCATATTTTTCACACCTTTTGAAGCTCTTCATATTTTTTACAAGTTTTCAGTCTCTGCATGTTTTTGAACACCGCATCATGCTCTTCCTATTTTTCAGAATGTTTCATGCTCCTGATGTATTTCACACCTTATGAAGCTCTTCATATTTTTCACACCTTTTCAGGCTTTTCATGTTTTTGAACACCGCTTCATGCTCCTCCTATTTTTCAAACCGTTTAATGCTCCTCATGTATTTCGCACCTTTTGAAGCTCTTAATATTTTTCACACCTTTTGAAGCTCTTCACATTTTTCACACCTTTTCAGGCTCTTCATGTTTTTGAACACCGTTTCATGCTCCTCCTATTTTTCAGACCGTTTCATGCTCCTCATATGTTTGACACCTTTTGAAGCTCTTCATATTTTTCACAATTTTGAACCTCTTCATATATTTCACACCTTTTCAGGCTCTTCATGTTCCTATTTTTCAGACCTTTTCATGCTCATCTAATTTTGACACCTTTTGAAGCTCTTCATAGTTTTCACACCTTTTGAAGCTCTTCATATTTTTCACACCTTTTTAGGCTCTTCATATTTTTGAACACCGCTTCATGCTCATCCTATTTTTAAGAGTTTTTCATGCTCGTCATATTTTTGACACATTTTGAAGCTCTTCATATTTTTCACACCTTTTCAGGCTCTTCATGTTTTTAAACACAGCTTCATGCTCCTATTTTTCAGACCGTTTCATGCTCCTAATATTTTTCACACCTTTTGAAGCTCTTCATATTTTTCACACCTTTTCAGGCTCTTCATGTTTTTGAAGACCGCTTCATGCTCCTCCTATTTTTCAGATCATTTAATCCTCCTCATTTATTTCACAACTTTTGAAGATCTTCATATTTCTCACACCTTTTCAGGCTCTTCATGTTTTTGAAGACCGCTTCATGCTCCTCCTATTTTTCAGATCATTTAATCCTCCTCATTTATTTCACACCTTTTGAAGATCTTCATATTTCTCACACCTTTTCAGGCTCTTCATGTTTTTGAACACCATTTCATGCTCCTCCTATTTTGCAGACTGTTTCAGTCTCCTCATATTTTTGACAACTTTTGATGCTCTCCATATATTTCACACCTTTTCAGGCTTTTCATTTTTTTCAACACCACTTCATGCTCCTCCTATTTTTCAGACCGTTTCATGCTCATCTCTTTTGACACATTTTGAAGCTCTTCATATTTTTCACACCTTTTCAGGCTCTTCTTGATTTTCAACACTGCTTCATGCTCCTCCTATTTTTCAGACCCTTTCATGCTCATCTCATTTTTGACAACTTTTGAAGCTCTTCATATTTTTCACACCTTTTGAGCTCTTCATATTTTATATATTTTTGAAGCTCTTCATATTTTCACATGTTTTCAGACTCTTCTTGTTTTTCAACACCGCTTCATGCTCCTCCTATTTTTCACACCGTTTCATGCTCCTCATATTTTTGACACGTTTTGAGGCTTTTCATATTCTTCCAAATTTTCAGGCTCTACATGTTTTTGAACACCGTTTTATAATCCTCCTATTGTTCAGACCGTTTCATGCTCCTCATATTTTTGACACCTTTTGAAGATCTACATGTTTTTCACACCTTTTCACGCTCTTCAGGTTTTTGAACACCGCTTCAGGCTCCTTCTATTTTTCAGACCGTTTCATGCTCCTCATGTATTTCACACCTTTTGAAGCTCTTCATATTTTTCCCCTCTTTTCAGGCTCTTCATGTTTTTGAACAGCGCTTCATGCTCCTCCTATTTTTCAGACCGTTTCATGCTCCTCATAATTTTGACACCTTTTGAAGCTCTTCATTTTTCTCACACCTTTTCAGGCTCTTCATGTTTTTCAACACCGGTTCATGCTCCCTTTATTTTTCAGAACGTTTCATGCTCCTAATATTTTTTACACCTTTTGAAGCTCTTCATATTTTTCACACCTTTGCAGTCTCTGCATTTTTTTGAACACTGCTTCATGCTCCTCCTATTTTTCAGACCGTTTCATGCTCATCTCATTTTTGACACCTTTTGAAGCTCTTCATATTTTTCACACCTTTTGAAACTCTTCATATTTTTCACACCTTTTCAGGCTCTTCATGTTTTTGAACACCGCTTCATCCTCCTTCTATTTTTAAGAGGGTTTCATGCTCGTCATATTTTTCACACATTTTGAAGCTCTTCATATTTTTCACACCTTTTCAGGCTCTTCATGTTTTGGAACACCGCTTCATGCTCGTCCTGTTTTTCAGACCGTTTCATGCTGCTCATTTTTTTTTACACCTTTTGAAGCTCTTCATATTTTTCACACCTTTTCAAGCTCTTCATAGTTTTGAACACCGCTCCATGCTCCTCCTATTTTTCAGACCGTTTCATCCTCCTCATGTATTTCACACCTTTTGAAGCTCTTCATATTTTTCACACCTTTTCATGCTTTTCATGTTACTGAACACCGCTTCATCCTCCTTCTATTTTTAAGAGGGTTTCATCCTAATCAAATTTTGATACCTTATGAACATCTTCATATTTTTCACACCTTTTCATGCGCTTCATGTTTTTGAACACTGGTTCATGCTCCTCCTATTTTTCAGACCGTTTCATGCTCATCTCATTTTTGACACCTTTTGAAGCTCTTCATATTTTTCACACCTTTTGAAGCTCTTCATATATTCACACCTTTTCAGGCTCTTCATGTTTTCAACACCATTTCATGCTCCTCCTATTTTTCAGACCCTTTCATGCTAATCTAATTTTGATACCTTATGAACCTCTTCATATTTTTCACACCTTTTCATGCGCTTCATGTTTTTGAACACCGCGTCATGCTCCTCCTATTTTTCAGACCGTTTCATGCTCCTCATGTATTTCACACCTTTTGAATCTCTTCATATATTGCACACCTTTTCAGGCTCTTCATGTTTTTCAAAACCACTGCACGCTCCTCCTGTTTTTCAGACCGTTTCTTGCTCATCTCATTTTTGACACATTTTGAAGCTCTTCATATTTTTCACACCTTTTGAAGCTCTTCATATTTTTTACAAGTTTTCTGTCTCGGCATGTTTTTGAAAACCGCATCATGCTCCTCCTATTTTTCAGGCTGTTTCATGCTCCTGATGTATTTCACACCTTATGAAGCTCTTCATATTTTTCACACCTTTTCAGGCTCTTCATGTTTTTGAACACCGCTTCATGCTCTTCATAGTTTTCAGACCGTTTAATGCTCCTCATGTATTTCGCACCTTTTGAAGCTCTTAATATTTTTCACACCTTTTGAAGCTCTTCACATTTTTCACACCTTTTCAAGCTCTTCATGTTTTTGAACACCGTTCCATGCTCCTCCTATTTTTCAGACCGTTTCATGCTTCTCATATGTTTGACACATTTTCAGGCTCTTCATTTTTTGAATACCGTTTTACAATCCTCCTATTGTTCAGACCGTTTCATGCTCCTCATATTTTTGACACGTTTTGAGGCTTTTCATATTCTTTACAACTTTTCAGGCTCTTCATGTTTTTGAACACCTTTTTATAATCCTCCTATTGTTCAGACCGTTTCATGCTCCTCATATTTTTAACACCTTTTGAAGCTCTTCATGTTTTTCACACCTTTTCAGGCTCTTCAGGTTTTTGAACACCGCTTCATGCTCCTTCTATTTTTCAGACCGTTTCATGCTCCTCATGTATTTCACACCTTTTGAAGCTCTTCATATTTTTCACACCTTTTCAGGCTCTTCATGTTTTTGAACAGCGCTTCATGCTCCTTCTATTTTTCAGACCGTTTCATGCTCCTCATATTTTTGACACCTTTTGAAGCTCTTCATTTTTCTCACACCTTTTCAGGCTCTTCATATTTTTCAACACCGGTTCATGCTCCTCTTATTTTTCAGAACGTTTCATGCTCCTAATATTTTTTACACCTTTTGAAGCTCTTCATATTTTTCACACCTTTGCAGTCTCTGCATTTTTTTGAACAATGCTTCATGCTCCTCCTATTTTTCAGACCGTTTCATGCTCATCTCATTTTTGACACCTTTTGAAGCTCTTCATATTTTTCACACCTTTTGAAGCTATTCATATTTTTCACACCTTTTCAGGCACTTCATGTTTTTGAACACCGCTTCATCCTCCTTCTATTTTTAAGAGGGTTTCATGCTCGTCATATTTTTGACCCATTTTGAAGCTCTTCATATTTTTCACACCTTTTCAGGCTCTTCATGTTTTTGAACACCGCTTCATGCTCGTCCTGTTTTTCAGACCATTTCATGCTCCTCATATTTTTGACACCTTTTGAAGCTCTTCATATTTTTCACACCTTTTCAGGCTCTTCATGTATTTGAACAACGCTTCATGCTCCTGATATTTTTCAGGCCGTTTCATACTCCTCATATATTTGACATGTTTTGAGACTCTTCATATTTTTCACACCTTTCCAGGCTCTTCACGAATTTGAAAACCGTTTCATGATCCTCCTGTTTTTCAGAACGTTTCATGCTCCTCATATTTTGACACCTTTTAAAGCTATTCATATTTTTCACACCTTTTCAGGCTCTTCATGTTTTTGAACACCGCTTCATGCTCCTCCTATTTTTCAGATCGTTTCATGCTCCTCATATTTTTGACACCTTTGATGCTCTTCATATTTTTCACACCTTTTGAAGCTCTTCATATATTTCACACTTCTTCAGGCTCTTCATGTTTTCAACACCACTTCATGCTCCTCCTATTTTTCAGACCCTTTCATGCTAATCTAATTTTGATACCTTCTGAACCTCTTCATATTTTTCACACCTTTTCATGCGCTTCATGTTTTTGAACACCGGTTCATGCTCCTCCTATTTTTCAAACCGTTTCATGCTCCTCCTATTTTTTACACCTTTTGAAGCTCTTCAAATATTTCACACCTTTTCAGGCTCTTCATGTTTTTCAACACCACTTCATGCTCCTCCTATTTTTCAGACCCTTTCATGCTAATCTAATTTTTGACACTTTTTGAATTTCTTCATATTTTTCACACCTTTTCAGTCTCTGCATGTTTTTGAACACCGCGTCATGCTCCTCCTATGTTTCAGACCGTTTCATGCTCCTCATGTATTTCACACCTTTTGGAGCTCTGCATATTTTGCACACCTTTTCATGCTCTTCATGTTTTTCAAAACCACTTCACGCTCCTTCTGTTTTTCAGACAGTTTCATGCTCATCTCATTTTTGACACATTTTGAAGCTCTTCATATTTTTTACAAGTTTTCAGTCTCTGCATGTTTTTGAAAACCGCATCATGCTCCTCCTATTTTTCAGACCGTTTCATGCTTCTCATATGTTTGACACCTTTTGAAGCTCTTCATATTTTTCACAATTTTGAACCTCTTCATATGTTTCACACCTTTTCAGGCTCTTCATGTTTTTAAACACAGCTTCATGCTCCTGCTATTTTTCAGACCGTTTCTAATTCTTTATATTTTTGAGACGTTTTGAGGATCTTCATATTTTTCACACCTTTTCAGGCTCTTCATGTTTTTGAACACCGCTTCATGCTCCTGCTATTTTTCAGAACGTTACATACTCCTCATATTTTTGACACGTTTTGAGGCTCTTCATATTTTTCACACCTTTTCATGCTCTTCACGAATTTGAACACCGTTTCATAATCCTCCTATTTTTCAGAACGTTTCATGCTCCTCATATTTTGACACCTTTTAAAGCTATTCATATTTTTCACACCTTTTCAGGCTCTTCATGTTTTTGAACACCGCTTCATGCTCCTCCTATTTTTCAGATCGTTTCATGCTCCTCATATTTTTGACACCTTTTGATGCTCTTCATATTTTTCACACCTTTTGAAGCTCTTCATATATTTCACACCTTTTCAGGCTCTTCATATTTTCAACACCACTTCATGCTCCTCCTATTTTTCAGCCCCTTTCCTGCTAAACAAATTTTGACACCTTATGACCCTCTTCATATTTTTCACACCTTTTCAGGCTCTTCATATTTTTGAACACCGCTTCATGCTCCTCCTATTTTTCAGACCGTTTTATACTCCTCATATATTTGACACCTTTTGAAGCTCTTCATATTTTTCACACCTCTTCAGGCTCTTCATGTTTTTGAACACCGCTTCATGCTCCTCCTATTTTTCAGACCGTTTCATGCTTCTCATATTTTTCACACCTTTTGAAGCTCTTCATATTTTTCACATGTTTTGAAGCTCTTCACATTTTTCACACCTTTTCAGGCTCTTCATATTTTTGAACACCGCCTCATGCTCCTCCTATTTTTCAGACCGTTTCATACTCCTCATATATTTGACACCTTTTGAAGCTCTTCATATTTTTCACACCTTTTCAGGCTCTTCATGTATTTGAACAACGCTTCATGCTCCTGATATTTTTCAGGCCGTTTCATACTCCTCATATATTTGACATGTTTTGAGACTCTTCATATTTTTCACACCTTTCCAGGCTCTTCACGAATTTGAAAACCATTTCATGATCCTCCTGTTTTTCAGAACGTTTCATGCTCCTCATATTTTGACACCTTTTAAAGCTATTCATATTTTTCACACCTTTTCAGGCTCTTCATGTTTTTGAACACCGCTTCATGCTCCTCCTATTTTTCGGATCGTTTCATGCTCCTCATATTTTTGACACCTTTGATGCTCTTCATATTTTTCACACCTTTTGAAGCTCTTCATATATTTCACACTTCTTCAGGCTCTTCATGTTTTCAACACCACTTCATGCTCCTCCTATTTTTCAGACCCTTTCATGCTAATCTAATTTTGATACCTTATGAACCTCTTCATATTTTTCACACCTTTTCATGCGCTTCATGTTTTTGAACACCGGTTCATGCTCCTCCTATTTTTCAAACCGTTTCATGCTCCTCCTATTTTTTACACCTTTTGAAGCTCTTCAAATATTTCACACCTTTTCAGGCTCTTCATGTTTTTCAACACCACTTCATGCTTCTCCTATTTTTCAGACCGTTTCATGCTCCTCATGTATTTCACACCTTTTGGAGCTCTGCATATTTTGCACACCTTTTCAGGCTCTTCATGTTTTTCAAAACCACTTCACGCTCCTTCTGTTTTTCAGACAGTTTCATGCTCATCTCATTTTTGACACATTTTGAAGCTCTTCATATTTTTTACAAGTTTTCAGTCTCTGCATGTTTTTGAAAACCGCATCATGCTCCTCCTATTTTTCAGACCGTTTCATGCTTCTCATATGTTTGACACCTTTTGAAGCTCTTCATATTTTTCACAATTTTGAACCTCTTCATATGTTTCACACCTTTTCAGGCTCTTCATGTTTTTAAACACAGCTTCATGCTCCTGCTATTTTTCAGACCGTTTCTAATTCTTTATATTTTTGAGACGTTTTGAGGATCTTCATATTTTTCACACCTTTTCAGGCTCTTCATGTTTTTGAACACCGCTTCATGCTCCTGCTATTTTTCAGAACGTTACATACTCCTCATATTTTTGACACGTTTTGAGGCTCTTCATATTTTTCACACCTTTTCATGCTCTTCACGAATTTGAACACCGTTTCATAATCCTCCTATTTTTCAGAACGTTTCATGCTCCTCATATTTTGACACCTTTTAAAGCTATTAATATTTTTCACACCTTTTCAGGCTCTTCATGTTTTTGAACACCGCTTCATGCACCTCCTATTTTTCAGATCGTTTCATGCTTCTAATATATTTGACACCTTTTGATGCTCTTCATATTTTTCACACCTTTTGAAGCTCTTCATATTTTTCACACCTATTCAGGCTCTTCATGTTTTTGAAAACCTCTTCATGCTCCTCATATTTACCAGACCATTTCATGCTCCTCATGTTTTTGACACCTTTTGAAGCTCTTCATATTTTTCACACCTTTTCAGGCTCTTCATGTTTTTCAACACCGCTTCAAGCTCCTCCTATTTTTGAGACCGTTTCATGCTCCTCATATTTTTGACACCTTTTGAAGCTCTTCATATTTTTCACACATTTTCAGTCTCTTCATGTTCTTCAACACCGCTTTATGCTTTTCCTATTTTTCAGAACGTATCATGCTCCTCTTATTTTTCACGACTTTTGAAGCTCTTCATATTTTTCACACGTTTTCATGCTCTTCACGTTTTTCAACACCGCTTAATGCTCCTCCTATTTTTCAGACCGTTTCATGCTCCTCATATTTTTCACACCTTTTGAAACTCTTCATATTTTTCACACCCTTTGAAACTCTTCATATTTTACACAGCTTTTGAAGCTCTTCATATTTTTCACAAGTTTTGAAGCTCTTCATATTTTACACACTTTTGAAGCTCTTCATATTATTCACACCTTTTCAGCCTCTTCATGTTTTTGAACACTGCTTCATGCTTCTCCTATTTTTCAGGCCGTTTCATGCTACTCATATTTTTCACACCTTTTGAATTCTTCATATTTTTCACACCTTTTCAGGCTTTTCATGTTTTTGAACACCGTTTCATGCTCCTCATATTTTTGACACCTTTTGAACTCTTTATATAATTTACACCATTTCAGGCTCTTAATGTTTTTAAAAACCATTTCATGCTCCTCCTATTTTTCCGACCGTTTCATGCTCCTCTCTCTTTTGACACCTTTTGAAGCTCTTCATATTTTTCACACCTTTTCAGGCTCTTTATGTATTTCAACACCGCTTCATGGTCCTGTTATATTTCAGACCGATTCATGCTCGTCATACTTTTGACAACTTTTGAAGCTCTTCAGATTTTTCACACCTTTTCAGGCTCTTGATGTTTTTCCACGCCGCTTCATGCTCCTCCTATTATTCAGACCGTTTCATGCTCCTCATATTTTTACACCTATTGAAACTCTTCATAATTTTCACACCTTTTCAGCCTCTTTATGTTTTGAACACCATTTCATGCTCCTCCTATTTTTCAGATTGTTTCATGCTCGTCATATTTTTGACACCTTTTGAAGGTCTTCATATTTTTCACACCTTTTCAGGCTCTTCATGTTTTTCCACACCGCTCATGCTCCTCCTTTTTTCAGAATGTTTCATGCTCCTCATAATTGTGACACTTTTTGAAGCTCTTCATATTTTTCACACCTTTTCAGGCTCTTCACGTTTTTTAACACCACTTCATTCTCTTCCTATTTTTCAGACCGTTTCATGCTCCTCATATTTTTCACATCTTTGGAGGCTCTTCATATTTTTCACAAGTTTTCAGGCTCTTCATGTTTTTCAACAGCGCTTCATGCTCCTCTATTTTTCAGATTGTTTCATGCTCCTCATATTTTTCACATCTTTTGAAGCTGTTCATATATTTCACACCTTTTCAGGTTTATGTTTTTCAGCAACACTTCATGCTCCTCCTATATTTCAACCGTTTCATGCACCTCTCATTTTTGACACCTCTTGAAGCTCTTCATATTTTTCAAAGCTTTTGAAGCTCTTCATATTTTTCACACCTTTTCAGGCTCTTCATGTTTTTCAACACCGCTTCATACTCCTCCTATTATTCAGACGGTTTCATGCTCCTCTCATATTTGACACCTTTTGAAGCTCTTCATATTTTTCACACGTTTTCAGGCTCTTCACGTTTTTCAACACAGCTTCATACTCCTCCTATTTTTCAGACCGTTTCATGCTCCTCATATTTTTCACACCTTCTATAGCTCTTCATATTTTTCACACCTTTTCAGTCTCTTCATGTTTTTAATAACGTTTCATGCTCCTCCTATTTTTCAGACCGTTTCATGCTCCTCATGTATTTCACACCTTTTGTAGCTCTTCATATTTTTCACACCATCTCAGGCTCTTCAAGTTTCTGAACACCGCTTCATGCTCCTCCTATTTTTCAGACCGTTTCATGCTCCTCTCTTTTTTGACATCTTTTGAAGCTCTTCATATCTTTCACACCTTTTGAAGCTCTTCATATTTTTCACACCTTTTGAAGCTCTTCATATTTTTCAAACCTTTTCAGGCTCTTCATATTTTTGAACAACTTTGCAGGCTCTTCATGTTTTTCAACACCACTTCATGCTCCTCCTTTTTTTAAGACCGTTTCATGCTCCTCCTATGTTTCAGACCGTTTCATGCTCCTCATATTTTTGACACGTTTTGAGGCTCTTCATATTTTTCACACCTTTTCACGCTCTTCATGTTTCTTTCTGAACACCGTTTCATGCTCCACCTATTTTTCAGACCGTTTCATGCTCTTCGTATTTTTGAAACCTTTTGAAGCTCTTCATATACTTCACAGCTTTTCAGGCTCTTCAACTTTTTCAACATCACATCATGCTCCTCCTATATTTCAGACCGTTTCCTGCTCCTCATATATTTGACACCTTTTGAAGCTCTTCATATTTTTCACACCTTCTCATACTCTTCCTGTTTTTGAACTCCTAATCAAGCTCCTCATATTTTTGATACCTTTTGAAGCTCTTCATATTTTTCACACCTTTTCAGGCTCTTCATGTTTTTGAACACCGTTTCAAGCTCCTCATATTTTTGACACCTTTTGAAGCTCTTCATATTTTTCACACCTTTTCAGGCTCTTCATGTTTTTCAACACTGCTTCATGCTCCTCCTATATTTCAGACCCTTTCATGCTCCTCATGTATTTCACACCTTTTGAAGCTCTTCATATTTTTCACATCTTTTCAGGCTCTTCATGTTTTTGAACACCGCTTCATGCTCCTCATATTTTTCACACCTTTTGAAGCTGTTCATATATTTCACACCTTTTCATGCTCTTCATGTTTTTGAACACCGCTTCATGCTCCTCATGTTTTTCACACCTTTTGAAACTCTTCATATTTTTCACACTTTTGAAACTCTTCATATTTTACACAGCTTTGAAGCTCTTCATATTTTTCACAGCTTTTGAAGCTCTTCATATTTTACACATTTTTGAAGCTCTTCATGTTATTCACACCTTTTCAGCCTCTTCATGTTTTTGAACACTGCTTCATGCTTCTCCTATTTTTCAGGCCGTTTCATGCTACTCATATTTTTCACACCTTTTGAAGCTCTTCATATTTTTCACACCTTTTCAGGCTTTTCATGTTTTTGAACACCGTTTCATGCTCCTCATATTTTTGACACCTTTTGAACTCTTTATATATTTTACACCATTTCAGGTTCTTAATGTTTTTAAAAACCATTTCATGCTCCTCCTATTTTTCCGATCGTTTCATGCTCCTCTCATTTTTGACACCTTTTGAAGCTCTTCATATTTTTCACACCTTTTCAGGCTCTTCATGTTTTTCAACACCGCTTTGGCTCCTCCTAATTTTCAGACTGCTTCATGCTCCTCATATTTTTGACAGTTTTGGAAGCTCTTCATATATTTCACACCTTTTCAGGCTCTTCATGTTTTTCTTTTTTTTTTTGTATTGTTTTTTTAATTTATTATTATTTTTATTATTTTTTCCAGTGGGTTTTCTCATACATTGATATGAATCAGCCAGGTATTTACATGTATTCCCATTCCCGATCCCCCCTCCCACCTCCCTCTCCACCCGATTCCTCTGGGTCTTCGCAGTGCACCAGGCCGGAGCACTTGTTTCGTGCATCCTACCTGGGCTGGTGATCTGTTCACCATAGATAGTACACATGCTGTTCTTTTGAAATATCCCACCCTCACATTCTCCCACAAACTTCAAAAGTCTGTTCTGTATTTCTGTGTCTCTTTTTCTGTTCTGCATATAGGGTTATCGTTATCACCTTTCTAAATTCCATATACATGTGTCAGTATGCTGTAATGTTCTTTATCTTTCTGGCTTACTTCACTCTGTATAATGGGCTCCAGCTTCATCCATCTCATTAGGACTGGTTCAAATGAATTCTTTTTAATGGCTGAGTAATATTCCATGGTGTATATGTACCACAGCTTCCTTATCCATTCATCTGCTGATGGGCATCTAGGTTGCTTCCATGTCCTGGCTATTATAAACAGTGCTGCGATGAACATTGGGGTGCACGTGTCTCTTTCAGATCTGGTTTCCTCAGTGTGTATGCCCAGAAGTGGGATTGCTGGGTCATATGGCAGTTCTATTTCCAGTTTTTCAAGAAATGTCCACATTGATTTCCATAGCGGCTGTACTAGTTTGCATTCCCACCAACAGTGTAAGAGGGTTCCCTTTTCTCCACACCCTCTCCAGCATTTATTTTTTGTAGACCTTTGGATAACAGCCATCCTGACTGGCGTGTAATGGTACCTCATTGTGGTTTTGATTTGCATTTCTCTAATAATGAGTAAGATGAAAAGACAGCCCTCAGATTGGGAGAAAATAATAGCAAATTAAGAAACAGACAAAGGATTAATATCAAAAATATACAAGCAACATCTGCAGCTCAATTCCAGAAAAATAAATGACCCAATCATAAAATGGGCCAAAGAACTAAACAGACATTTCTCCAAAGAAGACAGACAGATGGTTAACAGACACATGAAAAGATGCTCAACATCTTCATGTTTTTCAACACCGCTTCATGCTCCTCCTATTTTTCAGACCGTTTCATCCTCCTCATATTTTTGACACCTTTTGAAGCTCTTCATATATTTCACACCTTTTCAGGCTCTTCATGTTTTTCAACACCGCTTCATGCTCCTCCTATTTTTCAGACCGTTTCATGCTCCTCATATTTTTCAGACCGTTTCATGCTCCTCATATTTTTGACACCCTTTGAAGCTCTTCATATAATTCACACCTTTTCAGGCTCTTCATGTTTTTCAACACCGCTTCATGCTCCTCCTATTTTTCAGACCGTTTCATTCTAATCATATTTTTGACACCTTTTGAAGCTCTTCATATATTTCACACCTTTTCAGGCTCTTCATGTTTTTCAACACCACTTCATGCTCCTCATATTTTTCAGACCGTTTCATGCACCTCATATTTTTGACACGTTGTGAAGCTGTTCATATTTTTCACACCTTTTCAGGCTCTTCATGTTTTTGAATACCGCTTCATGCTCCTCCTACTTTTTAGACCGTTTCATGCTCCTCATATTTTTGACACCTTTTGAAGCTCTTCATATTTTTCACAACTTTTCAGGCTCTTCATGTTTTTCAACAGCGCTTCATGCTCCTTCTATATTTCTGAACTTTTCATGCTCCTCATATTTTTTACACGTTTTGAAGCTCTTCATATTTTTCACACCTTTTCAGACTCTTCATGTTCTTGAACACCGTTTATTGCTCCTCCTAATTTTCAGACCGATTCATGCACCTCATATATTTGACACCTTTTGAAGCTCTTCATATTTTTCACACCTATTCAGGCTCTTCATGTTTTTGAAAACCTCTTCATGCTCCTCATATTTACCAGACCATTTCATGCTCCTCATGTTTTTGACACCTTTTGAAGCTCTTCATATTTTTCACACCTTTTCAGGCTCTTCATGTTTTTCAACACCGCTTCAAGCTCCTCCTATTTTTGAGACCGTTTCATGCTCCTCATATTTTTGACACCTTTTGAAGCTCTTCATATTTTTCACACATTTTCAGTCTCTTCATGTTCTTCAACACCGCTTTATGCTTTTCCTATTTTTCAGAACGTATCATGCTCCTCTTATTTTTCACGACTTTTGAAGCTCTTCATATTTTTCACACGTTTTCATGCTCTTCACGTTTTTCAACACCGCTTAATGCTCCTCCTATTTTTCAGACCGTTTCATGCTCCTCATATTTTTCACACCTTTTGAAACTCTTCATATTTTTCACACCCTTTGAAACTCTTCATATTTTACACAGCTTTTGAAGCTCTTCATATTTTTCACAAGTTTTGAAGCTCTTCATATTTTACACACTTTTGAAGCTCTTCATATTATTCACACCTTTTCAGCCTCTTCATGTTTTTGAACACTGCTTCATGCTTCTCCTATTTTTCAGGCCGTTTCATGCTACTCATATTTTTCACACCTTTTGAATTCTTCATATTTTTCACACCTTTTCAGGCTTTTCATGTTTTTGAACACCGTTTCATGCTCCTCATATTTTTGACACCTTTTGAACTCTTTATATATTTTACACCATTTCAGGCTCTTAATGTTTTTAAAAACCATTTCATGCTCCTCCTATTTTTCCGACCGTTTCATGCTCCTCTCTCTTTTGACACATTTTGAAGCTCTTCATATTTTTCACACCTTTTCAGGCTCTTTATGTATTTCAACACCGCTTCATGGTCCTGTTATATTTCAGACCGATTCATGCTCGTCATACTTTTGACAACTTTTGAAGCTCTTCAGATTTTTCACACCTTTTCAGGCTCTTGATGTTTTTCCACGCCGCTTCATGCTCCTCCTATTATTCAGACCGTTTCATGCTCCTCATATTTTTACACCTATTGAAACTCTTCATAATTTTCACACCTTTTCAGCCTCTTTATGTTTTGAACACCATTTCATGCTCCTCCTATTTTTCAGATTGTTTCATGCTCGTCATATTTTTGACACCTTTTGAAGGTCTTCATATTTTTCACACCTTTTCAGGCTCTTCATGTTTTTCCACACCGCTCATGCTCCTCCTTTTTTCAGAATGTTTCATGCTCCTCATAATTGTGACACTTTTTGAAGCTCTTCATATTTTTCACACCTTTTCAGGCTCTTCACGTTTTTTAACACCACTTCATTCTCTTCCTATTTTTCAGACCGTTTCATGCTCCTCATATTTTTCACATCTTTGGAAGCTCTTCATATTTTTCACAAGTTTTCAGGCTCTTCATGTTTTTCAACAGCGCTTCATGCTCCTCTATTTTTCAGATTGTTTCATGCTCCTCATATTTTTCACATCTTTTGAAGCTGTTCATATATTTCACACCTTTTCAGGTTTATGTTTTTCAGCAACACTTCATGCTCCTCCTATATTTCAACCGTTTCATGCACCTCTCATTTTTGACACCTCTTGAAGCTCTTCATATTTTTCAAAGCTTTTGAAGCTCTTCATATTTTTCACACCTTTTCAGGCTCTTCATGTTTTTCAACACCGCTTCATACTCCTCCTATTATTCAGACGGTTTCATGCTCCTCTCATATTTGACACCTTTTGAAGCTCTTCATATTTTTCACACGTTTTCAGGCTCTTCACGTTTTTCAACACAGCTTCATACTCCTCCTATTTTTCAGACCGTTTCATGCTCCTCATATTTTTCACACCTTCTATAGCTCTTCATATTTTTCACACCTTTTCAGTCTCTTCATGTTTTTAATAACGTTTCATGCTCCTCCTATTTTTCAGACCGTTTCATGCTCCTCATGTATTTCACACCTTTTGTAGCTCTTCATATTTTTCACACCTTCTCAGGCTCTTCAAGTTTCTGAACACCGCTTCATGCTCCTCCTATTTTTCAGACCGTTTCATGCTCCTCTCTTTTTTGACATCTTTTGAAGCTCTTCATATCTTTCACACCTTTTGAAGCTCTTCATATTTTTCACACCTTTTGAAGCTCTTCATATTTTTCAAACCTTTTCAGGCTCTTCATATTTTTGAACAACTTTGCAGGCTCTTCATGTTTTTCAACACCACTTCATGCTCCTCCTTTTTTTAAGACCGTTTCATGCTCCTCCTATGTTTCAGACCGTTTCATGCTCCTCATATTTTTGACACGTTTTGAAGCTCTTCATATTTTTCACACCTTTTCAGGCTCTTCACGTTTTTTACCACCGTTTCATGCTCCTCCTATTTTTCAGACCATTTCATGCTCCTCATATTTTTGACACGTTTTGAGGCTCTTCATATTTTTCACACCTTTTCACGCTCTTCATGTTTCTGAACACCGTTTCATGCTCCACCTATTTTTCAGACCGTTTCATGCTCTTCGTATTTTTGAAACCTTTTGAAGCTCTTCATATACTTCACAGCTTTTCAGGCTCTTCAACTTTTTCAACATCACATCATGCTCCTCCTATATTTCAGACCGTTTCCTGCTCCTCATATATTTGACACCTTTTGAAGCTCTTCATATTTTTCACACCTTCTCATACTCTTCATGTTTTTGAACTCCTAATCAAGCTCCTCATATTTTTGATACCTTTTGAAGCTCTTCATATTTTTCACACCTTTTCAGGCTCTTCATGTTTTTGAACACCGTTTCAAGCTCCTCATATTTTTGACACCTTTTGAAGCTCTTCATATTTTTCACACCTTTTCAGGCTCTTCATGTTTTTCAACACTGCTTCATGCTCCTCCTATATTTCAGACACTTTCATGCTCCTCATGTATTTCACACCTTTTGAAGCTCTTCATATTTTTCACATCTTTTCAGGCTCTTCATGTTTTTGAACACCGCTTCATGCTCCTCATATTTTTCACACCTTTTGAAGCTGTTCATATATTTCACACCTTTTCATGCTCTTCATGTTTTTGAACACCGCTTCATGCTCCTCATGTTTTTCACACCTTTTGAAACTCTTCATATTTTTCACACTTTTGAAACTCTTCATATTTTACACAGCTTTGAAGCTCTTCATATTTTTCACAGCTTTTGAAGCTCTTCATATTTTACACATTTTTGAAGCTCTTCATGTTATTCACACCTTTTCAGCCTCTTCATGTTTTTGAACACTGCTTCATGCTTCTCCTATTTTTCAGGCCGTTTCATGCTACTCATATTTTTCACACCTTTTGAAGCTCTTCATATTTTTCACACCTTTTCAGGCTTTTCATGTTTTTGAACACCGTTTCATGCTCCTCATATTTTTGACACCTTTTGAACTCTTTATATATTTTACACCATTTCAGGTTCTTAATGTTTTTAAAAACCATTTCATGCTCCTCCTATTTTTCCGATCGTTTCATGCTCCTCTCATTTTTGACACCTTTTGAAGCTCTTCATATTTTTCACACCTTTTCAGGCTCTTCATGTTTTTCAACACCGCTTTGGCTCCTCCTAATTTTCAGACTGCTTCATGCTCCTCATATTTTTGACAGTTTTGGAAGCTCTTCATATATTTCACACCTTTTCAGGCTCTTCATGTTTTTCTTTTTTTTTTTTTTTTTGTATTGTTTTTTTAATTTATTATTATTTTTATTATTTTTTCCAGTGGGTTTTCTCATACATTGATATGAATCAGTCAGGTATTTACATGTATTCCCATTCCCGATCCCCCCTCCCACCTCCCTCTCCACCCGATTCCTCTGGGTCTTCGCAGTGCACCAGGCCGGAGCACTTGTTTCGTGCATCCTACCTGGGCTGGTGATCTGTTCACCATAGATAGTACACATGCTGTTCTTTTGAAATATCCCACCCTCACATTCTCCCACAAACTTCAAAAGTCTGTTCTGTATTTCTGTGTCTCTTTTTCTGTTCTGCATATAGGGTTATCGTTATCACCTTTCTAAATTCCATATACATGTGTCAGTATGCTGTAATGTTCTTTATCTTTCTGGCTTACTTCACTCTGTATAATGGGCTCCAGCTTCATCCATCTCATTAGGACTGGTTCAAATGAATTCTTTTTAATGGCTGAGTAATATTCCATGGTGTATATGTACCACAGCTTCCTTATCCATTCATCTGCTGATGGGCATCTAGGTTGCTTCCATGTCCTGGCTATTATAAACAGTGCTGCGATGAACATTGGGGTGCACGTGTCTCTTTCAGATCTGGTTTCCTCAGTGTGTATGCCCAGAAGTGGGATTGCTGGGTCATATGGCAGTTCTATTTCCAGTTTTTCAAGAAATGTCCACATTGATTTCCATAGCGGCTGTACTAGTTTGCATTCCCACCAACAGTGTAAGAGGGTTCCCTTTTCTCCACACCCTCTCCAGCATTTATTTTTTGTAGACCTTTGGATAACAGCCATCCTGACTGGCGTGTAATGGTACCTCATTGTGGTTTTGATTTGCATTTCTCTAATAATGAGTAAGATGAAAAGACAGCCCTCAGATTGGGAGAAAATAATAGCAAATTAAGAAACAGACAAAGGATTAATATCAAAAATATACAAGCAACATCTGCAGCTCAATTCCAGAAAAATAAATGACCCAATCATAAAATGGGCCAAAGAACTAAACAGACATTTCTCCAAAGAAGACATACAGATGGTTAACAGACACATGAAAAGATGCTCAACATCTTCATGTTTTTCAACACCGCTTCATGCTCCTCCTATTTTTCAGACCGTTTCATCCTCCTCATATTTTTGACACCTTTTGAAGCTCTTCATATATTTCACACCTTTTCAGGCTCTTCATGTTTTTCAACACCGCTTCATGCTCCTCCTATTTTTCAGACCGTTTCATGCTCCTCATATTTTTCAGACCGTTTCATGCTCCTCATATTTTTGACACCCTTTGAAGCTCTTCATATAATTCACACCTTTTCAGGCTCTTCATGTTTTTCAACACCGCTTCATGCTCCTCCTATTTTTCAGACCGTTTCATTCTAATCATATTTTTGACACCTTTTGAAGCTCTTCATATATTTCACACCTTTTCAGGCTCTTCATGTTTTTCAACACCACTTCATGCTCCTCATATTTTTCAGACCGTTTCATGCACCTCATATTTTTGACACGTTGTGAAGCTGTTCATATTTTTCACACCTTTTCAGGCTCTTCATGTTTTTGAATACCGCTTCATGCTCCTCCTACTTTTTAGACCGTTTCATGCTCCTCATATTTTTGACACCTTTTGAAGCTCATCATATTTTTCACAACTTTTCAGGCTCTTCATGTTTTTCAACAGCGATTCATGCTCCTTCTATATTTCTGAACTTTTCATGCTCCTCATATTTTTTACACGTTTTGAAGCTCTTCATATTTTTCACACCTTTTCAGACTCTTCATGTTCTTGAACACCGTTTATTGCTCCTCCTAATTTTCAGACCGATTCATGCACCTCATATATTTGACACCTTTTGAAGCTCTTCATATTTTTCACACCTATTCAGGCTCTTCATGTTTTTGAAAACCTCTTCATGCTCCTCATATTTACCAGACCATTTCATGCTCCTCATGTTTTTGACACCTTTTGAAGCTCTTCATATTTTTCACACCTTTTCAGGCTCTTCATGTTTTTCAACACCGCTTCAAGCTCCTCCTATTTTTGAGACCGTTTCATGCTCCTCATATTTTTGACACCTTTTGAAGCTCTTCATATTTTTCACACATTTTCAGTCTCTTCATGTTCTTCAACACCGCTTTATGCTTTTCCTATTTTTCAGAACGTATCATGCTCCTCTTATTTTTCACGACTTTTGAAGCTCTTCATATTTTTCACACGTTTTCATGCTCTTCACGTTTTTCAACACCGCTTAATGCTCCTCCTATTTTTCAGACCGTTTCATGCTCCTCATATTTTTCACACCTTTTGAAACTCTTCATATTTTTCACACCCTTTGAAACTCTTCATATTTTACACAGCTTTTGAAGCTCTTCATATTTTTCACAAGTTTTGAAGCTCTTCATATTTTACACACTTTTGAAGCTCTTCATATTATTCACACCTTTTCAGCCTCTTCATGTTTTTGAACACTGCTTCATGCTTCTCCTATTTTTCAGGCCGTTTCATGCTACTCATATTTTTCACACCTTTTGAATTCTTCATATTTTTCACACCTTTTCAGGCTTTTCATGTTTTTGAACACCGTTTCATGCTCCTCATATTTTTGACACCTTTTGAACTCTTTATATAATTTACACCATTTCAGGCTCTTAATGTTTTTAAAAACCATTTCATGCTCCTCCTATTTTTCCGACCGTTTCATGCTCCTCTCTCTTTTGACACCTTTTGAAGCTCTTCATATTTTTCACACCTTTTCAGGCTCTTTATGTATTTCAACACCGCTTCATGGTCCTGTTATATTTCAGACCGATTCATGCTCGTCATACTTTTGACAACTTTTGAAGCTCTTCAGATTTTTCACACCTTTTCAGGCTCTTGATGTTTTTCCACGCCGCTTCATGCTCCTCCTATTATTCAGACCGTTTCATGCTCCTCATATTTTTACACCTATTGAAACTCTTCATAATTTTCACACCTTTTCAGCCTCTTTATGTTTTGAACACCATTTCATGCTCCTCCTATTTTTCAGATTGTTTCATGCTCGTCATATTTTTGACACCTTTTGAAGGTCTTCATATTTTTCACACCTTTTCAGGCTCTTCATGTTTTTCCACACCGCTCATGCTCCTCCTTTTTTCAGAATGTTTCATGCTCCTCATAATTGTGACACTTTTTGAAGCTCTTCATATTTTTCACACCTTTTCAGGCTCTTCACGTTTTTTAACACCACTTCATTCTCTTCCTATTTTTCAGACCGTTTCATGCTCCTCATATTTTTCACATCTTTGGAAGCTCTTCATATTTTTCACAAGTTTTCAGGCTCTTCATGTTTTTCAACAGCGCTTCATGCTCCTCTATTTTTCAGATTGTTTCATGCTCCTCATATTTTTCACATCTTTTGAACCTGTTCATATATTTCACACCTTTTCAGGTTTATGTTTTTCAGCAACACTTCATGCTCCTCCTATATTTCAACCGTTTCATGCACCTCTCATTTTTGACACCTCTTGAAGCTCTTCATATTTTTCAAAGCTTTTGAAGCTCTTCATATTTTTCACACCTTTTCAGGCTCTTCATGTTTTTCAACACTGCTTCATACTCCTCCTATTATTTAGACGGTTTCATGCTCCTCTCATTTTTGACACCTTTTGAAGCTCTTCATATTTTTCACACGTTTTCAGGCTCTTCACGTTTTTCAACACAGCTTCATACTCCTCCTATTTTTCAGACCGTTTCATGCTCCTCATATTTTTCACACCTTCTATAGCTCTTCATATTTTTCACACCTTTTCAGTCTCTTCATGTTTTTAATAACGTTTCATGCTCCTCCTATTTTTCAGACCGTTTCATGCTCCTCATGTATTTCACACCTTTTGTAGCTCTTCATATTTTTCACACCTTCTCAGGCTCTTCAAGTTTCTGAACACCGCTTCATGCTCCTCCTATTTTTCAGACCGTTTCATGCTCCTCTCTTTTTTGACATCTTTTGAAGCTCTTCATATCTTTCACACCTTTTGAAGCTCTTCATATTTTTCACACCTTTTGAAGCTCTTCATATTTTTCAAACCTTTTCAGGCTCTTCATATTTTTGAACAAATTTGCAGGCTCTTCATGTTTTTCAACACCACTTCATGCTCCTCCTTTTTTTAAGACCGTTTCATGCTCCTCCTATGTTTCAGACCGTTTCATGCTCCTCATATTTTTGACACGTTTTGAAGCTCTTCATATTTTTCACACCTTTTCAGGCTCTTCACGTTTTTTACCACCGTTTCATGCTCCTCCTATTTTTCAGACCATTTCATGCTCCTCATATTTTTGACACGTTTTGAGGCTCTTCATATTTTTCACACCTTTTCACGCTCTTCATGTTTCTGAACACCGTTTCATGCTCCACCTATTTTTCAGACCGTTTCATGCTCTTCGTATTTTTGAAACCTTTTGAAGCTCTTCATATACTTCACAGCTTTTCAGGCTCTTCAACTTTTTCAACATCACATCATGCTCCTCCTATATTTCAGACCGTTTCCTGCTCCTCATATATTTGACACCTTTTGAAGCTCTTCATATTTTTCACACCTTCTCATACTCTTCATGTTTTTGAACTCCTAATCAAGCTCCTCATATTTTTGATACCTTTTGAAGCTCTTCATATTTTTCACACCTTTTCAGGCTCTTCATGTTTTTGAACACCGTTTCAAGCTCCTCATATTTTTGACACCTTTTGAAGCTCTTCATATTTTTCACACCTTTTCAGGCTCTTCATGTTTTTCAACACTGCTTCATGCTCCTCCTATATTTCAGACCCTTTCATGCTCCTCATGTATTTCACACCTTTTGAAGCTCTTCATATTTTTCACATCTTTTCAGGCTCTTCATGTTTTTGAACACCGCTTCATGCTCCTCATATTTTTCACACCTTTTGAAGCTGTTCATATATTTCACACCTTTTCATGCTCTTCATGTTTTTGAACACCGCTTCATGCTCCTCATGTTTTTCACACCTTTTGAAACTCTTCATATTTTTCACACTTTTGAAACTCTTCATATTTTACACAGCTTTGAAGCTCTTCATATTTTTCACAGCTTTTGAAGCTCTTCATATTTTACACATTTTTGAAGCTCTTCATGTTATTCACACCTTTTCAGCCTCTTCATGTTTTTGAACACTGCTTCATGCTTCTCCTATTTTTCAGGCCGTTTCATGCTACTCATATTTTTCACACCTTTTGAAGCTCTTCATATTTTTCACACCTTTTCAGGCTTTTCATGTTTTTGAACACCGTTTCATGCTCCTCATATTTTTGACACCTTTTGAACTCTTTATATATTTTACACCATTTCAGGTTCTTAATGTTTTTAAAAACCATTTCATGCTCCTCCTATTTTTCCGATCGTTTCATGCTCCTCTCATTTTTGACACCTTTTGAAGCTCTTCATATTTTTCACACCTTTTCAGGCTCTTCATGTTTTTCAACACCGCTTTGGCTCCTCCTAATTTTCAGACTGCTTCATGCTCCTCATATTTTTGACAGTTTTGGAAGCTCTTCATATATTTCACACCTTTTCAGGCTCTTCATGTTTTTCTTTTTTTTTTTTTTTTTGTATTGTTTTTTTAATTTATTATTATTTTTATTATTTTTTCCAGTGGGTTTTCTCATACATTGATATGAATCAGCCAGGTATTTACATGTATTCCCATTCCCGATCCCCCCTCCCACCTCCCTCTCCACCCGATTCCTCTGGGTCTTCGCAGTGCACCAGGCCGGAGCACTTGTTTCGTGCATCCTACCTGGGCTGGTGATCTGTTCACCATAGATAGTACACATGCTGTTCTTTTGAAATATCCCACCCTCACATTCTCCCACAAAGTTCAAAAGTCTGTTCTGTATTTCTGTGTCTCTTTTTCTGTTCTGCATATAGGGTTATCGTTATCACCTTTCTAAATTCCATATACATGTGTCAGTATGCTGTAATGTTCTTTATCTTTCTGGCTTACTTCACTCTGTATAATGGGCTCCAGCTTCATCCATCTCATTAGGACTGGTTCAAATGAATTCTTTTTAATGGCTGAGTAATATTCCATGGTGTATATGTACCACAGCTTCCTTATCCATTCATCTGCTGATGGGCATCTAGGTTGCTTCCATGTCCTGGCTATTATAAACAGTGCTGCGATGAACATTGGGGTGCACGTGTCTCTTTCAGATCTGGTTTCCTCAGTGTGTATGCCCAGAAGTGGGATTGCTGGGTCATATGGCAGTTCTATTTCCAGTTTTTCAAGAAATGTCCACATTGATTTCCATAGCGGCTGTACTAGTTTGCATTCCCACCAACAGTGTAAGAGGGTTCCCTTTTCTCCACACCCTCTCCAGCATTTATTTTTTGTAGACCTTTGGATAGCAGCCATCCTGACTGGCGTGTAATGGTACCTCATTGTGGTTTTGATTTGCATTTCTCTAATAATGAGTAAGATGAAAAGACAGCCCTCAGATTGGGAGAAAATAATAGCAAATTAAGAAACAGACAAAGGATTAATATCAAAAATATACAAGCAACATCTGCAGCTCAATTCCAGAAAAATAAATGACCCAATCATAAAATGGGCCAAAGAACTAAACAGACATTTCTCCAAAGAAGACATACAGATGGTTAACAGACACATGAAAAGATGCTCAACATCTTCATGTTTTTCAACACCGCTTCATGCTCCTCCTATTTTTCAGACCGTTTCATCCTCCTCATATTTTTGACACCTTTTGAAGCTCTTCATATATTTCACACCTTTTCAGGCTCTTCATGTTTTTCAACACCGCTTCATGCTCCTCCTATTTTTCAGACCGTTTCATGCTCCTCATATTTTTCAGACCGTTTCATGCTCCTCATATTTTTGACACCCTTTGAAGCTCTTCATATAATTCACACCTTTTCAGGCTCTTCATGTTTTTCAACACCTCTTCATGCTCCTCCTATTTTTCAGACCGTTTCATTCTAATCATATTTTTGACACCTTTTGAAGCTCTTCATATATTTCACACCTTTTCAGGCTCTTCATGTTTTTCAACACCACTTCATGCTCCTCATATTTTTCAGACCGTTTCATGCACCTCATATTTTTGACACGTTGTGAAGCTGTTCATATTTTTCACACCTTTTCAGGCTCTTCATGTTTTTGAATACCGCTTCATGCTCCTCCTACTTTTTAGACCGTTTCATGCTCCTCATATTTTTGACACCTTTTGAAGCTCTTCATATTTTTCACAACTTTTCAGGCTCTTCATGTTTTTCAACAGCGATTCATGCTCCTTCTATATTTCTGAACTTTTCATGCTCCTCATATTTTTTACACGTTTTGAAGCTCTTCATATTTTTCACACCTTTTCAGACTCTTCATGTTCTTGAACACCGTTTATTGCTCCTCCTAATTTTCAGACCGATTCATGCACCTCATATATTTGACACCTTTTGAAGCTCTTCATATTTTTCACACCTATTCAGGCTCTTCATGTTTTTGAAAACCTCTTCATGCTCCTCATATTTACCAGACCATTTCATGCTCCTCATGTTTTTGACACCTTTTGAAGCTCTTCATATTTTTCACACCTTTTCAGGCTCTTCATGTTTTTCAACACCGCTTCAAGCTCCTCCTATTTTTGAGACCGTTTCATGCTCCTCATATTTTTGACACCTTTTGAAGCTCTTCATATTTTTCACACATTTTCAGTCTCTTCATGTTCTTCAACACCGCTTTATGCTTTTCCTATTTTTCAGAACGTATCATGCTCCTCTTATTTTTCACGACTTTTGAAGCTCTTCATATTTTTCACACGTTTTCATGCTCTTCACGTTTTTCAACACCGCTTAATGCTCCTCCTATTTTTCAGACCGTTTCATGCTCCTCATATTTTTCACACCTTTTGAAACTCTTCATATTTTTCACACCCTTTGAAACTCTTCATATTTTACACAGCTTTTGAAGCTCTTCATATTTTTCACAAGTTTTGAAGCTCTTCATATTTTACACACTTTTGAAGCTCTTCATATTATTCACACCTTTTCAGCCTCTTCATGTTTTTGAACACTGCTTCATGCTTCTCCTATTTTTCAGGCCGTTTCATGCTACTCATATTTTTCACACCTTTTGAATTCTTCATATTTTTCACACCTTTTCAGGCTTTTCATGTTTTTGAACACCGTTTCATGCTCCTCATATTTTTGACACCTTTTGAACTCTTTATATATTTTACACCATTTCAGGCTCTTAATGTTTTTAAAAACCATTTCATGCTCCTCCTATTTTTCCGACCGTTTCATGCTCCTCTCTCTTTTGACACCTTTTGAAGCTCTTCATATTTTTCACACCTCTTCAGGCTCTTTATGTATTTCAACACCGCTTCATGGTCCTGTTATATTTCAGACCGATTCATGCTCGTCATACTTTTGACAACTTTTGAAGCTCTTCAGATTTTTCACACTTTTTCAGGCTCTTGATGTTTTTCCACGCCGCTTCATGCTCCTCCTATTATTCAGACCGTTTCATGCTCCTCATATTTTTACACCTATTGAAACTCTTCATAATTTTCACACCTTTTCAGCCTCTTTATGTTTTGAACACCATTTCATGCTCCTCCTATTTTTCAGATTGTTTCATGCTCGTCATATTTTTGACACCTTTTGAAGGTCTTCATATTTTTCACACCTTTTCAGGCTCTTCATGTTTTTCCACACCGCTCATGCTCCTCCTTTTTTTCAGAATGTTTCATGCTCCTCATAATTGTGACACTTTTTGAAGCTCTTCATATTTTTCACACCTTTTCAGGCTCTTCACGTTTTTTAACACCACTTCATTCTCTTCCTATTTTTCAGACCGTTTCATGCTCCTCATATTTTTCACATCTTTGGAAGCTCTTCATATTTTTCACAAGTTTTCAGGCTCTTCATGTTTTTCAACAGCGCTTCATGCTCCTCTATTTTTCAGATTGTTTCATGCTCCTCATATTTTTCACATCTTTTGAACCTGTTCATATATTTCACACCTTTTCAGGTTTATGTTTTTCAGCAACACTTCATGCTCCTCCTATATTTCAACCGTTTCATGCACCTCTCATTTTTGACACCTCTTGAAGCTCTTCATATTTTTCAAAGCTTTTGAAGCTCTTCATATTTTTCACACCTTTTCAGGCTCTTCATGTTTTTCAACACCGCTTCATACTCCTCCTATTATTCAGACGGTTTCATGCTCCTCTCATTTTTGACACCTTTTGAAGCTCTTCATATTTTTCACACGTTTTCAGGCTCTTCACGTTTTTCAACACAGCTTCATACTCCTCCTATTTTTCAGACCGTTTCATGCTCCTCACATTTTTCACACCTTCTATAGCTCTTCATATTTTTCACACCTTTTCAGTCTCTTCATGTTTTTAATAACGTTTCATGCTCCTCCTATTTTTCAGACCGTTTCATGCTCCTCATGTATTTCACACCTTTTGTAGCTCTTCATATTTTTCACACCTTCTCAGGCTCTTCAAGTTTCTGAACACCGCTTCATGCTCCTCCTATTTTTCAGACCGTTTCATGCTCCTCTCTTTTTTGACATCTTTTGAAGCTCTTCATATCTTTCACACCTTTTGAAGCTCTTCATATTTTTCACACCTTTTGAAGCTCTTCATATTTTTCAAACCTTTTCAGGCTCTTCATATTTTTGAACAACTTTGCAGGCTCTTCATGTTTTTCAACACCACTTCATGCTCCTCCTTTTTTTAAGACCGTTTCATGCTCCTCCTATGTTTCAGACCGTTTCATGCTCCTCATATTTTTGACACGTTTTGAAGCTCTTCATATTTTTCACACCTTTTCAGGCTCTTCACGTTTTTTACCACCGTTTCATGCTCCTCCTATTTTTCAGACCATTTCATGCTCCTCATATTTTTGACACGTTTTGAGGCTCTTCATATTTTTCACACCTTTTCACGCTCTTCATGTTTCTGAACACCGTTTCATGCTCCACCTATTTTTCAGAGCGTTTCATGCTCTTCGTATTTTTGAAACCTTTTGAAGCTCTTCATATACTTCACAGCTTTTCAGGCTCTTCAACTTTTTCAACATCACATCATGCTCCTCCTATATTTCAGACCGTTTCCTGCTCCTCATATATTTGACACCTTTTGAAGCTCTTCAAATTTTCACACCTTTTCATACTCTTCATGTTTTTGAACTCCTAATCAAGCTCCTCATATTTTTGATACCTTTTGAAGCTCTTCATATTTTTCACACCTTTTCAGGCTCTTCATGTTTTTGAACACCGTTTCAAGCTCCTCATATTTTTGACACCTTTTGAAGCTCTTCATATTTTTCACACCTTTTCAGGCTCTTCATGTTTTTCAACACTGCTTCATGCTCCTCCTATATTTCAGACCCTTTCATGCTCCTCATGTATTTGACACCTTTTGAAGCTCTTCATATTTTTCACATCTTTTCAGGCTCTTCATGTTTTTGAACACCGCTTCATGCTCCTCATATTTTTCACACCTTTGAAGCTGTTCATATATTTCACACCTTTTCATGCTCTTCATGTTTTTGAACACCGCTTCATGCTCCTCATATTTTTCACACCTTTTGAAACTCATCATATATTTTACTCCTTTTCCTGTTCTTCATGTTTTTCCACAACGTTTCATGTTCTTCCTAATTTTAAGACCGTTTCATGCTCCTCATATTTTTGCCACCTTTTGAAACTCTTCATATTTTTCACTCCAATTCTGGATTTTCATGTTTTTGAACACCGTTTCATGCTATTTCTAATTATGACACCTTTTTAAGATCTTCATATTTTTCACCCCTTTTCATGCACTTCATGTTTTTCAACACAGTTTCACGCTCCTCCTATTTTTCAGACTGTTTCATGCTCCTCATATTTTTGACACCTTTTGAAGCTCTTCATATATTTCACACCTTTTCAGGCTCTTCATGTTTTTCAACACCACTCATGCTCCTGCTATTTTTCAGACCATTTCATGCTCCTCATATATTTGACAGCTTTTGAAACTCTTCATATTTTCACACCTTTTCAGGCTCTTCTTGTTTTTGAACACCACTTCATGCTCCTCCTATTTTTCAGATCGTTTCATGCTCCTCACATTTTTCACACTTTTTGAAGCTCTTCATATTTTTCACACCTTTTCAGGCTCTTATGTTTTTGAACGCCGCTTCATATTCCTCATATTATTCAGACTGTTTCATGCTCTTCATATATTTGACACGTTTTGAAGCTCTTCATATTTTTCACACCTTTTCAGACACTTCATGTTTTTGAACACGGTTTCATTCTCCTCCTATTTTTCAGATCGTTTCATGCTCCTCATAATTTTCACACCTTTTGAAGCTCTTCATATTTTTCACACCTTTTCAGGCTCTTAATATTTTTGAACACGGTTTCATACTCCTCCTATTTTTCAGACCGTTTCATGCTCCTCATATTTTTCACACCTTCTATAGCTCTTCATATTTTTCACACCTTTTCAGGCTCTTCCTGTTTTTCAACACCACTTCATGCTCCTCCTATATTTCAGACCGTTTCATGCTCCTCATATTTTTCACACCTTCTATAGCTCTTCATATTTTTCACACCTTTTCAGGCTCTGAATGTTCTTGAACACCGTTTGATGCTCCTCCTATTTTTAGGACCGTTTCATGCTCCTCATATTTTTGACACCTTTTGAAGCTCTTCATATTTTTCACAACTTTTCAGGCTCTTCAAGATTTCGAACACCGTTTCATGCTACTCCTATTTTTGACACCTTTTGAAGCTCTTCATATTTTTCACACCTTTTCAGGCTCTTGATGTTTTTAATCACTGTATCATACTCCTACTTTTTTTCAGACCGTTTCATGTTCCACATATTTTCACACCTTTTGCAGCTCTTCATATTTTTCACACCTTTTCATGATCTTCATGTTTTTCAACACGGCTTCATGCTCCTTCTATTTTTCAGACCGTTTCATGCTCCTCATATTTTTCTCACCTTTTGAAGCTCTTCATATTTTTCACATCATTTCAGTCTCTTCATGTTTTTCAACACCGTTTCATGCTCCTCTTTTTTTTCAGACCATTTCCTGCTCCTCATATTTTTGACACCTTTTAAGCTCTTCATATTTTTCACACCTTTTCAGGCTCTTCAAGTTTTAAACACCGTTTCATGCTACTCCTAATTTTGACACCTTTTGAAGCACTTCATATTTTTCAAACCTTTTCATGCTCTTCATGTTTTTCAACACCGTTTCATGCTCCTCCTGTTTTTCAGAAAGTTTCATGCTCCCCATATTTTTGACATCTTTTAAGCTCTTCATATTTTTCACACCTTTTCAGGCTCTTCAAGTTTTTGAACACGGCTTCAAGCTCCTCCTAATTTTTAGACCGTTTCATGCTCCTCATATTTTTGTCACCTTTTGAAGGTTTTCATATTTTTCACACCTTTTCAGGCTCTTCATGTTTTTCAACACCGTTTCATGCTCCTCCTATTTTTCAGACCGTTTCATGCTCTTCATATATTTCACACCTTTTGAAGCTCTTCATATTTTTCACATCATTTCTGGATTCATGTTTTTGAACAACGCTTCATGCTCCTCCTATTTTTCTTACCGCTTCATGCTCGTCATATTTTTGACACCATTTAAATCTCTTCATATTTTTCACACTTTTTCAGGCTCTTCATGTTTTCAACACCGTTTCATGCTCCTCCTATTTTTCAGACCGTTTCCTGCTCCTCATATTTTGACACCTTTTGAAGCTCTTCATATTTTTCACACTTTTTCAGGCTTTTCATGTTTCTCAACACCACTTCATTCTCCTCCCATTTTTCAGACCGTTTCAAGCTCCTCATATTTTTGACACTTTTGAAGCTCTTCATGTTTTTCACAGCTTTTCAGCTTCTTCATGTTTTTTAACACCGTTTCATGCTCCTCCTATCGTTCAGACCATTTCATGCTCCTCATAAATTTGACCCCTTTTGAAGCTCTTCATATTTTTCACACCTTTTCATGCTCTTCCTGTTTTTCAACACCACTTCATGCTTCTCCTATTTTTCAGACCATTTCATGCTCCTCATATTTTTCACACCTTCTATAGCTCTTCATATTTTTCACATCATTTCAGTCTCTTCATGTTTTTAAGAACGTTTCATGCTCCTCCTATTTTTCAGACCATTTTATGCCCCTCGTCATTTTGACACCTTTTGCAGCTCTACATATTTTTCACACCTTTTCAGGCTCTTCATGCTTTTCAACACAGCTTCATGCTCATCCTTTTTTTCAGACCGTTTAATGCTCCTCATATTTTTGACACATTTTGAAAGTCTTCATATTTTTCACACCTTTTCAGGCTCTTCAAGTTTTTGAACACCGTTTCATGCTCCTCCTATTTTTCAGACCGTTTCATGCTCCTCATATTTTTGAAACCTTTAGAAGCTCTTAATATTTTTCACACCTTTTCAGGCTCTGCATGTTCTTGAACACCGTTTGATGCTCCTCCTATTTTTCAGTCCGTTTCATGCTCCTCATATTTTTGACACCTTTTGAAGCTCTTCATATTTTTCACACCTTTTCATGCTCTCCATGTTCTTGAACACCGTTTGATGCTCCTCCTGTATTTCAGACCATTTCATGCTCTTCATATTTTTGACACCTTTTTAAGCTCTTCATATTTTTCACACCTTCTCAGGCTTTTCATGTTTTACACCACCGTTTCATGCTGCTCCTATTTTTCAGACAGTTTCATGCTCCTCTTTTTTTTGACACCTTTTGAAGCTTTTCATATTTTTCACACCCTTTCATGCTGTTCATATTTTTCAACATGTTTTCATGCTCCTCCTGTTTTTCAGACCGTTTCATGCTCCTCATATTTTTGACACCTTTTGAAGCTCTTCATATCTTTCACACCTTTTCATTCTCTTCATGTTTTTCAACACCGTTTTATGCTCCTCCTATTTTTCAGACCGTTTCTTGCTCCTCATATTTTTGACAGCGTTTGAAGCTCTTTATATTTTTCACACTTTTAATGCTCTTCATGTTTTTCAACACCGTTTCATGCTCCTCATATTTTTGACTCCTTTTGAAGGTCTTAATATTTTTCACACCTTTTCAGGCTCTTCATGTTTTTCAACATGGTTTCATCCTCCTCCTATTTTTCAGACCGTTTCATGCTCCTCCTATTTTTCAGAACGTTTCATGCTCCTCAAATTTTGACACCTTTTGAAGCTCTTTATATTTTTAACCCTTATCATGCTCTTCATGTTTTTCAACGCCGTTTCATGCTCCTCCTATTTTTCAGACCGTTTCATGCTCCTCATATTTTTGACACCATGAAAGCTCTTCATATATTTCCAACCTTTTCAGGTTCTTCATGTTTTTCAACACCGTCTCATGCTCCTACTATTTTTCAGACCATTTCATGCTCCTCATATTATTGACACCTTTTGAAGCTCTTCATATTTTTAACACCTTTTCAGGCTCTTCATGTTTTACAACTACGTTTCATGCTCCTCCTATTTTTCAGACGTTTTCATCCTCCTCATTTTTTGGAAACCTTTTGAAGCTTTTCATATTTTTCACACCTTTTCATGCTCTTCATGTTTTCATACAATGCTTCATGCTCCTCCTATTTTTCAGACCATTTCGTGCTCCTCATATTTTTAAGACCGTCTCATGCTCCTCATATTTTTGACAGCGTTTGAAGCTCTTTATATTTTTCAAACTTTTAATGCTCTTCATGTTTTTCAACACCGTTACATGCTCCTCATATTTTTGACACCTTTTGAAGCTCCTCATATATTTCACAATTTCACAGGCTCTTCATGTTTTCCAAAACCACTTCATGCTACTCCTATTTTTCAGACTGTTTCATTCTTCTCATATTTTTCACACCGTCTGAAGCTATTCATATTTTTCACAACTTTACAGGCTCTTCATGTTTTACAACACCACTTCATGCTCCTCGTGTTTTTCAGTCCGTTTCATGCTCCTCTCATTTTTGACACCTTTTGAAGCTCTTCATATTCTTCACACCTTTTGAAGCTTGTCCTATTTTTCACACGTTTTCAGGCTCTTCATGTTTTTCAACATCACTTCATGCTCCTCCTATTTTCAGACCGTTTCATGCTCCTCATATTTTGACACCTTTTGAAGCTCTTCATATATTTCACACCTTTTAAGTCTATTCATGTTTTTGAACACCATTTCATGCTCCTCCTATTTTCAGACCGTTTCATGGTCCTCATAGGTTTCACACCTTTTGAAGCTCTTTATATTCTTCACAACTTTTCAGGCTCTTCATGTTCTTGAACACCGTTTGATGCTTCTCCTATTTTTCAGACCGTTTCATGCTCCTCATATTTTTGACACCTTTTGAAGCTCTTCATATTTTTCACACCTTTTCAGGCTCTTCATGTTTTTCAACACCGCTTCATGCTCCTTGTATTTTTCAGACCTTTTCAAGCTCCTCATATTTTTGACACGTTTTGAAGAACTTCATATTTTTCACACCTTTTCAGGCTCTTCATTTTTTCAACACCGCTTCATGCTCCTCCTATTTTTCAGACCGTTTCATGCTACTCAGATTTTTCACACATTTTGAAGCTCTTCATAGTTTTCACACATTTTCAGGCTCCTCATGTTTTTCAACACCGCTTCATACTCCTCCCATTTTTCAGACCGTTTCATGCTCCTCATATATTTCACAGCTTTTGAAGCTCTTCATATTTTGCACACCTTTTCAGGCTCTTCATGTTTTTCAACACCACTTCATGCTCCTCCTATTTTTCAGACCGTTTCATGCACCTCATGTTTTTGACACCCTCTGAAGCTCTTCATATTTTTCACACCTTTTCAGGCTCTTCATGTTTTTCAACATCACTTCATGCTCCTCCTATTTTTCAGAAGGTTTCATGCTCTTCATATTTTTCACACTTTCTGAAGCTCTTCAGATTTTTCACACCTTTACTGGCTCTTCATTTTTTGAACACCGTTTCATGCTCGTCATATTTTTGACATCTTTTGAAGCTCTTCATATTTTTCACACCTTTTCTGGCTCTTCATGTTTTTCAACACCGCTTCAATCTCCTCCTAATTTTCAGACTGTTTAATGCTCCTCATATTTTTCACAAGTTTTGAAGCTCTTCATATTTTTCCACCCCTTTTCTGGCTCTTCATGTTTTTCAACACCGCTTCAATCTCCTCCTAATTTTCAGACTGTTTAATGCTCCTCCTATTTTTCACAAGCTTTGAAGCTCTTCATATATTTCACAGCTTTTCAAGCTCTTCATGTTTTTCAACACCGCTTCATGCTCCTCTTATTTTTCAGACCGTTTCATGCTCCTCCTATTTTTCAGACCATTTCTTGCTCCTCATATTTTTTACACATTTTGAAGCTCTTCATATTTTTCACACCTTTTCAGGCTCTTCATGTTTTTCAACACTGCTTCATGTTCCTCCTATTTTTCAGACCGTTTCCTACTCCTCATATTTTTGACACCTTTTGAAGCTTTTCATATATTTCATACCTTTCCAGGCTCTTCATGTTTTTCAACACCGTTTCATACTCCTCCTATTTTTCAGACCGTTTTATGCTCCTCATATTTTTCACACCTTTTCAGGCTTTTCATGTTTTTCAACACTGCTTCATGCTCCTCCTAATTTTCAGACCGTTTCCTGCTCCTCCTATTTTTCAGACGGTTTCCTGCTCCTCATATTTTTTACACATTTTGAAGCTCTTCATATTTTTCACACCTTTTCAGGAACTTCATGTTTTTCAACACTGTTTAATGCTCCTCTAGTTTTTCAAACCGTAAATGCTCCTCATGTATTTCACACATTTTGAAGCTCTTCATATTTTTCACACCTTCACATGCTCTTCATGATTTAAACACCGATTCATGGTCTTCCTAATTTTCAGACCGTTTCATGCTCCTCCTATTTTTCAGACCGTTTCATGCTCATCTCTTTTTTGACACGCTTTGAAGCTCTTCATATTTTTCATACCTTTTGAAAGTCTTCATATATTTCACAATTTTTCAGGCTCTTCATGTTTTTCAACACCGCCTCATGCTCCTCCTATTTTTCAGACCTTTTCATGCTCCTCATATTTTTGACACGTTTTGAAGCTCTTCATATTTTTCACATCTTTTCAGGCTCTTCATGTTTTTCAACACCGTTTCATGCTGCTCCTATTTTTCAGACCGTTTCATTCTCCTCATATTTTTCACACATTTTGAAACTCTTTGTATATTTCAAACCTTTTCAGGCTGTTCATGTTTTTCCCCACCACTTCATGCTCCTCCAATTTTTCAGACCGCTTCATGCTCCTCATATTTTTGACACCTTTTGAAGCTCTTCATATTTTTCACACCTTTTCAGGCTCTACATGTTTTTGAACACCGCTTCATGTTCCTCCTATTTTTCAGACCGATTCATGCTCCTCATAATTTTGACACCTTTGAAGGTCTTCATATTTTTTCATACCTTTTCCAGCTGTTCATGTTTTTGAACACAGCTTCATGCTCCTCCTATTTTTCAGATTGTTTCATGCTCCTCTTATTTTTGACACCTTTTGAAGGTCTTCTTATATTTCACATTTTTTCAGGCTGTTCATGTTTTTGAACACCGCTTCATGTTCCTCCTATTTTTCAGAACGTTTCATGCTCCTCATGTATTTCACACCTTTTGAAGCTCTTCACATTTTTCACACCTTTTCAGGGTCTTCATGTTTTTCAACACTGGTTCATGAGCCTCCTATTTTTCAGTCCGTTTCATGCTCATCTCATTTTTGAAACCTTTTAAAGCTCCTCATATTTTTCACAGCTTTTGAAGCTCTTCATATGTTTCACACGTTCTCAGGCTCTTCATGTTTTTCAACACTGCTTCATGCTCCTCCTATTTTTCATACCGTTTCAGGCTCCTCATATTTTTGACACTTTTTGAAGCTCCCCATATTTTTCAAACTTTTGAAGCTCTTCATATATTTCACAAAATTTCAGGCTCTTCATGTTTTTCACAGCACTTCATGCTCCTCCTATTTTTCAGACCGTTTCATGCTCATCTCATTTTTGACACCTTTTGAAGCTCTTCATATTTTTCACACCTTTTCAGGCTCTTGTTGTTTTTGAACTCCGTTTCATGCTCCTCCTATATTAAGACCGTTTCATCCTCCTCATATTTTTGATACTTTTTGAAGCTCTTCATATTTTTCACATATTTTCCGGCTCTTCAGTTTTTGAAAACTGCTTAATGCTCCTCCTATTTTTCATACCGTTTCAGGCTCCTCATATTTTTCATACCTTTTGAAGCTCTTCATATTTTTCAAAACTTTTAAGTCTGTTCATGTTTTTCATTATTATTATTTTTTTTTCCAGTGGGTTTTGTCATACATTGATATGAATCAGCCATGGATTTACATGTATTCCCAATCCCGATCCCCCCTCCCACCTCCCTCTCCACCCGATTCCTCTGGGTCTTCCCAGTGCACCAGGCCGGAGCACTTGTCTCGTGCATCCCACCTGGGCTGGTGATCTGTTTCACCATAGATAGTATACATGCTATTCTTTTGAAATATCCCACCCTCACATTCTCCCACAAAGTTCAAAAGTCTGTTCTGTATTTCTGTGTCTCTTTTTCTGTTCTGCATATAGGGTTATCGTTATCACCTTTCTAAATTCCATATACATGTGTCAGTATGCTGTAATGTTCTTTATCTTTCTGGCTTACTTCACTCTGTATAATGGGCTCCAGCTTCATCCATCTCATTAGGACTGGTTCAAATGAATTCTTTTTAATGGCTGAGTAATATTCCATGGTGTATATGTACCACAGCTTCCTTATCCATTCATCTGCTGATGGGCATCTAGGTTGCTTCCATGTCCTGGCTATTATAAACAGTGCTGCGATGAACATTGGGGTGCACGTGTCTCTTTCAGATCTGGTTTCCTCAGTGTGTATGCCCAGAAGTGGGATTGCTGGGTCATATGGCAGTTCTATTTCCAGTTTTTTAAGAAATCTCCACACTGTTTTCCATAGCGGCTGTACTAGTTTGCATTCCCACCAACAGTGTAAGAGGGTTCCCTTTTCTCCACACCCTCTCCAGCATTTATTGTTTGTAGACTTTTGGATAGCAGCCATCCTGGCTGGCGTGTAATGGTACCTCATTGTGGTTTTGATTTGCATTTCTCTAATAATGAGTGATGTTGAGCATCTTTTCATGTGTTTGTTAGCCATCTGTATGTCTTCTTTGAAGAAGTGTCTATTTATTCTTTGGCCCATTTTTTGATTGGGTCATTTATTTTTCTGGAATTGAGCTGCAGGAGTTGCTTGTATATTTTTGAGATTAATCCTTTGTCTGTTTCTTCATTTGCTATTATTTTCTCCCAATCTGAGGGCTGTCTTTTCACCTTACTTATAGTTTCCTTTGTAGTGCAAAAGCTTTTAAGTTTCATTAGGTCCCATTTGTTTAGTTTTGCTTTTATTTCCAATATTCTGGGAGGTGGGTCATAGAGGATCTTGCTTTGATTTATGTCGGAGAGTGTTTTGCCTATGTTCTCCTCTAGGAGTTTTATAGTTTCTGGTTTTACATTTAGATCTTTAATCCATTTTGAGTTTATTTTTGTGTATGGTGTTAGAAAGTGTTCTAGTTTCATTCTTTTACAAGTGGTTGACCAGTTTTCCCAGCACCACTTGTTAAAGAGGTTGTCTTTTTTCCATTGTATATCCTTGCCTCCTTTGTCAAAGATAAGGTGTCCATAGGTTCGTGGATTTATCTCTGGGCTTTCTATTCTGTTCCATTGATCTATATTTCTGTCTTTGTGCCAGTACCATACTGTCTTGATGACTGTGGCTTTGTAGTAGAGTCTGAAGTCAGGCAGGTTGATTCCTCCAGTTCCATTCTTCTTTCTCAAGATTACTTTGGCTATTCGAGGTTTTTTGTATTTCCATACAAATTGTGAAATTCTTTGGTCTAGTTCTGTGAAAAATACCGTTGGTAGCTTGATAGGGATTGCATTGAATCTATAGACTGCTTTGGGTAGAATAGCCATTTTGACAATATTAATTCTTCCAATCCATGAACACGGTATGTTTCTCCATCTGTTTGTGTCCTCTTTGATTTCTTTCATCAGTGTTTTATAGTTTTCTATGTATAGGTCCTTTGTTTCTTTAGGTAGATATACTCCTAAGTATTTTATTCTTTTTGTTGCAATGGTGAATGGTATTGTTTCCTTAATTTCTCTGTCTGTTTTTTCATTGTTAGTATATAGGAATGCAAGGGATTTCTGTGTGTTAATTTTATATCCTGCAACTTTACTATATTCATTGATTAGCTCTAGTAATTTTCTGGTAGAATCTTTAGGGTTTTCTATGTAGAGGATCATGTCATCTGCAAACAGTGAGAGTTTTACTTCTTCTTTTCCTATCTGGATTCCTTTTACTTCTTTTTCTGCTCTGATTGCTGTGGCCAGCACTTCCAACACTATGTTGAATAGTAGTGGTGAGAGTGGGCACCCTTGTCTTGTTCCTGATTTCAGGGGAAATGCCTTCAATTTTTCACCATTGAGGGTGATGCTTGCTGTGGGTTTGTCATATATAGCTTTTATTATGTTGAGGTATGTTCCTTCTATTCCTGCTTTTTGGAGAGTTTTAATGATAAATGAGTGTTGAATTTTGTCAAAGGCTTTCTCTGCATCTATTGAGAGAATCATATGGTTTTTATCTTTCAATTTGTTAATGTGGTGTATTACATTGATTGATTTGCGGATATTAAAGAATCCTTGCATTCCTGGGATAAAGCCCACTTGGTCATGGTGTATGATTTTTTTAATATGTTGTTGGATTCTGTTTGCTAGAATTTTGTCAAGGATTTTTGCATCTATGTTCATCAGTGATATTGGCCTGTAGTTTTCTTTTTTTGTGGCATCTTTGTCTGGTTTTGGAATTAGGGTGATGGTGGCCTCATAGAATGAGTTTGGAAGCTTACCTTCTTCTGCAATTTTCTGGAAGAGTTTGAGTAAGATAGGTGTTAGCTCTTCTCTAAATTTTTGGTAGAATTCAGCTGTGAAGCCATCTGGTCCTGGGCTTTTGTTTGCTGGAAGATTTTTGATGACAGTTTCGATTTCCTTGCTTGTGATGGGTCTGTTAAGATCTTCTATTTCTTCCTGGTTCAGTTTTGGAAGGTTATACTTTTCTAAGAATTTGTCCATTTCATCCAAGTTGTCCATTTTATTGGCATAGAGCTGCTGGTAGTAGTCTCTTATGATCCTTTGTATTTCAGTGTTGTCTGTTGTGATCTCTCCATTTTCATTTCTAATTTTGTTAATTTGGTTTTTCTCTCTTTGTTTCTTAATGAGTCTTGCTAATGGTTTGTCAATTTTGTTTATTTTTTCAAAAAACCAGCTTTTAGCTTTGTTGATTTTTGCTATGGTCTCTTTAGTTTCTTTTGCATTTATTTCTGCCCTGATTTTTAAGATTTCTTTCCTTCTGCTAACTCTGGGGTTCTTCATTTCTTCCTTCTCTAATTGCTTTAGGTGTAGAGTTAGGTTATTTAATTGTTTTTTTCCTGTTTCTTGATGTAAGCCTGTAATGCTATGAACCTTCCCCTTAGCACTGCTTTTACAGTGTCCCATAGGTTTTGGGTTGTTGTGTTTTCATTTTCATTCATTTCTATACATATTTTGATTTCTTTTTTGATTTCTTCTATGATTTGTTGGTTATTCAGAAGCATGTTATTTAGCCTCCATATGTTTGAAGTTTTAACAATTTTTTCCCTGTAATTGAGATCTAATCTTACTGCACTGTGGTCAGAAAAGATGACTGGAATGATTTCAATTTTTTTAAATTTTCCAAGACCAGATTTATGGCCCAGGATGTGATCTATTCTGGAGAATGTTCCGTGTGCACTTGAGAAAAAGGTGAAGTTGATTGTTTTGGGGTGAAATGTCCTATAGATATCAATTAGGTCTAGCTGGTCCATTGTGTCATTTAAGGTTTGTGTTTCCTTGTTAATTTTCTGTTTAGTTGATCTATCCATAGTTGTGAGTGGGGTATTAAAGTCTCCCACTATTATTGTGTTACTATTAATTTCCTCTTTCATACTTGTTAGCGTTTGCCGTACATATTGTGGTGCTCCTATGTTGGGTGCATATATATTTATAATTGTTATATCTTCTTTTTTGATTGATCCTTTGATCATTATGTAGTGTCCTTCTTTGTCTCTTTTCACTTCCTTTATTTGAAAGTCTATTTTATCTGATATGAGTATTGCGACTCCTGCTTTCTTTTGGTCTCCGTTTGCATGAAATATTTTTTTCCAGCCCTTCACTTTTAGTCTGTATGTGTCTGTTGTTTTGAGGTGGGTCTCTTGTAGACAGCATATATAGGGGTCTTGTTTTTGTATCCATTCAGCCAATCTTTGTCTTTTGGTTGGGGCATTCAACCCATTTACATTTAGGGTAATTATTGATAGGTGTGGTCCCGTTGCCATTTACTTTGTTGTTTTGGGTTCACATTTATAAAACCTTTCTGCATTTCCTGTCTAGAGAAGATCCTTTAGCATTTGTTGAAGAGCTGGTTTGGTGGTGCTGAATTCTCTCAGCTTTTGCTTATCTGTAAAGCTTTTGAATTCTCCTTCATATCTGAATGAGATCCTTGCTGGATACAGTAATCTAGGTTGTAGGTTATTCTCTTTCATTACTTTCAGTACGTCCTGCCATTCCCTTCTGGCCTGGAGGGTTTCTATTGATAGATCAGCTGTTATCCTTATGGGCATCCCTTTGTGTGTTATTTGTTGTTTTTCCCTTGCTGCTTTTAATATTTGTTCTTTGTGTTTGATCTTTGTTAATTTGATTAATATGTGTCTTGGGGTGTTTCGCCTTGGGTTTATCCTGTTTGGGACTCTCTGGGTTTCTTGGATTTGGGTGGCTATTTCCTTCCCCATTTTAGGGAAGTTTTCAGCTATTATCTCCTCGAGTATTTTCTCATGGCCCTTCTTTTTGTCTTCTTCTTCTGGAACTCCTATGATTCGAATGTTGGGGCGTTTCACAGTGTCCCAGAGGTCCCTGAGGTTGTCCTCATTTCTTTTGATCCTTTTTTCTTTTTTCCTCTCTGCTTCATTTATTTCCACCATTTTATCTTCTACCTCACTTATCCTATCTTCTGCCTCCGTTATTCTACTCTTGGTTCCCTCCAAAGTGTTTTTGATCTCATTCATTGCATTATTCATTTGTAATTGACTCTTTTTTATTTCTTCTAGGTCTTTATTAAACAGTTCTTGAATCTTTTCAATCTTTGTTTCCAGGCTATTTATCTGTAACTCCATTTTGTTTTCAAGATTTTGGATCATTTTTATTATCATTATTCTAAATTCTTTTTCAGGTAGATTCCCTATCTCCTCCTCTTTTGTTTGACTTGGTGGGCATTTTTCATGTTCCTTTACCTGTTGGGTATTTCTTTGCCTTTTCATCTTGTTTAGATTGCTGTATCTGGAGTGGGCTTTCTGTATTCTGGAGGTCTGTGGTTCCTTTTTGTTGTGGAGAATTAACCCAGTGGGTGGGGTTAGACGATTGGCTTGTCAAGGTTTCCTGGTTAGGGAAGCTTGCATCAGTGTTCTGGTGCGTGGAACTTGATTTCTACTCTTTGGAGAGCAATGGAGTGCCCAGTAATGAGTTTTGAGATGGGTCTATGTGTTAGGTGTGACCTTGGGCAGCCTGTATGTTGATGTTCAGGGCTATGTTCCTGCGTTGCTGGAGAATTTGCGTGGTATGTCTTGCTCTGAAACTTATTGGCTCTTGTGTGGTGGTTGGTTTCAGTGTAGGTATGGAGGCTTTTGGACAGTCACTTATTACTTAAAGTTCCTTGTAGTCAGGAGTTTTCTGGTGTTCTCAGGTTTTGGGCTTAAGTCTCCTGCCTCTGGATTTCAGTTTTATTCTTCCTGTAGTCTCAGGACTTCTCCAACTATGCAGCCCTGATAAGAAAACTTCTAGGTTAATGGCTAAAAGATTCTCCCCCGTTAGGGACACCCAGAGAGGTTCACAGAGTCACATGAAGAAGAGGAGAGGGAGGAGGGAGATAGAGATGAACAGGAGGAGAAAAAGGGGGACTCAAGAGGAGAGAGACAGATCTACACAGCTGTCTGTTCCCAGAGTGTTCTCCGTAGCCCAGTCACCTACAAAGATTCACAGAATTGGATTGGGAAGAGAAGGGGAAAGGAGGAAATAGAGGTGTTCTGAGGTAGAAAACAGAGAGTCAAGATTGGGAGAGAATAATCTTCGGTTTAAGAATAGGGCTTCTCTTCTTTTTTTTTTTTTTGTAAGGTTATAGTGTATTGAAAATGAAAATTAAGGAGTAGTAGAGGAGTACTAGAGGACTTTAAAAGAAATAAGATAAAAAGAAAAATAGAAAATAGAAGAGAGAAAGGAAAGAAAAAAAAGAAAGAAAAAGAAAAAAAAGAAAAAAAAAGGAAAAAAAATTTTTTCCCCCTAATTAAAAAATCGTAAAAGTCTATGGAAATGAAAGTTAAGGAGTAATGGGGGAGTAATAGGGGATTTTAAAGGAAAATAAAAGAGAAAAAATAAAAAAGAAAAAAAGAAAAAAAAATTAAAAAAAAATTAAAAAAAGAGAAAAAAGTAAAATTATATCTAGGAGTTTCTCTGGAGCTGTTGCGGTCAGTGTGGGTTCGGCTCAGTTTCAGATAGCTCCTCGTTCCAGCTTACGCTTCTCGATATCTACAGGCTCCTCTGGTGTAGACAATGTTTCCTAGAGGGATTTTAATCTGTTGCACCAGTCCCTTCTGAAGCGGTTCCCTTTGTTTATTTGGCTTCTGTTTGCCGGTCTCTTCAGAGCCTCATTTCCGCCCTGACACAGGCGGGTGGAGGTGGACTCTTATTCAGGTAGCTAGTTCCGTCGCTCTGCGGGGAGGGGCTTGCGCCGCGGGGCTTGCGCCGCGGGGATGGGCTGGGGCTGCCAGGAGGGGCTGACGCTGCTGTCTGCGCTGCTCAGGCTCCCGGCTGTTCTATATGGAGCGCGCCCCGCGCTGCGCGAGGTTCCAGCCCTCGGGTGTTCCACAAAAGCGCGGAGGGGAAAGCTGCGCCTGCTCTCAGTGCCTTCCCCGTCAGAGCGGTCCAGGCAGCCAGGGGTTCGGTGGGCGCACTCTCCCCAGGTGTGGCGCTCCCCCTCCCTTCCGCGGACCCAGTCTCAGTTTCCGCTGGCGCCAGTCGGGTGCGCGTGCCTTCTGCCCTCAGCGTCCCCAGCCCCAGTCCCCGCCCGCGCCGGTCGGGTGCCTGCGCCCTGTGTCTCGCTGCAACCTTCCCCTCCCCCCTGCCTCCTGCCTCCAGCAGGGCTGGGCCGGTCCGCAGCCTGCGAGCTCCTCTCTGGACCCTCTCGGTCTCTTTGTTCTGCGAACGGCCGGCAGTGTGTTCGGGCCGGCTAATTTACTCTCTCTCCTTTGGTCTCCCACAGTTCAAGTTGGCAACTCACAGAAGCTCCCTCCGATTGTCCTCAGGGCACTCAGGCCCGGACCCTACCCCAAGCAATGCCGCCTAAGAGCTCCCGGGATGGATCTCCGTCCTTAGCGCTTTTGTTTCACTTTTTATCTTTTATATTTTGTCCTACCTCCTTTCGAAGACAATGGGCTGCTTTTCTGGGCGCCTGATGACCTCAGCTAGCGATCAGAAGTTGTTTTGCGAAGGTTGCTCTGCGTTCAGTTATTCTTTTGATGAATTTGTAGGAGAGAAAGTGGTCTCCCCGTCCTACTCCTCCGCCATCTTGGCTCCTCCCCCCTCTTCATGTTTTTCAATACCGCTTCATGCTGCTTCTATTTTTCCAGACCGTTTCATGCTTCTCATTTATTTCACACCTTTTGAAGCTCTTCATATTTTTCACACCTTTTCATGCTCTTCATCATTTTCAACAACGTTTCATGCTCATCCTATTTTTCAGCCTGTTACATGCTCCTCATATTTTTGACACCTTTTGAAGCTCTTCATAATTTTCACACCGTTTCAGGCTCTTCATGTTTTTCAACAACACTTCATGCTCCTCCTATTTTCAGACCGTTTCATGCTCTTCATATTTTTGAAACCCTTTGAAGTTCTTCATATTTTACACACCTTTTCAGGTTCTTCATGATTTTGAGGACTGCTTCATGCTCCTCCTATTTTTCAGATCGTTTCATGCTTCTCATTTTTTTGACACCTTTTGGAGCTCTTCATATTTTTCACACATTTTTCAGGCTCTTCATCTTTTTCAACACCGTTTGATGCTCATCTTATTTTTCAGGCTGTTTTATGCTCCTCATATTTTTGACACCTTTTGAAGCTCTTCATATTTTTCACACTTTTTCAGGTTCTTCATGTTTTTGATGACTGCTTCATGCTCCTCCTATTTTTCAGACCGTTTCATGCTTCTCATATTTTTGACACCTTTTGAAGCTCTTCATATTTTTCACACCTTTTCATGCTCTTCATCTTTTTCAAAACCGTTTCATTCTCATCCTATTTTTCAGACTGTTACATGCTCCTCATATTTTTGACACCTTTTGAAGCTCTTCATATTTGTCACACCTTTTCATGCTCCTCAAGTTTTTCAACACCGTTTCATGCTTCTCCTATATTTCAGACTGATTCATGAACCTCATATTATGGACACCTTTTGAAGCTCTTCATATTTTTCACACCTTTTCAGGCTCTTCATGTTTTTGAACACCGCTTCATGCTCCTCCTATTTTTCAGAACTTTTCAGGCTCCTCATATATTTGACACCTTTTGAAGCACTTCATATTTTGCACACATTTTCAGGCTCTTCATGTTTTTGAACAGCGTTTCATGCTCTTCCCATTTTTCAGACCGTTTCATGGTCCTCATATTTTTCACACCTTTTGAAGCTCTTCATATTTTTCACACCTTTTCATGATCTTCATCGTTTTCAACCAGTTTCATTCTCATCCTATTTTTCAGGCTGTTTCAGGCTCCTCATATTTTTGACACCTTTTGAAGCTCTTCATATTTGTCACACCTTTTCAGGTTCTTCATGTTTTTCAACACCAATTAATGCTCCTATTATTTTTCAGACCGTTTCATGCTCCTCATATTTTTGACACCTTTTGAAGCTCTTCATATATTTCACACCTTTTCAGGCTCTTCATGTTTTCAGCATCGTTCATTCTCCTACTATTTTCATAGTGTTTCATGCACCTCATATTTTTGACACCTTTTGAAGCTCTTCATATTTTTCACACCTTTTCAGGCTTGCATGTTTTTCAACACCGCTTCATGCTCCTCCTATTTTTCAGACCGTTCAGTGCTCCTCATATTTTTGACACCTTTTGAAGCTCTTCACATTTTTCAAAGATTTTCAGGCTCTTCATGTTTTTGAACACCATTTCTTGCTCGTCCAGTTTTTCAGACCGTTTCATACTCCGGATATTTTTGACACATTTTAAAGCTCTTCATATTTTTCACATCTTTTAAGGCTCTTCTTGTTTTTCAACAACGTTTCTTGATACTCATATTTTTCAGACCGTTTCAAGCACCTCATATTTTTGACACCTTTTGAAACTCTTCGTGTTTCTCACAACTTTTCAGGCTCTTCATGTTTTTCAACACCGCTTCATGCTCCTCCTATTTTCAGACCGTTTCATGCTCCTTATAGTTTTCACACCTATTGAAGCTCTTCATGTTTCTCAAAGATTTTCAAACTCCCATGTTTTTCAACACCGCTTCATGCTCCTCCTATTTTCAGACCGTTTCATGCTCCTTATATTTTTCACACCTTTTGAAGCTTCTCATATTTCTCACACCTTTTCAGGCTCTTCATGTTTTTCAACACCGCTTCATGCTCCTCCTATTTTTCAGACCGTTTCGTGCTCCACATATTTTTCACACCTTTTGAAGCTCTTCATCTTTTTCACACCTTTTCATGGTCTTCATGTTTTTCAACACAATTTCATGCTCCTCCTATTTTTCAGACCGTTTCATGCTCCTCATATTTTTGACATCTTTTCACGCTCTTCATATTTTTCACACCTTTTCAGGCTCTTCATGTTTTTGAACACGGTTTCATGCTCCTCCTATTTTTCAGACCGTTTCATGCTCCTCATATTTTTGACACCTTTTGAAGCTCTTCATATTTTTCACACCTTTTCAGGCTCTTCCTGTTTTTGAGGACCACTACATGCTCCTACTATTTTTCAGAACGTTTCATGCTCCTCATATTTTTGACACCTTTTGAAGCTCTTCATATTTTTCACACCTTTTCAATCTCTTAATGTTTTTCATCACCAATTCATGCTCTTCCTATTTTTCAGACTGTTTCATTCTTCTCATATTTTTGACAGCTTTTGGAGCTCTTCATATTTTTCACACCTTCTCAGGCTCCTCATGTTTTTCAACACCACTTCATGCTCCTCGTATTTTTCAGACCGTTGCATGCTACTGATATTTTTGACACCTTTTGAAGCTCTTCATATTTTTCACACCTTTCAGGCTCTTCATGTTTTTGAACACCGTTTCATGCTCCTCCTATTTTTCAGACTGTTTTATGCTCCTCCTATTTTAACACCTTTTGAAGCTCTTCATATATTTCACCAATTTTCAGGCTCTTCATGTTCTTGAACACCGCTTCATGCTCCTCCTATTTTTCAGACCGTTTCATGCTTCTCATATTTTTGACACATTTTGAAGCTCTTCATACTTTTCACACCTTTTCAGGCTCTTCATATTTTTCAATACCGCTTCATACTCCTCTTATTATTCAGACCGTTTCATGCTTCTCATATTTTTGACACCTTTTGAAGCTCTTCATATTTTTCAATCCTTTTCATGCTCTTCATCTTTTTCAAAACCGTTTCATGCAAATCCTATTATTCACACTGTTTCATGCTCCTCATATTTTTGACACCTTTTGAAGCTCTTCATATTTTTCACACCTTTTCAGGCTCTTCATGTTTTTGAAGAAAGCTTCATGGTCCTCCTCTTTGTCTACCGTTTCAGGCTCCTCATATTTTTCACACCTTTTGAAGCTCTTCATATTTTTCACACCTTTTCAGCCTCTTCAAGTTTCTAAACACCACTTCATGCTCCTCCTATTTTTCAGACCGTTTCATGCTCCTCATATTTTTGACACATTCGAAGCTCTTCATATTTTTTACACCTTTTCAGTCTCTTCCTCTTTTTGACGACAGCTTCATGCTCCTCTATTTTTCAGACCGTTTCATGCTCCTCATATTTTTGACATCTTTTGAGCTCTTCATATTTTTCGCACCTTTTCAGGCTCTTCATGTTTCTACACACCACTTCATGCTCCTCCTCTTTTTCAGACCATTTCATGCTTCTCATATTTTTGACACCTTTTGAAGCTCTTCATATTTTTTACACCTTTTCATGCTCTTCATCTTTTTCAAAACCGTTTCTTCCTCATCCTATTTTTCAGTTCTTTTCATGCTCCTCATATTTTTGACACCTTTTGAAGCTCTTCATATTTTTCACACCTTTTGAAGCTCTTCATATTTTTCACACCTTTTCAGGCTCTCCCTGTTTTTGAACACGGCTTCATGCTCCTCCTATTTTTCAGACTGTTTCATGCTCCTCATATTTTTGACACCATTTGAAGCTCTTCATATATTTCACACTTCTTCATGGTCTTCATCTTTTTCAAAACCGTTTCATTCTCATCCTATAATTCAGACTGTTTCATGCTCCTATATCTTTGACACTTTTTGAAGCTCTTCATATATTTTACACGTTTTCAGGATCTTCATGTTTTTCAATACCCCTTCATGCTCCTCCTATTTGTCAGATCGTTTCAAGCTCCTCATATATTTGACACCTTTTCATTCTCTTCAGCATTTTAAAAACCGTTTCATGCTCATCCTATTTTTCCAACTGTTTCATGCTCCTCATATTTTTCACACCTTTTGAAGCTCTTCATATTTTTCACACGTTTTCAGGATCTTCATGTTTTTGAACACCGCTTCATGCTCCTCCTATTTTTCAAACCATTTCATGCTCCTCATATTTTTCACTCCTTTTCAGGCTCTTCATGTTTTTGAACACCGCTTCATGCTCCTCATATTTTTCACACCTTTTGAAGCTCTTCATATTTTTCACACCTTTTCAGGCTCTTCATGTTTTTCAACACCGTTTCATGCTCCTCCTATTTTCCATACCGTTTCATGCTCCTCATATTTTTCACACCTTTTGAAGCTCTTCATATTTTTCACATCATTTCAGGATTCATGTTTTTGAACACCACTTCATGCTCCTCCTATTTTTCATACCGCTTCATGCTCCTCATATTTTTGACACCATTTGAAGCTCTTCGTATTTTTCACACCTTTTCAGGCTCTTCATGTTTTTCAACACCGTTGCATGCTCCTCCTATGTTTCAGACCGTTTCATGCTCCTCATGTTTTTCAACACCGTTTCATGCTCCTCCTATTTTTCAGACCGTTTCATGCTCCTCATATTTTTGACACCTTTTGAAGCTCTTCATATTTTTCACACCTTTTCAGGCTCTTCAAGATTTTGAACACCGTTTCATGCTACTCCTATTTTGACATCTTTTGAAGCTCTTCATATTTTTCACACCTCTTCAGGCTCTTCATGATTTTGATCACTGTTTCATAATCCTCCTTTTTTTCAGACCGTTTCATGTTCCACATATTTTTCACACCTTTTGCAGCTCTTCATATTTTTCACACCTTGTCATGATCTTCATGTTTTTCAACACCGCTTCATGATCCTCCTATTTTTCACACCTTTTGAAGCTCTTCATATATTTCACACCGTTTCAAGCACTTCATGTTTTTGAACACCGCTTCATGCTCATCATATTTTTCACACCTTTTGAAGCTCTTAATATTTTTCACACATTTTCAGGCTCTTCATGTTTTTGAACACCGTTTCATGCTCCTCCTATATTTCAGACCGTTTCATGCTCCTCATATTTTTCACACCTTTTGAAGCTCTTCATATATTTCACACCTTTTCCTGTTCTTCTTGTTTTTCAACACCGTTTCATGCTCCTCCTATTTTTCAGACCGTTTCATGCTCCTCATATTTCTGACACCTTTTGAAGCTCTTAATATTTTTCACACCTATTCAGGCTCTTCAGGTTTTTGAACACCATTTCAAGCTATTCATATTTTTGACACCTTTTGAAGCTCCTCATATTTTTCACACCTTTTCATGCTCTTCATGTTTTTCAACACCGTATCATGCTCCTCCTATTTTCAGACTTTTTCATGCTCCTCATATTTTGACACCTTTTGAAGCTCTTCATATATTTCACACCTTTTCATGCTCTTCATGTTTTTCAACAACGTTTCTTGCTCCTCCTATTTTTCCGACCGTTTCATGCTCATCACATTTTTGACACCTTTTGTAGCTCTTCATATTTTTCACACCTTTTGAAGCTCTTCTTATTTTTCACAGGTTTTCAGGCTCTTCATGTTTCTCAACACCTCTTCATGCTCCTCCTATTTTTCAGACCTTTTCATGCTCCTCATATTTTTGACACTTTTTGAGGCTCTTCATATTTTTCACACCTTTCCAGGCTCTTCATGTTTTTGAACACTGTTTCCTGCTCCTCCTATTTTTCAGACCGTTTAATGCTCCTCATATTTTTGACAACTTTTGAAGCTCGTCATATTTTTCATACCTTTTCAGGCTCTCAATGTTTTTGAACACCGCTTCCTGCTCCTCCTATTTTTGAGACCGTTTCATGCTCCTCATATTTTTGACACCTTTTGAAGCTCTTCATATTTTTCACACCTTTTCAGGCTCTTCATGTTTTGGAACATCGCTTTATGCTCCTTCTTTTTTTCAGACCGCTTCACGCTCTTCCTATTTTTGAGACCGTTTCATGCTCCTCATAATTTTGACAACTTTTGGAGCTCTTCATATTTTTCACAACTTTTCAGGCTCTCCAAGGTTTTGAACACCGCTTCATGCTCCTTCTATTTTTCAGACCGTTTCATGCTCCTCGTATTTATCAGACCGTTTCATGCTCCTCATATTTTTGACACTTTTGTAAGCTCTTGATATGGTTCACTCCTTTTCAGTCTCTTCATGTTTTTCAACACCGCTTCATACTCCTCCTATTTTTCAGACCGTTTCATGCTCTCATGTTTTTGTCACCTTTTGAAGCTCTTCATATTTTGCACACCTTTTCAGGCTCTTCATATTTTTCAACACCACTTCATGATCCTCCTATTTTTCAGAAAGTTTCATGCTCCCCATATTTTTGACACTTTTTGAAACTCTTCATATTTTTCACACCTTTTGAAGCTCTTCATATTTTTCACAGCTTTTGAAGCTCTTCATATATTTTACACCTTTTCAGTGTCTTCAAGTTTTTGATCACCACTTCATGCTCCTATTTTTCACACCTTTTGAAGCTCTTCATATTTTTCACACCTTTTCAGGCTCTTCATGCTTGTCAACACCATTTAATGCTCGTTGTATATTTCAGACCGTTTCATGCTCCTCATAATTTTGACAACTTTTGGAGCTCTTCATATTTTTCACAACTTTTCAGGCTCTCCAAGGTTTTGAACACCGCTTCATGCTCCTTCTATTTTTCAGACCGTTTCATGCTCCTCGTATTTATCAGACCGTTTCATGCTCCTCATATTTTTGACACTTTTGTAAGCTCTTGATATGGTTCACTCCTTTTCAGTCTCTTCATGTTTTTCAACACCGCTTCATACTCCTCCTATTTTTCAGACCGTTTCATGCTCTCATGTTTTTGTCACCTTTTGAAGCTCTTCATATTTTGCACACCTTTTCAGGCTCTTCATATTTTTCAACACCACTTCATGATCCTCCTATTTTTCAGAAAGTTTCATGCTCCCCATATTTTTGACACTTTTTGAAACTCTTCATATTTTTCACACCTTTTGAAGCTCTTCATATTTTTCACAGCTTTTGAAGCTCTTCATATATTTTACACCTTTTCAGTGTCTTCAAGTTTTTGATCACCACTTCATGCTCCTATTTTTCACACCTTTTGAAGCTCTTCATATTTTTCACACCTTTTCAGGCTCTTCATGCTTGTCAACACCATTTAATGCTCGTTGTATATTTCAGATCGTTTCATGCTCCTCATATTTTTGACACCTTTTGAAGCTGTTCATATTTTTCACACCTTTTCATGCTCTTCATGTTTTTCAACACCGTTTCGTGCTCCTCCTATTTTTCAGACCGTTTCATGCTCCTCATACTTTTGACACCTTTTGAAGCTCTTCATATTTTTCACACGTTTTCAGGATCTTCATGTTTTTGAACAACACTTCATGCTCCTACTAATGTTGAGAACGTTTCATGCTCCTCATATTTTTGACACCTTTTGAAGCTCTTCATTTTTTTCACACCTTTTCAGGCTCTTCATGTATTTGATCACTATTTCATGCTCATCATATTTTTCACACCTTTTGAAACTCTTCATATTTTTCACACGTTTTCAGAATCTTCATGTTTTTGAACACCGCTTCATGCTCCTCCTATTTTCTGACAGTTTCATGCTCCTCATATTTTTCACTCCTTTTCAGGCTCTTCATGTTTTTCAACACCGCTTCATGCTCCTAATATTTTTCACACCTTTTGACGCTCTTCATATTAATCACATTTTCAGACTCTTCATGTTTTTGAACACCGATTCATGCTCCTCATATTTTTGACACCTTTTGAAGCTCTTCATATTTTTCACACCTTTGCAGGCTCTTCGTGTTTTTGAACACGGCTTCATGCTCCTCCTAATTTTTAGACCGTTTCATGCTCCTCATATTTTTGTCACCTTTTGAAGGTCTTCATATTTTTCACACCTCTTCAGCCTCTTCATGTATTTCAACACCGTTTCATGCTCCTCATATTTTTGACACCTTTTGAATCTCTTCATATTTTTCACACCTTTTTAAGCTCTTCATATTTTTCTCATCATTTCAGGATTCATGTTTTTGAACACGGCTTCATGCTCCTCCTATTTTTCATTCCGCATCATGCTCGTCATATTTTTGACCCCTTTTGAAGCTCTTCATGTTTTTCACACCTTTTCATGCTCTTCATGTTTGTCAACACCGTTTCATGCTCCTCCTATTTTCAGACTATTTCATGCTCCTCGTATTTTGACCCCTTTTGAAGCTCTTCATATTTTTCACACCTTTTCACGCTCTTCATGTTTCTGAACACCGTTTCATACTCCACCTATTTTTCAGACCGTTTCATGCTCTTCATATTTTTGAAACATTTTGAAGCTCTTCATATATTTCACAGCTTTTCAGGCTCTTCAACTTTTTCAACATCACATCATGCTCCTCGTATATTTCAGACCGTTTCCTGCTCCTCATATATTTGACACCTTTTGAAGCTCTTCATATTTTTCACACCTTTTCATGCTCTTCATGTTTTTGAACTCCTAATCAAGCTCCTCATATTTTTGACACCTTTTGAAGCTCTTCATATTTTTCACACCTTTTGAAGATCTTCATGTTTTTCAACACCGTTTCATGCTCCTCCTATGTTTATGACCGTTTCATGATCCTCATATTTTTAACATCTTTTGAATCTCTTCATATTTTTCAGACCTTTTCAAGCAATTCATGATTTTCAACACCATTTCATGCTCCTCCTATTTTTCAGACCATTTCATGCTCCTCATATTTTTGACACCTTCTGAAGCTCTTCTTATTCTTCACACCTTTTCATTCTCTTCATGTTTTTCAACACCCTTTCATGCTCCTCCTATTTTTCAGACCGTTTCTTGCTCCTCATATTTTTGACAGCTTTTCAAGCTCTTTAATTTTTCACACTTTTAATGCTCTTCATGTTGTTCAACACCGTTACATGCTCCTCATATTTTTGACACCTTTTGAAGCTCCTCATATATTTCACACTTTCACAGGCTCTTCATGTTTTCCAAAACCACTTCATGCTCCTCCTAATTTTCAGACTGTTTCATGCTCCGCAATTTTTCACACCTTTTGAAGCTCTTCATATTTTTTACACCTTTTCAGGCTGTTCATGATTTTGAACACCGCTTCATGCTCCTCCTGTCTTTCAGACCGTTTCATACTCCTCATATTTTTGACACATTTGAAGCTCTTCATATTTTTTACATCTTTTCAGTCTCTTCCTCTTTTTGACGACAGCTTCTTGCTCCTCTATTTTTCAGACCGTTTCATGCTCCTCATATTTTTGACATCTTTTGAGCTCTTCATATTTTTCGCACCTTTTCAGGCTCTTCATGTTTCTACACACCACTTCATGCTCCTCCTATTTTTCAGACCGTTTCATGCTTCTCATATTTTTGACACCTTTTGAAGCTCTTCATTTTTTTTACACCTTTTCATGCTCTTCATCTTTTTCAAAATCGTTTCTGGCTCATCCTATTTTTCAGACCTTTTCATGCTCCTCATATTTTTGACACCTTTTGAAGCTGTTCATATTTTTCACACGTTTTCAGGCTCTTCCTGTTTTTGATGACAGCTTCACGCTCCTTCTATTTGTTATACCGTTTCATGCTCCTCATATTTTTGACACCTTTTGAAGCTCTTCATATTTTTCACACCTTTTGAAGCTCTTCATATTTTTCACACCTTTTCAGGCTCTCCCTGGTTTTGAACACGGCTTCATGCTCCTCCTATTTTTCAGACTGTTTCATGATTCTCATATTTTTGACACCTTTTGAAGCTCTTCATATATTTCACACCCCTTCATGCTCTTCATCTTTTTCAAAACCGTTTCATTCTCATCCTATAATTCAGACTGTTTCATGCTCCTATATTTTTGACACTTTTTGAAGCTCTTCATATATTTTACACGTTTTCAGGATCTTCATGTTTTTCAATACCCCTTCATGCTCCTCCTATTTGTCAGACCGTTTCAAGCTCCTCATATATTTGACACCTTTTCATTCTCTTCAGCATTTTAAAAACCGTTTCATGCTCATCCTATTTTTCAAACTGTTTCATGCTCCTCATATTTTTCTCACCTTTTGAAGCTCTTCATATTTTTCACACGTTTTCAGGATCTTCATGTTTTTGAACACCACTTCATGCTCTTCCTATTTTTCAGACCATTTCATGCTCCTCATGTTTTTCACTCCTTTTCAGGCTCTTCATGTTTTTGAACACTGCTTCATGCTCCTCATGTTTTTCACACCTTTTGAAGCTCTTCATATTTTTCACATCATTTCAGGATTCATGTTTTTGAACACCGCTTCTTGCTCCTCCTATTTTTCATACCGCTTCATGCTCCTCATATTTTTGACACCATTTGAAGCTCTTCATATTTTTCACACCTTTTCAGGCTCTTCATGTTTTTCATCAAAGTTTCATGCTCCTCCTATTTTTGAGACTGTTTCATGCTCCTCATATTTTTGACACCTTTTGAAGCTCTTCATATTTTTCACAACTTTTCAGGCTCTTCAAGATTTTGAACACCGTTTCTTGCTTCTCTTATTTTTGACATCTTTTGAAGCTCTTCATATTTTTCACACCTCTTCAGGCTCTTCATGTTTTTGATCACTTTTTCATACTCCTCCTTTTTTTCAGACCGTTTCATGTTCCACATATTTTTCACACCTTTTGCAGCTCTTCATATTTTTCACACCTTGTCATGATCTTCATGTTTTTCAACACCGCTTCATGCTCCTCCTATATTTCAGACCGTTTCATGCTCCTCACATTTTTCACACCTTTTGCAGCTCTTCATATTTTTCACACCTTGTCATGATCTTCATGTTTTTCAACACCGCTTCATGCTCCTCCTATTTTTCAGACCATTTCATGCTCCTCATATTTTTGACACCTTTTAAACTCTTCATATTTTTCACACCTTTTCAGGCTCTTCAAGTTTTAAACACCGTTTCATGCTCCACCTGTTTTTCAGAAAGTTTCATCTCCCCATATTTTTGACATCTTTTATCCTCTTCATATTTTTCACACCTTTTCAGGCTCTTCAAGTTTTTGAACATGGCTTCATGCTCCTCCTAATTTTTAGACCGTTTCATGCTCCTCATATTTTTGTCACCTTTTGAAGGTCTTCATATTTTTCACACCTTTTCAGGCTCTTCATGTTTTTCAACACCGTTTCATGCTCCTCCTATTTTTCAGACCGTTTCATGCTCTTCATATTTTTCACACCTTTTGAAGCTCTTCATATTTTTCACATCATTTCAGGATTCATGTTTTTGAACAACGCTTCATGCTCCTCCTATTTTTCTTACTGCTTCATGCTCGTCATATTTTTGACACCATTTAAATTTCTTCATATTTTTCACACTTTTTCAGGCTCTTCATGTTTTTCAACAAAGTTTCATGCTCCTCCTATTTTTGAGACCGTTTCATGCTCCTCATATTTTTGACACCATTTAAACCTCTTCATATATTTCACACCTTTTCAGGCTCTTCATGTTGTTGAACATTGCTTCATGCTCCTCATATTTATCACACCTTTTGAAGCTCTTCATATATTTCACTATTTTCATGCTCTTCATGTTCTTCAACACCGTTTCATGCTCCTCATATTTTTGACACCTTTTGAAACTCTTCATATTTTTCACACTCTGTCAGGCTCTTCATGTTTTTGAACACCGCTTCATGCTCTACATATTTTTTAAGACTGTTTCTTGCTCCTCATATTTTACACACCTTTTCAGGCTCTTCACGTTTTTGAACATCGCTTCATTCTCCTCCGATTTTTCACACCTTTGAAGCTCTTCATATATTTCAGTCTTTTCAGGCTCTTCATGTTCCTCAACATCATTTCATGCTCCTCATATTTTGACACCTTTTGAAGCTCTTCATATTTTTCACACCTTTTCAGGCTCTTCACGTTTTTTACCACCGTTTCATGCTCCTCCTATTTTTCAGACCATTTCATGCTCCTCATATTTTTGACACGTTTTGAGGCTCTTCATATTTTTCACACCTTTTCAGGCTCTTCATGATTCTCAACACCGCTTCATGCTCCTCCGGTTTTTCAGACCGTCTCATGCTCCTCATATTTTTGACACCTTTTGAAGCTCTTCATATTTTTCACACCTTGTCAGGCTCTTCATGTTTTTGAACACCTTTTCATGCTCCTGATCTTTCTGAAACCTTTTGTAGCTCTTAATATTTTTCAAACATTTTCAGGCTCTTCATGTTTTTCAACAGCATTTCACGCTCCTCATTTTTTTTCAGACCGTTTCGTGCTCATCTCATTTTGGACAACTTTTGAAGCTCTTTATATTTTACACAACTTTTGAAGCTCTTCATATTTTTCACACCTTTTCAGGCTCTTCATGTTTTTCAACACCGTTTCATGCTCCTCCTATTTTTCACACCTTTTGAAGCTCTTCATATTTTTCACACCTTTTCAACTCTTCATGTTTTTGAACACCGCTTCATGCTCCTCCTATGTTTCACAGCTTTTGAAGCTGTTCATATATTTCACACCTTTTCATGCTCTTCATGTTTTTGAACACCGCTTCATGCTCCTCATATTTTTCACACCTTTTGAAACTCATCATATATTTCACTCCTTTTCCTGTTCTTCATGTTTTTCAACAACGTTTCATGTTCTTCCTATTTTTAAGACCGTTTCATGCTCCTCATATTTTTGCCACCTTTTGAAACTCTTCATATTTTTCACTCCTATTCAGGATCTTCATGTTTTTGAACACCGTTTCATGCTACTCCTATTTTTGACACCTTTTTAAGATCTTCATATTTTTCACCCCTTTTCATGTACTTCATTTTTTCAACAGAGTTTCACGCTCCTCCTATTTTTCCGACTGTTTCATGCTCCTCATATTTTTGACACCTTTTGAAGCTCTTCATATATTTCACAACTTTTCAGGCTCTTCATGTTTTTCAACACCACTCATGCTCCTCCTATTTTTCAGACCATTTCATGCTCCTCATATATTTGACAGCTTTTGAAACTCTTCATATTTTCACACCTTTTCAGGCTCTTCTTGTTTTTGAACACCACTTCATGCTCCTCCGATTTTTCAGATCGTTTCATGCTCCTCACATTTTTCACACTTTTTGAAGCTCTTCATATTTTTCACACATTTTCAGGCTCTTATGTTTTGAACGCCGCTTCATGCTCCTCATATTATTCAGACTGTTTCATGCTCTTCATATATTTGACACGTTTTGAAGCTCTTCATATTTTTCACACCTTTTCAGACACTTCATGTTTTTGAACACGGTTTCATTCTCCTCCTATTTTTCAGATCGTTTCATGCTCCTCATATTTTTCACACCTTTTGAAGCTCTTCATATTTTTCACACCTTTTCAGGCTCTTAATATTTTTGAACACGGTTTCATACTCCTCCTATTTTTCAGATCGTTTCATGCTCCTCATATTTTTGACACTTTTTGAAGCTCTTCGTATTTTTCACACCTTTTGAAGCTCTACATATTCTTCACACCTTTTCAGGCACTTCATGTTTTTCAACACCGTTTCAGGCGCCTCCTTATTTTAAGACAGCTTCATGCTCCTCGTATTTTTGACACCTTTTGACTCTCTTCATATTTTTCACACTTATTCATGCTCTTCATGTTTTTCAACACCGTTTCATGCTCCTCCTATTTTTCAGACAGTTTGGTGTTCTGCATATATTTCAGAACGTTTCATGCTCCTCATATTATTGAAACCATTTGAAGCTCTTCATATTTTTCACCACCTTTTCAGGCTCTTCATGTTTTTCAACACCGATTAATGCTCCTCCTTTTTTCAGACCGTTTCATGCTCCTCATATTTTTGACACATTTTGAAGCTCTTCAAATTGTTCACACATTTTCAGGCTCTTCATGTTTTTGAACACCGTTTCGTGCTCCTCCTATTTTTCAGACCATTTCATGCTCCTCATATTTTTGACACCTTTTGCAGCTCTTCATATTTTTCACAGCTTTTCAGGCTCTTCATGTTTTTGAACACAGTTTCATGCTCCTCCTATTTTTAGCCAATTTCATGCTCCTCATATTTTGACACCTTTTGAAGCTCTTCATATATATCACAACTTTTCAGGATCTTCCATTTTTTCAACACCGCTTCATGCTCCTCCAATTTTTCAGACGGTTTCATGCTCCTCATATTTTTGATACCTTTTGAAGCTCTTCATATTTTACACACCTTTTCAGGCTCTTCATGTTTTTGAACACCGTTTCATGCTCCTCATATTTTTAAAATCTTTTGAAGCTCTTCATATTTTTCACACCTTTTCAACTCTTCATGTTTTTGAACACCGCTTCATGCTCCTCCTATTTTTCACACCTTTTGAATCTGTTCATATATTTCACACCTTTTCATGCTCTTCATGTTTTTGAACACCGCTTCAGGCTCCTCATATTTTTCACACCTTTTGAAACTCATCATATATTTCACTCCTTTTCCTGTTCTTCATGTTTTTCCACAACGTTTCCTGCTCTTCCTATTTTTAAGACGGTTTCATGCTCCTCATATTTTTGACACCTTTTGAATCTCTTCATATATTTCACACCTTTTGAAGCTCTTCATATTTTTCACACGTTTTCAGGCTCTTCATGTTTTTGAACACGGTTTCATTCTCCTCCTAATTTTCACACCTATTCATGCTCCTCATATTTTTGACACCTTTTGAAGCTCTTCATATTTCTCACACCTTTTCAGTCTCTTCATGTTTTTCAACACCGCTTCATGCTCCTCCTATTTTTCAGACCGTTGCATGCTCCTCATATTTTTTACACTTTCTGAAGCTCTTCAGATTTTTCACACCTTTACAGGCTCTTCATGTTGTCAACACCGTTTCATGCTCCTCCTATTTTTCAGACGGTTTCCTGCTCCTCATATTTTGACACCTTTTGAAGCTCTTCATATTTTTCACACCTTTTCAGGCTTTTCATGTTTTTCAACACCACTTCATTCTCCTCCCATTTTACAGACCGTTTCATGCTCCTCATATTTTTGACACCTTTTGAAGCTCTTCATATTTTTCACACCTTTTCCGACTCTTCATGTTTTTGAACACCAATTCATGCTCCTCATATTTTTGACACCTTTTGAAGCTCTTCATATTTTTGACACCTTTTCAGGCTCTGCATGTTCTTGAACACCGTTTGAAGCTCCTCCTATATTTCAGACCATTTCATGCTCTTCATATTTTTGACACCTTTTGAAGCTCTTCATATTTTTCACACTTTTAATGCTCTGCATGTTTTTCAACACCGTTTCATGCTCCTCATATATTTGACACCTTTTTAAGCTCTTCATATTTTTCACACCTTCTCAGGCTTTTCATGTTTTACACCACCGTTTCACGCTGCTCCTATTTTTCAGACAGTTTCATGCTCCTCTTTTTTTTGACACCTTTTGAAGCTTTTCATATTTTTCACACCCTTTCATGCTGTTCATATTTTTCAACATGTTTTCATGCTCCTCCTGTTTTTCAGACCGTTTCATGCTACTCATATTTTTGACACCTTTTGAAGCTCTTCATATCTTTCACACCTTTTCATTCTCTTCATGTTTTTCAACACCGTTTCATGCTCCTCATATTTTTGACTCCTTTTGAAGGTCTTAATATTTTTCACACATTTTCAGGCTCTTCATGTTTTTCAACATGGTTTCATCCTCCTCCTATTTTTCAGACCGTTTCATGCTCCTCCTATTTTTCAGAACGTTTCATGCTCCTCAAATTTTGACACCTTTTGAAGCTTTTTATATTTTTAACACTTATCATGCTCTTCATGTTTTTCAACACCGTTTCATGCTCCTCCTATTTTTCAGACCGTTTCATGCTCCTCATATTTTTGACACCATGAAAGCTCTTCATATATTTCCAACCTTTTCAGGTTCTTCATGTTTTTCAACACCGTCTCATGCTCCTACTATTTTTCAGACCATTTCATGCTCCTCATATTTTTGACACCTTTTGAAGCTCTTCATATTTTTAACACCTTTTCAGGCTCTTCAAGTTTTACAACTACGTTTCATGCTCCTCCTAATTTTCAGACGTTTTCATCCTCCTCATTTTTTGGAAACCTTTTGAAGCTCTTCATATTTTTCACACCTTTTCATGCTCTTCATGTTTTCATACAACGTTTCATGCTCCTCCTATTTTTCAGACCATTTCGTGCTCCTCATATTTTTAAGACCGTCTCATGCTCCTCATATTTTTGAAAGCTTTTGAAGCTCTTCATGTTTTTCACACCTTTTGAAGATCTTCATGTTTTTCAACACCGTTTCATGCTCCTCCTATATTTATGACCGTTTCATGATCCTCATATCTTTAACATCTTTTGAATCTCTTCATATTTTTCAGACCTTTTCAAGCAATTCATGATTTTCAACACCATTTCATGCTCCTCCTATTTTTCAGACTGTTTCATGCTCCTCATATTTTTGACACCTTTTGAAGCTCTTCATATTTTTCACACCTTTTCAGGCTCTTCCTGTTTTTGACGACCGCTACATGCGCCCCCTATTTTTCAGAACGTTTCATGCTCCTCATATTTTTGACACCTTTTGAAGCTCTTCATATTTTCACACCTTTTCAGGCTTTTCATGTTTTCAACACTACTTCATGCTCCTCCTATTTTTTAGACCGTTCAATGCTACTCATATTTTTGACACCTTTTGAAGCTCTTCACATTTTTCAAAGATTTTCAGGCTCTTCATGTTTTTGAACACCGTTTCTTGCTCCTCCACATTTTCAGACCGTTTCATGCTCCGGATATTTTTGACACCTTTTAAAGCTCTTCATATTTTTCACATCTTTTAAGGCTCTTCTTGTTTTTCAACAACGTTTCTTGATACTCATATTTTTCAGACCGTTTCAAGCACCTCATATTTTTGACACCTTTTGAAACTCTTCGTGTTTCCCACAACTTTTCAGGCTTTTCTTGTTTTTAAACACCGCTTCATGCTCCTCCTATTTTCAGACCATTTCATGCTCCTTATAGTTTTCACACCTTTTGAAGCTCTTCATGTTTCTCAAAGATTTTCAGGCTCCCATGTTTTTCAACACCGCTTCATGCTCCTCACATTTTTCAGACCGTTTCATGCTCCTTATCTTTTTCACACCTTTTGAAGCTCTTCATATTTTTCACACCTTTTCAGGCTCTTCCTGTTTTTGACGACAGCTTCACGCTCCTCCTATTTGTTAGACCGTTTCATGCTCCTCATATTTTTGACACCTTTTGAAGCTCTTCAAATTTTTCACACATTTTGAAGCTCTTCATATTTTTCACACCTTTTCAATCTCTTCATGTTTTTCATCACCAATTCATGCTCTTCCTATTTTTCAGACCGTTGCATGCTCCTCATATTTTTGACACCTTTTGAAGCCCTTCATATTTTTCACACCTTTTCAGGCTCTTCATGTTTTTGAACACCTTTTCATGCTCCTGATCTTTCTGAAACCTTTTGTAGCTCTTAATATTTTTCAAACATTTTCAGGCTCTTCATGTTTTTCAACAGCATTTCACGCTCCTCATTTTTTTTCAGACCGTTTCGTGCTCATCTCATTTTGGACAACTTTTGAAGCTCTTTATATTTTACACAACTTTTGAAGCTCTTCATATTTTTCACACCTTTTCAGGCTCTTCATGTTTTTCAACACCGTTTCATGCTCCTCCTATTTTTCACACCTTTTGAAGCTCTTCATATTTTTCACACCTTTTCAACTCTTCATGTTTTTGAACACCGCTTCATGCTCCTCCTATGTTTCACAGCTTTTGAAGCTGTTCATATATTTCACACCTTTTCATGCTCTTCATGTTTTTGAACACCGCTTCATGCTCCTCATATTTTTCACACCTTTTGAAACTCATCATATATTTCACTCCTTTTCCTGTTCTTCATGTTTTTCAACAACGTTTCATGTTCTTCCTATTTTTAAGACCGTTTCATGCTCCTCATATTTTTGCCACCTTTTGAAACTCTTCATATTTTTCACTCCTATTCAGGATCTTCATGTTTTTGAACACCGTTTCATGCTACTCCTATTTTTGACACCTTTTTAAGATCTTCATATTTTTCACCCCTTTTCATGTACTTCATTTTTTCAACAGAGTTTCACGCTCCTCCTATTTTTCCGACTGTTTCATGCTCCTCATATTTTTGACACCTTTTGAAGCTCTTCATATATTTCACAACTTTTCAGGCTCTTCATGTTTTTCAACACCACTCATGCTCCTCCTATTTTTCAGACCATTTCATGCTCCTCATATATTTGACAGCTTTTGAAACTCTTCATATTTTCACACCTTTTCAGGCTCTTCTTGTTTTTGAACACCACTTCATGCTCCTCCGATTTTTCAGATCGTTTCATGCTCCTCACATTTTTCACACTTTTTGAAGCTCTTCATATTTTTCACACATTTTCAGGCTCTTATGTTTTTGAACGCCGCTTCATGCTCCTCATATTATTCAGACTGTTTCATGCTCTTCATATATTTGACACGTTTTGAAGCTCTTCATATTTTTCACACCTTTTCAGACACTTCATGTTTTTGAACACGGTTTCATTCTCCTCCTATTTTTCAGATCGTTTCATGCTCCTCATATTTTTCACACCTTTTGAAGCTCTTCATATTTTTCACACCTTTTCAGGCTCTTAATATTTTTGAACACGGTTTCATACTCCTCCTATTTTTCAGATCGTTTCATGCTCCTCATATTTTTGACACTTTTTGAAGCTCTTCGTATTTTTCACACCTTTTGAAGCTCTACATATTCTTCACACCTTTTCAGGCACTTCATGTTTTTCAACACCGTTTCAGGCGCCTCCTTATTTTAAGACAGCTTCATGCTCCTCGTATTTTTGACACCTTTTGACTCTCTTCATATTTTTCACACTTATTCATGCTCTTCATGTTTTTCAACACCGTTTCATGCTCCTCCTATTTTTCAGACAGTTTGGTGTTCTGCATATATTTCAGAACGTTTCATGCTCCTCATATTATTGAAACCATTTGAAGCTCTTCATATTTTTCACACCTTTTCAGGCTCTTCATGTTTTTCAACACCGATTAATGCTCCTCCTTTTTTCAGACCGTTTCATGCTCCTCATATTTTTGACACATTTTGAAGCTCTTCAAATTGTTCACACATTTTCAGGCTCTTCATGTTTTTGAACACCGTTTCGTGCTCCTCCTATTTTTCAGACCATTTCATGCTCCTCATATTTTTGACACCTTTTGCAGCTCTTCATATTTTTCACAGCTTTTCAGGCTCTTCATGTTTTTGAACACAGTTTCATGCTCCTCCTATTTTTAGCCAATTTCATGCTCCTCATATTTTGACACCTTTTGAAGCTCTTCATATATATCACAACTTTTCAGGATCTTCCATTTTTTCAACACCGCTTCATGCTCCTCCAATTTTTCAGACGGTTTCATGCTCCTCATATTTTTGATACCTTTTGAAGCTCTTCATATTTTACACACCTTTTCAGGCTCTTCATGTTTTTGAACACCGTTTCATGCTCCTCATATTTTTAAAATCTTTTGAAGCTCTTCATATTTTTCACACCTTTTCAACTCTTCATGTTTTTGAACACCGCTTCATGCTCCTCCTATTTTTCACACCTTTTGAATCTGTTCATATATTTCACACCTTTTCATGCTCTTCATGTTTTTGAACACCGCTTCAGGCTCCTCATATTTTTCACACCTTTTGAAACTCATCATATATTTCACTCCTTTTCCTGTTCTTCATGTTTTTCAACAACGTTTCCTGCTCTTCCTATTTTTAAGACGGTTTCATGCTCCTCATATTTTTGACACCTTTTGAATCTCTTCATATATTTCACACCTTTTGAAGCTCTTCATATTTTTCACACGTTTTCAGGCTCTTCATGTTTTTGAACACGGTTTCATTCTCCTCCTAATTTTCACACCTATTCATGCTCCTCATATTTTTGACACCTTTTGAAGCTCTTCATATTTCTCACACCTTTTCAGTCTCTTCATGTTTTTCAACACCGCTTCATGCTCCTCCTATTTTTCAGACCGTTGCATGCTCCTCATATTTTTTACACTTTCTGAAGCTCTTCAGATTTTTCACACCTTTACAGGCTCTTCATGTTGTCAACACCGTTTCATGCTCCTCCTATTTTTCAGACGGTTTCCTGCTCCTCATATTTTGACACCTTTTGAAGCTCTTCATATTTTTCACACCTTTTCAGGCTTTTCATGTTTTTCAACACCACTTCATTCTCCTCCCATTTTACAGACCGTTTCATGCTCCTCATATTTTTGACACCTTTTGAAGCTCTTCATATTTTTCACACCTTTTCCGACTCTTCATGTTTTTGAACACCAATTCATGCTCCTCATATTTTTGACACCTTTTGAAGCTCTTCATATTTTTGACACCTTTTCAGGCTCTGCATGTTCTTGAACACCGTTTGAAGCTCCTCCTATATTTCAGACCATTTCATGCTCTTCATATTTTTGACACCTTTTGAAGCTCTTCATATTTTTCACACTTTTAATGCTCTGCATGTTTTTCAACACCGTTTCATGCTCCTCATATATTTGACACCTTTTTAAGCTCTTCATATTTTTCACACCTTCTCAGGCTTTTCATGTTTTACACCACCGTTTCACGCTGCTCCTATTTTTCAGACAGTTTCATGCTCCTCTTTTTTTTGACACCTTTTGAAGCTTTTCATATTTTTCACACCCTTTCATGCTGTTCATATTTTTCAACATGTTTTCATGCTCCTCCTGTTTTTCAGACCGTTTCATGCTACTCATATTTTTGACACCTTTTGAAGCTCTTCATATCTTTCACACCTTTTCATTCTCTTCATGTTTTTCAACACCGTTTCATGCTCCTCATATTTTTGACTCCTTTTGAAGGTCTTAATATTTTTCACACATTTTCAGGCTCTTCATGTTTTTCAACATGGTTTCATCCTCCTCCTATTTTTCAGACCGTTTCATGCTCCTCCTATTTTTCAGAACGTTTCATGCTCCTCAAATTTTGACACCTTTTGAAGCTTTTTATATTTTTAACACTTATCATGCTCTTCATGTTTTTCAACACCGTTTCATGCTCCTCCTATTTTTCAGACCGTTTCATGCTCCTCATATTTTTGACACCATGAAAGCTCTTCATATATTTCCAACCTTTTCAGGTTCTTCATGTTTTTCAACACCGTCTCATGCTCCTACTATTTTTCAGACCATTTCATGCTCCTCATATTTTTGACACCTTTTGAAGCTCTTCATATTTTTAACACCTTTTCAGGCTCTTCAAGTTTTACAACTACGTTTCATGCTCCTCCTAATTTTCAGACGTTTTCATCCTCCTCATTTTTTGGAAACCTTTTGAAGCTCTTCATATTTTTCACACCTTTTCATGCTCTTCATGTTTTCATACAACGTTTCATGCTCCTCCTATTTTTCAGACCATTTCGTGCTCCTCATATTTTTAAGACCGTCTCATGCTCCTCATATTTTTGAAAGCTTTTGAAGCTCTTCATGTTTTTCACACCTTTTGAAGATCTTCATGTTTTTCAACACCGTTTCATGCTCCTCCTATATTTATGACCGTTTCATGATCCTCATATCTTTAACATCTTTTGAATCTCTTCATATTTTTCAGACCTTTTCAAGCAATTCATGATTTTCAACACCATTTCATGCTCCTCCTATTTTTCAGACTGTTTCATGCTCCTCATATTTTTGACACCTTTTGAAGCTCTTCATATTTTTCACACCTTTTCAGGCTCTTCCTGTTTTTGACGACCGCTACATGCGCCCCCTATTTTTCAGAACGTTTCATGCTCCTCATATTTTTGACACCTTTTGAAGCTCTTCATATTTTCACACCTTTTCAGGCTTTTCATGTTTTCAACACTACTTCATGCTCCTCCTATTTTTTAGACCGTTCAATGCTACTCATATTTTTGACACCTTTTGAAGCTCTTCACATTTTTCAAAGATTTTCAGGCTCTTCATGTTTTTGAACACCGTTTCTTGCTCCTCCACATTTTCAGACCGTTTCATGCTCCGGATATTTTTGACACCTTTTAAAGCTCTTCATATTTTTCACATCTTTTAAGGCTCTTCTTGTTTTTCAACAACGTTTCTTGATACTCATATTTTTCAGACCGTTTCAAGCACCTCATATTTTTGACACCTTTTGAAACTCTTCGTGTTTCCCACAACTTTTCAGGCTTTTCTTGTTTTTAAACACCGCTTCATGCTCCTCCTATTTTCAGTCCATTTCATGCTCCTTATAGTTTTCACACCTTTTGAAGCTCTTCATGTTTCTCAAAGATTTTCAGGCTCCCATGTTTTTCAACACCGCTTCATGCTCCTCACATTTTTCAGACCGTTTCATGCTCCTTATCTTTTTCACACCTTTTGAAGCTCTTCATATTTTTCACACCTTTTCAGGCTCTTCCTGTTTTTGACGACAGCTTCACGCTCCTCCTATTTGTTAGACCGTTTCATGCTCCTCATATTTTTGACACCTTTTGAAGCTCTTCATATTTTTCACACCTTTTGAAGCTCTTCATATTTTTCACACCTTTTCAATCTCTTCATGTTTTTCATCACCAATTCATGCTCTTCCTATTTTTAAGACTGTTTCATGCTCCTCATATTTTTGACACCTTTTGAAGCCCTTCATATTTTTCACACCTTTTCAGGCTCTTCATGTTTTTGAACACAGCTTCATGCTCCTCCTATTTTTCAGACTGTTTCATGCTCCGCAATTTTTCACACCTTTTGAAGCTCTTCATATTTTTTACACCTTTTCAGGCTCTTCATGATTTTGAACACCGCTTCATGCTCCTCCTGTCTTTCAGACCGTTTCTTGCTCCTCATATTTTTGACACATTTGAAGCTCTTCATATTTTTTACACCTTTTCAGTCTCTTCCTCTTTTTGACGACAGCTTCTTGCTCCTCTATTTTTCAGACCGTTTCATGCTCCTCATATTTTTGACATCTTTTGAGCTCTTCATATTTTTCGCACCTTTTCAGGCTCTTCATGTTTCTTCACACCACTTCATGCTCCTCCTATTTTTCAGACCGTTTCATGCTTCTCATATTTTTGACACCTTTTGAAGCTCTTCATATTTTTTACACCTTTTCATGCTCTTCATCTTTTTCAAAACCGTTTCTTGCTCATCCTATTTTTCAGACCTTTTCATGCTCCTCATATTTTTGACACCTTTTGAAGCTCTTCATATTTTTCACTCGTTTTCAGGCTCTTCCTGTTTTTGACGACAGCTTCACGCTCCTCCTATTTGTTATACCGTTTCATGCTCCTCATATTTTTGACACCTTTTGAAGCTCTTCATATTTTTCACACCTTTTGAAGCTCTTCATATTTTTCACACCTTTTCAGGCTCTCCCTGGTTTTGAACACGGCTTCATGCTCCTCCTATTTTTCAGACTGTTTCATGCTTCTCATATTTTTGACACCTTTTGAAGCTCTTCATATATTTCACACCCCTTCATGCTCTTCATCTTTTTCAAAACCGTTTCATTCTCATCCTATAATTCAGACTGTTTCATGCTCCTATTTTTTGACACTTTTTGAAGCTCTTCATATATTTTACACGTTTTCAGGATCTTCATGTTTTTCAATACCCCTTCATGCTCCTCCTATATGTCAGACCGTTTCAAGCTCCTCATATATTTGACACCTTTTCATTCTCTTCAGCATTTTAAAAACCGTTTCATGCTCATCCTATTTTTCAAACTGTTTCATGCTCCACATATTTTTCTCACCTTTTGAAGCTCTTCATATTTTTCACACGTTTTCGGGATCTTCATGTTTTTGAACACCGCTTCATGCTCTTCCTATTTTTCAGACCATTTCATGCTCCTCATATTTTTCACTCCTTTTGAGGCTCTTCATGTTTTTGAACACCGCTTCATGCTCCTCATGTTTTTCACACCTTTTGAAGCTCTTCATTTTTTTCACATCATTTCAGGATTCATGTTTTTGAACACCGCTTCTTGCTCCTCCTATTTTTCATACCGCTTCATGCTCCTCATATTTTTGACACCATTTGAAGCTCTTCGTATTTTTCACACCTTTTCAGGCTCTTCATGTTTTTCATCAAAGTTTCATGCTCCTCCTATTTTTGAGACCGTTTCATGCTCCTCATATTTTTGACACCTTTTGAAGCTCTTCATATTTTTCACAACTTTTCAGGCTCTTCAAGATTTTGAACACCGTTTCATGCTACTCCTATTTTTGACATCTTGAAGCTCTTCATATTTTTCACACCTCTTCAGGCTCTTCATGTTTTTGATCACTGTTTCATACTCCTCCTCCTTTTTCAGACCGTTTCATGTCCCACATATTTTTCACACCTTTTGCAGGTCTTCATATTTTTCACGCCTTTTCAGGCTCTTCAAGTTTTAAACACCGTTTCATGCTCCACCTGTTTTTCAGAAAGTTTCATGCTCCCCATATTTTTGACACCTTTTAAGCTCTTCATATTTTTCACACCTTTTCAGGCTCTTCAAGTTTTAAACACCGTTTCATGCTACTCATATTTTAGACACCTTTTGAAACTCTTCATATTTTTCACAGTGTTTTAGGCTCTTCATGTTTTTCAACATCACTTCATGATCCTCCTATTTTTCAGAATGTTTCATGCTCCCCATATTTTTACACTTTTTGAAGCTCTTCATATTTTTCACACATTTTCATGGTCTTCATGTTTTTCAACACTGCTTCATGCTCCTCCTATTTTTCAGACCGTTTCATGCTCGTCATATTTCTGACACCTTTTGAAGCTCTTCATATTTTTCACACGTTTTCAGGCTCTTCATGTTTTTCAACACCTTTCTTGTTCCTCCTATTTTACAGACAGTTTCATGCTCCTCATATATTTGACACCTTTTGAAGCTCTTCATATTTTTCACACCTATTCAGCCTCTTCAGGTTTTTGAACACCGTTTCAAGCTCCTCATATTTTTGACACCTTTTGAAGCTCCTCATATTTTTCACACCTTTTCATGCTCTTCATGTTTTTCAACACCGTATCATGCTCCTCCTATTTTTCAGACCGTTTAATGCTCCTCATATTTTTGACAACTTTTGCAGCTCGTCATATTTTTCATACCTTTTCAGGTCTCAATGTTTTTGAACACCGCATCCTGCTCCTCCTATTTTTGAGACCGTTTCATGCTCCTCATATTTTTGACACCTTTTGAAGCTCTTCATATTTTTCACACCTTTTCAGGCTCTTCATGTTTTGGAACATCGCTTTATGCTCCTTCTTTTTTTCAGACCGCTTCACGCTCTTCCTATTTTTGAGACCGTTTCATGATCCTCATATTTTTGACAACTTTTGGAGCTCTTCATATTATTCACACCTTTTCAGGCTCTCCACGGTTTTGAACACCACTTCCTGCTCCTTCTATTTTTCAGACCGTTTCATGCTTCTCATATTTTTGACACTTTTGTAAGCTCTTGATATGGTTCACTCCTTTTCAGTCACTTCATGTTTTTCAACACCGCTTCATACTCCTCCTATTTTTCAGAGCGTTTCATGCTCTCATATTTTTGTCACCTTTTGAAGCTCTTCATATTTTGCACACCTTTTCAGGCTCTTCATATTTTTCAACACCACTTCATGATCCTCCTATTTTTCAGAAAGTTTCATGCTCCCCATATTTTTGACACTTTTTGAAGCTCTTCATATTTTTCACACCTTTTGAAGCTCTTCATATTTTTCACACCTTTTGAAGCTCTTCATATATTTCACACCTTTTCAGTGTCTTCAAGTTTTTGATCACCGCTTCATGCTCCTATTTTTCACACCTTTTGAAGCTCTTCATATTTTTTCCACCCTTTTCAGGCTCTTCATGCTTGTCAACACCATTTAATGCTCCTTGTATATTTCAGACCGTTTCATGCTCCTCATATTTTTGACACCTTTTGAAGCTGTTCATATTTTTCACACGTTTTCATGCTCTTCATGTTTTTCAACACCGTTTCATGCTCCTCCTATTTTTCAGACAGTTTCATGGTCCTCATGTATTTCAGACCGTTTCATGCTCTTCATATTTTTGACACTTTTTTAAGCTCTTCATATTTTTCACACCTTTTCAGGCTCTTCATGTTTTTCAACACCACTTCATGCTCCTATTTTTCAGTCCGTTTCATGCTCCTCATACTTTTGACACCTTTTGAAGCTCTTCATATTTTTCACACGTTTTCAGGATCTTCATGTTTTTGAACAACACTTCATGCTCCTACTATTGTTGAGAACGTTACATGCTCCTCGTATTTTTGACACATTTTGAAGCTCTTCATTTTTTTCACACGTTTTCAGGATCTTCATGTTTTTGAACACCGCTTCATGCTCCTCCTATTTTCAGACCGTTTCATGCTCCTCATATTTTTCACTCCTTTTCAGGCTCTTCATGTTTTTCAACACCGCTTCATGCTCCTAATAATTTTCACACCTTTTGAAGCTCTTCATATTTTTCACACATTTTCAGACTCTTCATGTTTTTGAACACCGATTCATGCTCCTCATATTTTTGACACCTTTTGAAGCTCTTCATATTTTTCACACGTTTTCAGGATCTTCATGTTTTTGAACACCGCTTCATGCTCCTCCTATTTTCAGACCGTTTCATGCTCCTCATATTTTTCACTCCTTTTCAGGCTCTTCATGTTTTTCAACACCGCTTCATGCTCCTAATATTTTTCACACCTTTTGAAGCTCTTCATATTTTTCACACATTTTCAGACTCTTCATGTTTTTGAACACCGATTCATGCTCCTCATATTTTTGACACCTTTTGAAGCTCTTCATATTTTTCACACCTTTGCAGGCTCTTCCTGTTTTTGAACACGGCTTCATGCTCCTCCTAATTTTTAGACCGTTTCTTGCTCCTCATATTTTTGTCACCTTTTGAAGGTCTTCATATTTTTCACACCTTTTCAGGCTCTTCATGTTTTTCTACACCTTTTCATGCTCCTCCTATTTTTCATTCCGCATCATGCTCGTCATATTTTTGACCCCTTTTGAAGCTCTTCATATTTTTCACACCTTTTCATGCTCTTCATGTTTGTCAACACCGTTTCATGCTCCTCCTATTTTCAGACGGTTTCATGCTCCTCGTATTTTGACACCTTTTGAAGCTCTTCATATATTTCACACCTTTTCAGGTTCTTCATGGTTTTGAACAACGCTTCATGCTCCTCCTATTTTTCACAGCTATTGAAGCTCTTCATATATTTCACACTTTTTAAGCTCTTCATGTTTTTGACCACCGCTTCATGTTCCTCATATTCTTCACACCTTTTGAAGCTCATCATATTTTTCATTCCTTTTCCTGATCTTCATGTTTTTCAATACCGTTTCATGCTCCTCCTATTTTTCAGACCGTTTCATGCTCCTGATATTTTTGACACCTTTTGAAGCTCTTCATATATTTCACAACTTTTCAGGCTCTTCAAGTTTTCGAACACCGTTTCATGCTACTCCTATTTTTGACACCTTTTGAAGCTCTTCATATTTTTCACAACTTTTCAGGCTCTTGATGTTTTTAATCTCTGTTTCATACTCCTCCGTTTTTTCATACCGTTTCATGTTCCACATATTTTTCACACCTTTTGCAGCTCTTCATATTTTTCACACCTTTTCATGATTTTCATGTTTTTCAACATGGCTTCATGCTCCTTCTATTTTTCAGACCGTTTCATGCTCCTCATTTTTTCACACCTTTTGAAGCTCTTCATATTTTTCACATCATTTCAGTCTCTTCTTGTTTTTCAACACCGTTTCATGCTCCTCCTATTTTTCAGAACATTTATTGCTCCTCATATTTTTGACACCTTTTAAGCTCTTCATATTTTTCACACCTTTTCAGGCTCTTCAAGTTTTAAACACCGTTTCATGCTACTCCTAATTTTGACACCTTTTGAAGCACTTCATATTTTTCAAACCTTTTCATGCTCTTCATGTTTTTCACCACCGTTTCATGCTCCTCCTGTTTTTCAGAAAGTTTCATCTCCCCATATTTTTGACATCTTTTAACCTCTTCATATTTTTCACACCTATTCAGCCTCTTCAGGTTTTTGAACACCGTTTCAAGCTCCTCATATTTTTGACACCTTTTGAAGCTCCTCATATTTTTCACACCTTTTCATGCTCTTCATGTTTTTCAACACCGTATCATGCTCCTCCTATTTTTCAGACCGTTTAATGCTCCTCATATTTTTGACAACTTTTGCAGCTCGTCATATTTTTCATACCTTTTCAGGTCTCAATGTTTTTGAACACCGCATCCTGCTCCTCCTATTTTTGAGACCGTTTCATGCTCCTCATATTTTTGACACCTTTTGAAGCTCTTCATATTTTTCACACCTTTTCAGGCTCTTCATGTTTTGGAACATCGCTTTATGCTCCTTCTTTTTTTCAGACCGCTTCACGCTCTTCCTATTTTTGAGACCGTTTCATGATCCTCATATTTTTGACAACTTTTGGAGCTCTTCATATTATTCACACCTTTTCAGGCTCTCCACGGTTTTGAACACCACTTCCTGCTCCTTCTATTTTTCAGACCGTTTCATGCTTCTCATATTTTTGACACTTTTGTAAGCTCTTGATATGGTTCACTCCTTTTCAGTCACTTCATGTTTTTCAACACCGCTTCATACTCCTCCTATTTTTCAGAGCGTTTCATGCTCTCATATTTTTGTCACCTTTTGAAGCTCTTCATATTTTGCACACCTTTTCAGGCTCTTCATATTTTTCAACACCACTTCATGATCCTCCTATTTTTCAGAAAGTTTCATGCTCCCCATATTTTTGACACTTTTTGAAGCTCTTCATATTTTTCACACCTTTTGAAGCTCTTCATATTTTTCACACCTTTTGAAGCTCTTCATATATTTCACACCTTTTCAGTGTCTTCAAGTTTTTGATCACCGCTTCATGCTCCTATTTTTCACACCTTTTGAAGCTCTTCATATTTTTTCCACCCTTTTCAGGCTCTTCATGCTTGTCAACACCATTTAATGCTCCTTGTATATTTCAGACCGTTTCATGCTCCTCATATTTTTGACACCTTTTGAAGCTGTTCATATTTTTCACACGTTTTCATGCTCTTCATGTTTTTCAACACCGTTTCATGCTCCTCCTATTTTTCAGACAGTTTCATGGTCCTCATGTATTTCAGACCGTTTCATGCTCTTCATATTTTTGACACTTTTTTAAGCTCTTCATATTTTTCACACCTTTTCAGGCTCTTCATGTTTTTCAACACCACTTCATGCTCCTATTTTTCAGTCCGTTTCATGCTCCTCATACTTTTGACACCTTTTGAAGCTCTTCATATTTTTCACACGTTTTCAGGATCTTCATGTTTTTGAACAACACTTCATGCTCCTACTATTGTTGAGAACGTTACATGCTCCTCGTATTTTTGACACATTTTGAAGCTCTTCATTTTTTTCACACGTTTTCAGGATCTTCATGTTTTTGAACACCGCTTCATGCTCCTCCTATTTTCAGACCGTTTCATGCTCCTCATATTTTTCACTCCTTTTCAGGCTCTTCATGTTTTTCAACACCGCTTCATGCTCCTAATAATTTTCACACCTTTTGAAGCTCTTCATATTTTTCACACATTTTCAGACTCTTCATGTTTTTGAACACCGATTCATGCTCCTCATATTTTTGACACCTTTTGAAGCTCTTCATATTTTTCACACGTTTTCAGGATCTTCATGTTTTTGAACACCGCTTCATGCTCCTCCTATTTTCAGACCGTTTCATGCTCCTCATATTTTTCACTCCTTTTCAGGCTCTTCATGTTTTTCAACACCGCTTCATGCTCCTAATATTTTTCACACCTTTTGAAGCTCTTCATATTTTTCACACATTTTCAGACTCTTCATGTTTTTGAACACCGATTCATGCTCCTCATATTTTTGACACCTTTTGAAGCTCTTCATATTTTTCACACCTTTGCAGGCTCTTCCTGTTTTTGAACACGGCTTCATGCTCCTCCTAATTTTTAGACCGTTTCTTGCTCCTCATATTTTTGTCACCTTTTGAAGGTCTTCATATTTTTCACACCTTTTCAGGCTCTTCATGTTTTTCTACACCTTTTCATGCTCCTCCTATTTTTCATTCCGCATCATGCTCGTCATATTTTTGACCCCTTTTGAAGCTCTTCATATTTTTCACACCTTTTCATGCTCTTCATGTTTGTCAACACCGTTTCATGCTCCTCCTATTTTCAGACGGTTTCATGCTCCTCGTATTTTGACACCTTTTGAAGCTCTTCATATATTTCACACCTTTTCAGGTTCTTCATGGTTTTGAACAACGCTTCATGCTCCTCCTATTTTTCACAGCTATTGAAGCTCTTCATATATTTCACACTTTTTAAGCTCTTCATGTTTTTGACCACCGCTTCATGTTCCTCATATTCTTCACACCTTTTGAAGCTCATCATATTTTTCATTCCTTTTCCTGATCTTCATGTTTTTCAATACCGTTTCATGCTCCTCCTATTTTTCAGACCGTTTCATGCTCCTGATATTTTTGACACCTTTTGAAGCTCTTCATATATTTCACAACTTTTCAGGCTCTTCAAGTTTTCGAACACCGTTTCATGCTACTCCTATTTTTGACACCTTTTGAAGCTCTTCATATTTTTCACAACTTTTCAGGCTCTTGATGTTTTTAATCTCTGTTTCATACTCCTCCGTTTTTTCATACCGTTTCATGTTCCACATATTTTTCACACCTTTTGCAGCTCTTCATATTTTTCACACCTTTTCATGATTTTCATGTTTTTCAACATGGCTTCATGCTCCTTCTATTTTTCAGACCGTTTCATGCTCCTCATTTTTTCACACCTTTTGAAGCTCTTCATATTTTTCACATCATTTCAGTCTCTTCTTGTTTTTCAACACCGTTTCATGCTCCTCCTATTTTTCAGAACATTTATTGCTCCTCATATTTTTGACACCTTTTAAGCTCTTCATATTTTTCACACCTTTTCAGGCTCTTCAAGTTTTAAACACCGTTTCATGCTACTCCTAATTTTGACACCTTTTGAAGCACTTCATATTTTTCAAACCTTTTCATGCTCTTCATGTTTTTCACCACCGTTTCATGCTCCTCCTGTTTTTCAGAAAGTTTCATCTCCCCATATTTTTGACATCTTTTAACCTCTTCATATTTTTCACACCTTTTCAGGCTCTTCAAGTTTTTGAACATGGCTTCATGCTCCTCCTAATTTTTAGACCGTTTCATGCTCCTCATATTTTTGTCACCTTTTGAAGGTCTTCATATTTTTCACACCTTTTCAGGCTCTTCATGTTTTTCAACACCGTTTCATGCTCCTCCTATTTTTCAGACCGTTTCATGCTCTTCATATTTTTCACACCTTTTGAAGCTCTTCATATTTTTCACATCATTTCAGGATTCATGTTTTTGAACAACGCTTCATGCTCCTCCTATTTTTCTTACCGCTTCATGCTCGTCATATTTTTGACACCATTTAAATCTCTTCATATTTTTCACACTTTTTCAGGCTCTTCATGTTTTTCAACAAAGTTTCATGCTCCTCCTATTTTTGAGACCGTTTCATGCTCCTCATATTTTTGACACCATTTAAAGCTCTTCATATATTTCACACCTTTTCAGGCTCTTCATGTTTTTCAACACCGTTTCATGCTCCTCCTATTTTTCTTACCGCTTCATGCTCGTCATATTTTTGACACCGTTTAAATCTCTTCATATTTTTCACACTTTTTCAGGCTCTTCATGTTTTTCAACAAAGTTTCATGCTCCTCCTATTTTGGAGACCGTTTCATGCTCCTCATATTTTTGACACCATTTAAAGCTCTTCATATATTTCACACCTTTTCATGCTCTTCATATTTTTCACACCTTTTGAAGCTCTTCATATTTTTCACATCATTTCAGGATTCATGTTTTTGAACAACGCTTCATGCTCCTCCTATTTTTCTTACCGCTTCATGCTCGTCATATGTTTGACACCTTTTGAAGCTCTTCATATATTTCACACCTTTTCAGGCTCTTCATGTTGTTGAACATTGCTTCATGCTCCTCATATTTATCACACCTTTTGAAGCTCTTCATATATTTCACTCTTTTCATGCGCTTCATGTTCTTCAACACCGTTTCATGCTCCTCATATTTTTGACACCTTTTGAAACTCTTCATATTTTTCACACTTTGTCAGGCTCTTCATGTTTTTGAACACCGCTTCATGCTCTACATATTTTTTAAGACTGTTTCTTGCTCCTCATATTTTACACACCTTTTCAGGCTCTTCACGTTTTTGAACATCGCTTCATGCTCCTCCTATTTTTCACACCTTTGAAGCTCTTCATATATTTCAGTCTTTTCAGGCTCTTCATGTTCCTCAACACCGTTTCATGCTCCTCATATTTTGACACCTTTTGAAGCTCTTCATATTTTTCACACCTTTTCAGGCTCTTCATGTTTTTTACCACCGTTTCATGCTCCTCCTATTTTTCAGACCATTTCATACTCCTCATATTTTTGACACGTTTTGAGGCTCTTCATATTTTTCACACCTTTTCACGGTCTTCATGTTTCTGAACACCGTTTCATGCTCCACCTATTTTTCAGACCGTTTCATGCTCTTCATATTTTTGAAACATTTTGAAGCTCTTCATATATTTCACAACTTTTCAGGCTCTTCAAGATTTTGAACACCGTTTCTTGCTTCTCTTATTTTTGACATCTTTTGAAGCTCTTCATATTTTTCACACCTCTTCAGGCTCTTCATGTTTTTGATCACTGTTTCATACTCCTCCTTTTTTTCAGACCGTTTCATGTTCCACATATTTTTCACACCTTTTGCAGCTCTTCATATTTTTCACACCTTGTCATGATCTTCATGTTTTTCAACACCGCTTCATGCTCCTCCTATATTTCAGACCGTTTCATGCTCCTCACATTTTTCACACCTTTTGCAGCTCTTCATATTTTTCACACCTTGTCATGATCTTCATGTTTTTCAACACCGCTTCATGCTCCTCCTATTTTTCAGACCATTTCATGCTCCTCATATTTTTGACACCTTTTAAACTCTTCATATTTTTCACACCTTTTCAGGCTCTTCAAGTTTTAAACACCGTTTCATGCTCCACCTGTTTTTCAGAAAGTTTCATCTCCCCATATTTTTGACATCTTTTAACCTCTTCATATTTTTCACACCTTTTCAGGCTCTTCAAGTTTTTGAACATGGCTTCATGCTCCTACTAATTTTTAGGCCATTTCATGCTCCTCATATTTTTGTCACCTTTTGAAGGTCTTCATATTTTTCACACCTTTTCAGGCTCTTCATGTTTTTCAACACCGTTTCATGCTCCTCCTATTTTTCAGACCGTTTCATGCTCTTCATATTTTTCACACCTTTTGAAGCTCTTCATATTTTTCACATCATTTCAGGATTCAGGTTTTTGAACAACGCTTCATGCTCCTCCTATTTTTCTTACCACTTCATGCTCGTCATATTTTTGACACCATTTAAATTTCTTCATATTTTTCACACTTTTTCAGGCTCTTCATGTTTTTCAACAAAGTTTCATGCTCCTCCTATTTTTGAGACCGTTTCATGCTCCTCATGTTTTTCACACCTTTTGAAGCTCTTCATATCTTTCACACCTTTTCATTCTCTTCATGTTTTTCAACACCGTTTTATGCTCCTCCTATTTTTCAGACCGTTTCTTGCTCCTCATATTTTTGACAGCGTTTGAAGCTCTTTATATTTTTCACACTTTTAATGCTCTTCATGTTTTTCAACACCGTTTCATGCTCCTCATATGTTTGACTCCTTTTGAAGGTCTTAATATTTTTCACACATTTTCAGGCTCTTCATGTTTTTCAACATGGTTTCATCCTCCTCCTATTTTTCAGACCGTTTCATGCTCCTCCTATTTTTCAGAACGTTTCATGCTCCTCAAATTTTGACACCTTTTGAAGCTCTTTATATTTTTAACACTTATCATGCTCTTCATGTTTTTCAATGCCGTTTCATGCTCCTCCTATTTTTCAGACCGTTTCATGCTCCTCATATTTTTGACACCGTGAAAGCTCTTCATATATTTCCAACCTTTTCAGGTTTTTCATGATTATCAACACCGTCTCATGCTCCTACTATTTTTCAGACCATTTCATGCTCCTCATATTTTTGACACCTTTTGAAGCTCTTCATATTTTTAACACCTTTTCAGGCTCTTCAAGTTTTACAACTACGTTTCATGCTCCTCCTATTTTTCAGACGTTTTCATCCTCCTCATTTTTTGGAAACCATTTGAAGCTCTTCATATTTTTCACACCTTTTCATGCTCTTCATGTTTTCATACAACGTTTCATGCTCCTCCTGTTTTTCAGACCATTTCGTGCTCCTCATATTTTTAAGACCATCTCATGCTCCTCATATTTTTGAAAGCTTTTGAAGCTCTTCATGTTTTTCACACCTTTTGAAGATCTTCATGTTTTTCAACACCGTTTCATGCTCCTCCTATATTTATGACCGTTTCATGATCCTCATATCTTTAACATCTTTTGAATCTCTTCATATTTTTCAGACCTTTTCAAGCAATTCATGATTTTCAACACCATTTCATACTCCTCCTATTTTTCAGACCATTTCATGCTCCTCATATTTTTGACACCTTCTGAAGCTCTTCTTATTCTTCAAACCTTTTCATTCTCTTCATGTTTTTCAACACCGTTTCATGCTCCTCCTATTTTTCAGACCGTTTCTTGCTCCTCATATTTTTGACAGCTTTTCAAGCTCTTTAATTTTTCACACTTTTAATGCTCTTCATGTTTTTCAACACCGTTACATGCTCCTCATATTTTTGACTCCTTTTGAAGCTCCTCATATATTTCACACTTTCACAGGCTCTTCATGTTTTCCAAAACCACTTCATGCTCCTCCTATTTTTCAGACTGTTTCATGCTCCTCATATTTTTCACACCGTCTGAAGCTATTCATATTTTTCACAACTTTACAGGCTCTTCATGTTTTACAACACCACTTCATGCTCCTCGTGTTTTTCACTCCGTTTTATGCTCCTCTCATTTTTGACACCTTTTGAAGCTCTTCATATTCTTCACACCTTTTGAAGCTCGTCCTATTTTTCACACGTTTTCAGGCTCTTTATGATTTTCAACATCACTTCATGCTCCTCCTATTTTCAGACCGTTTCATGCTCCTCATATTTTGACACCTTTTGAAGCTCTTCATATATTTCACACCTTTTCAGTCTATTCATGTTTTTGAACACCATTTCATGCTCCTCCTATTTTCAGACCGTTTCATGGTCCTCATAGGTTTCACACCTTTTGAAGCTCTTTATATTCTTCACAACTTTTCAGGCTCTTCATGTTTTTGAACACCGCTTCATGCTCCTCCAATTTTTCAGACCGTTTCATGCTCCTCATATTTTTGAAACCTTGTGAAGCTCCTCCTATTTTTCACACCTTTTGAAGCTCTTCATATTTTTCACACATTTTCAGGCTCTTCATGTTTTGCAACACCACTACATGCTCCTCCTATATTTCAGACCATTTCATGCTCATCAATTTTTTGACACCTTTTGAAGCTCTTCATATTTTTCACACATTTTCAGGCTTGTCAGTTTTTTGAACACCATTTCATGCTCCTCCTACTTTTCAGACCGTTTAATGCTCCTCATATTTTTCACACTTTTTCAAGCTCTTCATATTTTTCACACCTTTTCAGGCTCTTCATGGTTTTAAACACCACTTTATGCTCCTTTTATTTTTCAGACCGTTTCATGCGCCTCATATTTTTGACACCTTTCGAATCTCTTCATATTTTTCACACCTTTTCAGGCTTTTCATGTTTTTGAACAACGCTTCATGCTCCTCCTATTTTTCAGACCGTTTCATGCTCCTCATATATTTCACACCTTTTGAACCTCTTCATATTTTTCACACCTTTTCAGGCTCTTCATGTTTTTGAACACCGCTTCATGCTCCTCCTATTTTTCAGACTGTTTCATGCCCCTCATATTTTTGACACCTTTTGAAGCTCTTCATATTTTTCACAGCTTTTGAAGCTCTTCATATATTTCACACCTTTTCAGGCTCTTCATGTTTTTCAACACCACTTCATCCTCCTTATATTTTTCAGACAGTTTCATGCTCATCTAATTTTTTACACCTTTTGAAGCTCTTCAAATTTTTCACACCTTTTGAAGCTGTTCATCTTTTTCACAACTTTTCAGGCTCTTCATTTTTTAGAACACCGTTTCCTGCTCATCCTATTTTTCAGACCGTTTCATGCTCCTCATATTTTGCAGACCTTTTGATGCTCTTCTAATTTTTTACACGTTTTAAGGCTCTTCATGTTTTTCATCACCGCTTTATGCTCCTCTTATTTTTTAGACCGTTTCATTCTCCTCATATTTTTCACAACATTTGAAGCTCTTCATATTTTTCACACCTTTTGAAGCTCTTCATATTTTTCACACCTATTCAGGCTCATCATATTTTCAACACTATTTCATGCTCCTCTTATTTTTAAGAAAGTTTCATTCTCCTCATATTTTTCACACCTTTTAAAGTTCTTGATATTTTTCACACCTTTTGAATCTCTTCATATTTTTCACACCTTTTCTGGCTCTATATGTTTTTCAACACCACTTCAGGCTCTTCCTATTTTTCAGACCGTTTCATGCTCCTCATATTTTTCACACCTTTTGAAGCTCTTCATATATTTCACACGGTTTCAGTCTCTTCATGGTTTTGAACACCGTTTTCATATTTTTGTCACGTTTTGTAGCTCTTCATATTTTTCACACCTTTTCAGGCTCTTCATGCTTTTCAACACCGCTACATGCTCCTCCTATATTTCAGATCGTTTCATGCTCCTCATACTTTTCACACCTTTTGAAGCTCTTCATATATTTCACACGTTTTCAGTCTCTTCATGTTTTTGAACACCGTTTTCATATTTTTGTTACGTTTTGAAGCTCTTCATATTTTTCACACGATTTCAGGCTCGTCATGTTTTTCATCACCCCATTATGCTCCTCCTATTTTTCAGACCGTTTCATGCTCCTCATATTTTTCACACCTTTTGAAGCTCTTCATATTTTTCACAGCTTTTGAAGCTCTTCATATTTTTCACACGTTTTCAGGCTCTTCATGTTTTTCATCAACGCTTTAGGCTCCTCCTATTTTTTAGACCGTTTCATGCTCCTCATATTTTTCATAACATTTGAAGCTCTTCATGTTTTTCACACCTTTTGAAGCTCTTCATATTTTTTACACCTTTTCAGGCTCTTCATATTTTCAACACCATTTCATGCTCCTCTTATTTTTCAGAAAGTTTCATTCTCCTAATATTTTTCACACCTTTTAAAGCTCTTCATATTTTTCACACCTTTTGAATCTCTTCATATTTTTCACCCATTTTCAGGCTCTTCATATTTTTGAACACCGCTTCATGCTCCTCCTATTTTTCAGACCATTTCATGCTCCTCATTTTTATGACACCATTTAAATCTCTTCATATTTTTCACACCTTTTCAGTCTCTTCATGGTTTTCAACACCATTTCATGCTCCTCCTGTTTTTCAGACCGTTTCATGCTCCTCATATTTTTGACATATTTTGAAGCTCTTCATATTTTTCACAATTATTCAGGCTCTTCATGTTTTTGAACACCGCTTAATGCTCCTCATATTTTTCATACCGTTTCATGCTCCTCATATTTTTGACACCTTTTGAAGCTCTTCATATATTTCACAACTTTACATGCTCTTCATGTTTTTGAACACCGCTTCATGCTCCTCCTATTTTTCAGAAAGTTTCATGCTTCTCATATTTTGACGGCATTTGAAGCTCTTCATATTTTCCACACCTTTCAGGCTCTTCATGTTTTTGAATACGGCTTCATGCTCCTCCTATTTTTCAGACGTTTTCATGCTCCTCATATTTTTGACCCCTTTTGAAGCTCTTCATATTTTTGACACCTTTTGAATCTCTTCATATTTTTCACACGTTTTCAGGCTCTGCAGGTTTTTCAACACCGCTTCATGCTCCTCCTATATTTCCGACCGTTTCATGCTCCTCATATTTTTGACCCCTTTAAGCTCTTCATATTTTTCATACCTTTTCAAGCTCTTCATATTTTGGAACGCCATTTCATGCTCCTCCTTTTTTTTTCAACCGTTTCATGCTCCTCATATTTTTGACACCTTTTGAGGCTCTTCATAATTTCACATCTTTAGAAGCTCTTCATATTTTTCACACCTTTTGAAGCTCTTCATATTTTCACACCTTTTCAGGCTCTTCATGTTTTTGAACACCGCTTCATGCTCCACCTATTTTTCAGACCGTTTCATGCTCCTCATAATTTTGACACCTTTTGAAGCTCTTCATATTTTCACACCTTTTCAGGCTCTTCATGCTTTTGAACACCGCTGAATGCTGCTCCTTTTTTTCAGACCATTTCATGCTACTTATATTTTTCACACCTTTTCAGACTCTTTATGGTTTTGAACACCGCTTCATGCTCCTCGTAGATTTCAGACCGTTTCATGCTCATCATCCTTTTCACACCTTTTGAAGCTCTTCATATTTTTCACACCTTTTCAGGCTCTTCATGATTTGAACACCGCTTCATGCTCCTCGTATTTTTCATACCGTTTCATGCTCCTCATATTTTTCACACCTTTTGAAACTCTTCATATTTTTCACACATTTAGAAGCTCTTCATATTGTTCACACCTTGTCAGGCTCTTCATGTTTTTCAACACCGTTTCATGCTCCTCCTATTTTTCAGACCGTTTCATGCTCCTGATATTTTTGACAACTTTTGGAGCTCTTCATATTTTAAACACCTTTTCAGGCTCTTCATGATTTTGAACACCGCTTCCTGCTCCTCGTAGATTTCAGACCGTTTCATGCTCCTCATATTTTTCACACCTTTTGAAGCTCTTCATATTTTTCACACCTTTAGAAGCTCTTCATATTGTTCACACCTTTTCAGGCTCTTCATGTTTTTCAACACCGTTTCATGCTCCTCCTATTTTTCAGACCATTTCATGCTCCTCATATTTTGACACCTTTTGAAGCTCTTCATATTTTTCACACCTATTCAGGCTCTTCATGTTTTTCAACATAACTTCATGATCCACGTATTTTTCAGACTGTTTCATTCTCCACATATTTTTGACACTTTTTGAAGCTCTTCTTATATTTCACAAATTTTCAGGCTCTTCATGTTTTTCAACACTGCTTCATGCTCCTCCTATTTTTCAGACCGTTTCATGCTCCTCATATTTTTCACACCTTTTGAAGCTCTTCATATTTTTCACACCTTTTCAAGCTCTTCATGTTTTGCAACATAACTTCATGCTCCTACTATTGTTCAGATCGTTTCAAGCTCCTCATATTTTTGACACCTTTTGAAGCTCTTCATATATTTCACAACTTTTCAGGCTCTTCATGTTTTTCAACACCGCTTCATGCTCCTCCTATTTTTCAGACCGTTTCATGCTCCTCATATTTTTCACACCTTTTCAGACTCTTCATGGTTTTGAACCCTGCGTGATGCTCCGCATATTTTTCAGACCGTTTCATGCTCCTCTTATTTTTCACACCTTTTCAGACTCTTCATGTTTTTGAACACCGCTTCATGCTCCTCGTATTTTTCAGACTATTTCATGCTCCTCATATTTTTCACACCATTTGAAGCTCTTCATATTTTTCACACCTTTTCAGGCTCTTCATCTTTTTCAACACCGCTTCATTCGCTTCCTATTTTTCAGTCCGTTTCATGCTCCTCATATTTCTGACACCTTTTGAAGCTCTTCATATTTTTCACATCTTTTCAGACTCTTCATGTTTTTCAACACCGCTTCATACTCCTCCTATTTTTCAGAACGTTTCATGCTACTCATATTTTTGACACCTTTTGAAGCTATTCATATTTTTCACACCTTTTCAGTCTCTTCATGTTTTTCAACACCTTTCATGCTTCTCCTATTTTTCAGACAGTTTCATGCTCCTCATATATTTGACACCTTTTGAAGCACTTCATATTTTTCACACCTTTTGCAGCTCTTCATATTGTTCACACCTTTTAGGCTCTTCATGTTTTTCAACACCGTTTCATGATCCTCCTTTTTTCGGACTGTTTCATGCTCCTCATATTTTTGACAACTTTTGAAGCTCTTCATATTTTTCACAGCTTTTCAGGCTCTTCATGTTTTTCAACACCGATTCATGCTCCTCCTATTTTTCACACCGTTTCATGCTCCTCATATTTTTGACACCTTTTGAAGCTCTTCATATTTTTCACACCTTTTCAGGCTCTTCATCTTTTTCAACACCGCTTCATGCTCCTCCTATTTTTCAGACCGTTTCATGCTCCTCATATTTTTGACACCTTTTGAATCTCTTCATATATTTCACACCTTTTCAGGCTCTTCATCTTTTTCAACACCTCTTCATTCTCCTCCTATTATTCAGACCGTTTCATGCTCTTTATATTTTTGACACGTTTTGAAGCTCTTCATAGTTTTCACACCTTTTCAGGCTCTTCATGTTTCTGAACACCGCTTCATGCTCCTAATATTTTTCAGACCGTTTCATTCTCCTCATATTTTTGACACCTTTTGAAGCTCTTCATATTTTTCACACCTTTTCAGGCTCTTCATGTTTTTGAACACCGTTTCTTGCTCCTTATATTTTTGACACCTTTTGAAGCTCTTCATATTTTTCACACCTTTTGAAGCTCTTCATATTTTACACATTTTCAGGCTCTTCAAGTTTTTGAACAGCGTTTCATGCTACACCTATATTTGACACCTTTTGAAGCTCTTCATATTTTTCACACCTTTTCAGTCTCTTCATGTTTCTCAACACCGTTTCATGCTCCTACTATATTTCAGACCGTTTCATGCTCCTCATATTTTTCACACCTTTTGAAGCTTTTCATATTTTTCACACCTTATGAAGCTCTTGATATTTTTCACACCTTTTCAGGCTCTTCACGTCATTCAGCACCATTTCATGCTCCTCCTATTTTTCAGACCGTTTCATACTCCTCATATTTTTGACACCTTTTGAAGCTCTTCATATTTTTCACACCTTATGAAGCTCTGCATATTTTTCACACGTTTTCAGGCTCTTCATGTTTTTCAACACCGCTTCATGGTCCTCCTATTTTTCAGACCGTTTCATGCTCCTCATATTTTTGACACCTTTTGCAGCTCTTCATATTTTTCACACCTTTTCAGGCTCTTCATGTTTTTCAACACTGCTTCATGGTCCTCCTATTTTTCAGACCGTTTCATGCTCCTCATATTTTTGACACATTTTGAAGCGCTTCATATTTTTCACACCTTGTCAGGCTCTTCATGTTTTTCAACACCGCTTCATGATCCTCCTATTTTTCAGACCGTTTCATGCTCCTCATATTTTTGACACCTTTTGAAGGTCTTCATATTTTTCACACCTTTTCAGGCTCTTCATGTTCTTCAACACCGTTTCATGATCCTCCTATTTTTCAGACCGTTTCATGCTCCTCATGTTTTTAAACAACGCTTCACGCTCCTCATATTTTTTAGACCGTTTCATGCTCCTCACATATTTGAAACCTTTTGAAGCTCTTCATATATTTCAAACATTTTCAGGCTCTTCATGTTTTTCAACACCGGTTCATGCTCCTCCTATTTTCCAGACAGTTTCATGCTCCTCATATTTTTGACACCTTTTGAAGCTCTTCTTATTTTTCAACACCGTTTCATGCTCCTCCTATTTTTCAGACCGTTTCAATGTCCTCATATTTTTGAAACCTTTTGAAGCTCTTCATATTTTTCACACTTTTCATGCTCTTCATGTTTTTCAACACCGGTTCACGCTCCTCCTATTTTCCAGACAGTTTCATGCTTCTCATATTTTTGAAACCTTTTGAAGCTCTTCATATTCTTCACAGCTTTTCATGCTTTTCAACACCGTTTCATGATCCTCCTATTTTTCTAGCCGTTTCGTGCTCCTCATATTTTTGACACCTTTTGAAGCTCTTTATTTTTTCACATCTTTTCAGGCTCTTCATGTTTTTCTACACCGCTTCATGCTCCTCTTTTTTTTCAGCCCCTTTCATGCTACTCATATTTTTGACACCTTTTGAAGCTCTTCATACTTTTCACACCTTTTGAGTCTCTTCACGTTTTTGAACACCGTTTCTTGCTCCTCCTATTTTTCAGACCGTTTCATGCTCCTCATATTTTTGACACCTTTTGAAGCTGTTCATATAGTTCACACCATTTCAGGCTCTTCATGTTTTTGAACATGGCTTCATGCTCCTCCTATTTTTCAGACCATTTCATGCTCCTCATATTTTTGACAACTTTTGAAGCTCTTCATATTTGTCACAGCTTTCAGGCCCTTCATGTTTTTCAACACCGCTTCTTGCTCGTCCTATTTTTCAGACCGTTTCATGCTCCACATATTTTTGATACATTTTGAAGCTCTTCATATTTTTCACAACTTTTCAGGCTCTTCATGATGTTGATACCGCTTCATGCTCCTTCTATTTTACAGACTGTTTCATGCTCCTCATATTTTTGACACATTTTAAAGCTCTTCATATTTTTCACACCTTTTCACTTTCTTCATGTTTTTCTACATTGCTTCATGCTCCTCTTTTTTTTCAGCCCGTTTTATGCTCCTCATATTTTTGACACCTTTTGAAGCTCTTCATATTTTTCACACCTTTTCAGGCTCTTCATGATTTTAAAACCGTTTCTTGCTCCTCCTATTTTTCAGACCGTTTCATGCTCCTCATATTTTTGACACCTTTTGAAGCTCTTCATATATGTCACACCTTTTCAGGCTCTTCATGTTTTTCAACACCACTTCATGCTCCTCCTATTTTTCAGACCGTTTCATGCTCCTCATATTTTTGACACCTTTTGAAGCTCTTCATATATGTCACAACTTTTCAGGCTCTTCATGTTTTTCAACACCGCTTAATGCTCCTCCTATTTTTCAGACCATTTCGTGCTCCTCATATTTTTCACACCGTCTAATGCTCCTCATAATTTTGACAGCTTTTGAAGCTCTTCATATTTTTCAGACCTTTTCAAGCAATTCATATTTTTCAACACCGTTTCCTGCTCCTCCTATTTTTCAGACCATTTCATGCTCCTCATATTTTCGACACCTTTTGAAGCTCTTCATATTTTTCACACCTTTTCATGCTCTTCATGTTTTGCAACACCGTTTCATGTTCCTCCTATTTTTCAGACCATTTCATGCTCCTCATATTTTGACACCTCTTGAAGCTCTTCATATTTTTCACACCTTTTCATGCTCTTCATGCTTTTCAACACCGTTTCATGCTCCTCCTATTTTTCAAACCGTTTCATGCCCTTCATATTTTTGACACATTTTGAAGCTCTTCATATTTTTCACACCTTTTCAGGGTCTTCATGTTTTTGAACACCGTTTCATGCTCCTCCTGTTTTTCAGACCTTTCATGCTCCTCATATTTTTGACACCTTTTGAAGCTCTTCATATATTTCACACCTTTTCAGGCTCTTCGTATTTTTCAACACCGCTTCATGCTCCTCCTATTTTTCAGACCGTATCATACTCCTCATATTTTTGACACTTTTAGAAACTATTCATTTTTTCAAACGTTTTCAGGCTCTTCATATTTTCCAACACCGCTTCATGCTCCTCCTATTTTTCAGAACGTTTCATGCTCCTCATATTTTTGACACCTTTTGAAGCTCTTCATATTTTTCACACATTTTCACGCTTTTCATGTTTCTGACCAATGTTTCAAGCTCCTCCTATTTTTCACAACTATTTAAGCTCTTCATATTTTTCACACCTTTTCAGGCTCTTCATGTTTTTCAACACCGCTTCATGCTCCGCCGATTTTTCAGACCCTTTCATGCTCCTCATGTATTTCACACCTTGTGAAGCTCTTCATATTTTTCACACCTTTTCAGGCTCTTCATGTGTTTGAACACCGCTTTATGCTCCTCCTAATTTTCAGACCGTTTCATGCTCTTCATATTATTGACAGCTTTTGAAGCTCTTCATATTTTTCACACCTTTTCAGGCTCGTCATGTTTTTGAACACCGTTTCATGCTCCTCCTAAATTTCAGACCGTTTCATGCTCCTCATCTTTTTGACACCTTTTGAAGGTCTTCATATTTTTCACACCTTTTCAGGCTCTTCATGTTTTTCAACACCGCTTCATGCTAATCGTATTTTTCATACCGTTTCATGCTCCTTATATTTTTCACACATTTTGAAGGTCTTCATATTTTTCACACCTTTTCAGGCTCTTCATGTTTTTCAACACCGCTTCATGTTCCTCCTATTTTTCAGACCGTTTCATGCTCCTCATATTTTTGACACCTTTTCAGGCTCTTCAGATTTTTGAACACTGCTTAATGCTCCTCCTATTTTTCAAACCGTTTCATGCCCTTCATATTTTTGACACATTTTGAAGCTCTTCATATGTTTCACACCTTTTCAGGGTCTTCATGTTTTTGAACACCGTTTCATGCTCCTCCTGTTTTTCAGACCTTTCATGCTCCTCATATTTTTGACACCTTTTGAAGCTCTTCATATATTTCACACCTTTTCAGGCTCTTCATATTTTTCAACACCGCTTCATGCTCCTCCTATTTTTCAGATCGTTTCATGCTCATCTCATTTTTGAAACCTTTTGAAGCTCTTCATTTTCTTCACACCTTTTGAAGCTCTTCATATTCTTCATACGTTTTCATGCTCTTTATGTTTTTCAACACTGCTTCTTGCTCCTCCTATTTTTCAGACCGTATCATGCTCCTCATATTTTTGACACCTTTTGAAGCTCTTCATATTTTTCAGACCTTTTCAGGCTCTTCATGGTTTTGAACACCGCTTCATGCTCCTCCTCTTTTTCACACCTTTTAAGCTCTTTATATTTTTCACACCTTTTCAGGCTCTTCATGTTTTTGAACACCACTTCATGCTTCTCCTATTTTTCAAACAGTTTCATGCTCCTCATGTATTTCACACTTTTTGAAGCTCTTCATATTTTTAACACCTTTTCAGTTTCTTTATGTTTTTCAACACCGCTTCATGCTCCTCCTAATTTTCATACCGTTTCATGCTCCTCAAATTTTTCACACCTTTTGAAGTTCTTCACATTTTTCACAACTTTTCAGGATCTTCATGTTTTTGAACACCGCTTCATGCTCCTCCTATTTTTCAGACCATTTCATGCTCCTCATGTATTTCACACCTTTTGAAGCTCTTCATATTTTTACATCTTTTCAGGCTCTTCATGTTTTGAACAAGGTTTCATGCTCCTCCTATTTTTCAGACCGTTTCATGCTCCTCATATATTTTAAAGCTTTTGAATCTCTTCATATTTTTCACACCTTTTCAGGCTGTTCATGTTTTTCAACACTGCTTCATGATCCTCCTATTTTTCAGACCGTTTCATGCTCCTCAAGTATTTCACACCTTTTGAAGCTTTTCATATTTTTCACACCTTTTCAGGGTCTTCATGTTTTTCAACACCACTTCATGCTACTCCTATTTTTCAGACCGTTTCATGCTCCTCATATATTTGACATATTTTGAAGCTCTTCATTTTTTTTCACACCTTTCCAGGCTCTTCATTTCTTTGAACAACACTTCATGCTCCTACTATTTTTCAGACCGTTTCATGCATATCTCATTTTTGACACCTTCTGAAGCTCTTCATATTTTTCACAGCTTTTGAAGCTCTTCATATTTTTTACACCTTTTCAGGCTCTTCATGTTTTTGAACACCGCTTCATGCTCCTTCTATTTTTCAGACCGTTTCATGCTCCTCATATTTTTGACACCGTTTGAAGATCTTCATATTTTTCACACCTTTTCTGGCTGTTCATGTTTTATAACAACTCTTCATGCTCCTTTATTTTTCAGACCGTTTCATGCTCCACATGTATTTCACACCTTTTGAAGCTCTTCCTATTTTTCACACCTTTTCAGGCTCTTCATGTTTTTGAACACCGCTTCATGTTCCTCCTATTTTTCAGACCGTTTCATGCTCCTCATATTTTTGACACCTTTTCAGGCTCTTCATGTTTTTCAACACCAATTCATGCTCCTCCTATTTTTCAGATCGTATCATACTCCTCATATTTTTGACACTTTTAGAAACTCTTCATTTTTTCACACGTTTTCAGGCTCTTCATATTTCCAACACTGCTTCATGCTCCTCCTATTTTCAGAACGTTTCATGCTCCTCATATTTTTCACACCTTTTGAAGCTCGTCATATTTTTCACACCTTTTCAGTCTCTTCATTTTTTAACACCGTTTCAAGCTCCTCCTATTTTTCAAACCGTTTCATGCCCTTCATATTTTTGACACATTTTGAAGCTCTTCATATTTTTCACACCTTTTCAGGGTCTTCATGTTTTTGAACACCGTTTCATGCTCCTCCTGTTTTTCAGACCTTTCATGCTCCTCATATTTTTGACACCTTTTGAAGCTCTTCATATATTTCACACCTTTTCAGGCTCTTCATATTTTTCAACACCATTTCATGCTCCTCCTATTTTTCAGATCGTTTCATGCTCATCTCATTTTTGAAACCTTTTGAAGCTCTTCATTTTTTTCACACCTTTGAAGCTCTTCATATTCTTCATACGTTTTCATGCTCTTTATGTTTTTCAACACTGCTTCTTGCTCCTCCTATTTTTCAGACCGTATCATGCTCCTCATATTTTTGACACCTTTTGAAGCTCTTCATATTTTTCAGACCTTTTCAGGCTTTTCATGGTTTTGAACACCGCTTCATGCTCCTCCTCTTTTTCACACCTTTTAAGCTCTTTATATTTTTCACACATTTTCAGGCTCTTCATGTTTTTGAACACCACTTCATGCTTCTCCTATTTTTCAAACAGTTTCATGCTCCTCATGTATTTCACACTTTTTGAAGCTCTTCATATTTTTAACACCTTTTCAGTTTCATTATGTTTTTCAACACCGCTTCATGCTCCTCCTAATTTTCATACTGTTTCATGCTCCTCAAATTTTTCACACCTTTTGAAGTTCTTCACATTTTTCACAACTTTTCAGGATCTTCATGTTTTTGAACACTGCTTCATGCTCCTCCTATTTTTCAGACCATTTCATGCTCCTCATGTATTTCACACCTTTTGAAGCTCTTCATATTTTTACATCTTTTCAGGCTCTTCATGTTTTTGAACAAGGTTTCATGCTCCTCCTATTTTTCAGACCGTTTCATGCTCCTCATATATTTTAAAGCTTTTGAATCTCTTCATATTTTTCACACCTTTTCAGGCTGTTCATGTTTTTCAACACCGCTTCATGATCCTCCTATTTTTCAGACCGTTTCATGCTCCTCAAGTATTTCACACCTTTTGAAGCTTTTCATATTTTTCACACCTTTTCAGGGTCTTCATGTTTTTCAACACCACTTCATGCTACTCCTATTTTTCAGACCGTTTCATGCTCCTCATATATTTGACACATTTTGAAGCTCTTCATTTTTTTTCACACCTTTCCAGGCTCTTCATTTCTTTGAACACCACTTCATGCTCCTACTATTTTTCAGACCGTTTCATGCTTATCTCATTTTTGACACCTTCTGAAGCTCTTCATATTTTTCACAGCTTTTGAAGCTCTTCATATTTTTTACACCTTTTCAGGCTCTTCATGTTTTTGAACACCGCTTCATGCTCCTTCTATTTTTCAGACCGTTTCATGCTCCTCATATTTTTGACACCGTTTGAAGCTCTTCATATTTTTCACACATTTTCTGGCTGTTCATGTTTTAGAACAACTCTTCATGCTCCTTTATTTTTCAGACCGTTTCATGCTCCACATGTATTTCACACCTTTTGAAGCTCTTCCTATTTTTCACACCTTTTCAGGCTCTTCATGTTTTTGAACACCGCTTCATGTTCCTCATATTTTTCAGACCGTTTCATGCTCCTCATATTTTTGACACCTTTTCAGGCTCTTCATGTTTTTCAACACCAATTCATGCTCCTCCTATTTTTCAGACCGTATCATACTCCTCATATTTTTGACACTTTTAGAAACTCTTCATTTTTTCAAACGTTTTCAGGCTCTTCATTTTTTCCAACACCGCTTCATGCTCCTCCTATTTTTCAGAACGTTTCATGCTCCTCATATTTTTGACACCTTTTGAAGCTCTTCATATTTTTCACACATTTTCAAGCTTTTCATGTTTCTGAACAATGCTTCAAGCTCCTCCTTTTTTTTCACAACTATTTAAGCTCTTCATATTTTTCACACCTTTTCAGGCTCTTCATATTTTTCAACACCGCTTCATGCTCCTCCTATTTTTCAGATCGTTTCATGCTCTTCATATTATTGACAGCTTTTAAAGCTCTTCATATTTTTCATACCTTTTCAGGTTCTTCATGTTTTTGAACACCGCTTCATGCTCCTCCTAAATTTCAGACCGTTTCATGCTCCTCATCTTTTTGACACCTTTTGAAGGTCTTCATATTTTTCACACCTTTTCAGGCTCTTCATGTTTTTCAACACCGCTTCATGCTAATCGTATTTTTCATACGGTTTCATGCTCCTTATATTTTTCACACATTTTGAAGGTCTTCATATTTTTCACACCTTTTCAGGCTCTTCATGTTTTTGAACACCGCTTCATGTTCCTCCTATTTTTCAGACCGTTTCATGCTCCTCATATTTTTGACACCTTTTCAGGCTCTTCAGGTTTTTGAACACCGCTTAATGCTCCTCCTATTTTTCAAACCGTTTCATGCCCTTCATATTTTTGACACATTTTGAAGCTCTTCATATTTTTCACACCTTTTCAGGGTCTTCATGTTTTTGAACACCGTTTCATGCTCCTCCTATTTTTCAGACCTTTCATGCTCCTCATATTTTTGGCACCTTTTGAAGCTCTTCATATTCTTCACACCTTTTCAGGCTCTTCATGTTTTTCAACAACACTTTATGCTCCTCCTCTTTTTCAGACCGTTTCATGCTCCTCATATTTTTGACACCTTTTGAAGCTCTTCATATTTTTCACACTTTTTCAGGTTCTTCATGTTTTGCAACACCCCTTCATGCTCCTCCTATTTTTCAGACCGTTTCATGCTCCTCATATTTTTGACACCTTTTGAAGCTCTTCATATATTTCACACCTTTTCAGGCTCTTCATGTTTTCAACACCACTTCATGCTCCTCCTATTTTTCAGATCGTTTCATGCTCATCTCATTTTGGAAACGTTTTGAAGCTCTGCATATTTTTCACACCGTTTGAAGCTCTTCATATTCTTCATACGTTTTCATGCTCTTTATGTTTTTCAACACTGCTTCTTGCTCCTCCTATTTTTCAGACCATTTCATGCTCCTCATATTTTTGACACCTTTTGAAGCTCTTCATATTTTTCACACCTTTTCAGGCTTTTCATGTTTTTGAACACCGCTTCATGCTCCTCCTATTTTTCACACCTTTTTAACCTCTTCATATTTTTCACACCTTTTCAGGCTCTTCATGTTTTTTAACACCGCTTCATGCTCCTCCTATTTTTCAGATCGTTTCATGCTCCTCATATTTTTGACATCTTTTGAAGTTTTTCATATTTTTCACACCTTTTCTGGCTGTTCATGTTTTATAACAAGTCTTCATGCTCCTTTATTTTTCAGACCATTTCATGCTCCTCATGTATTTCACACCTTTTGAAGCTCTTCATATTTTTCACACCTTTTGAACCTCTTCATATTTTCCACACCTTTTCAGGCTCTTCATGTTTTTCAACTCCGCTTCATGCTTCTCCTATTTTTCAAACCATTTCATGCTCCTCATATTTTTGACACCTTTTGAAGCACTTCATATTTTTCACACCTTTTCAGGCTCTTCATGTTTTTGAACACCGCTTCATGTTCCTCCTATTTTTCAGACCGTTTCATGCTCCTCATATATTTGACACCTTTTGAAGCTCTTCATATTTTTTACAACTTTTCAGACTTTTCATGTTTTTGAACACCTCTTCATGCTCCTCCTATATTTCACACCTTTTGAAGCTCTTCATAATTTTCACACCTTTTCAGGCTCTTCATGTTTTTCAACAAGGCTTCATGCTCCTCCTATTTTTCAGACCGTTTAATGCTCCTCATGTATTTCACACCTTTTGAAGCTCTTCATATTTTCACACCTTTTCAGGCTCTTCATGTTTTTCAACAACAATTCATGATCCTCTTATATTTCAGACCGCTTCATGCTCATCTCATTTTTGACACTTTTTGAAGCTGTTCATATTTTTCGCACCTTTTGAAGCTCTTTATATTTTTCACAAGTTTTCAGGCTCTTCATGTTTTTTATCACCGCTTCATGCTCCTCCTAATTTTCACACCTTTTGAAGCTCTTCATATTTTTTCACACCTTTTCAGGCTCTTCATGTTTTTGAACACAGCTTCATGATCCTCCTATTATTCAGACCGTTTCATTCTCCTCATATTTTTGACACATTTGAAGCTCTTCATATTTTTCACACATTTTCACGCTTTTCATGTTTCTGAACAATGCTTCAAGCTCCTCCTATTTTTCACAACTATTTAAGCTCTTCATATTTTTCACAGCTTTTCAAGCTCTGCAGGTTTTTGAACACCGCTTCATGCTCCTCCTATTTTTCAGACCGTTTCATGCTCCTCATCTATTTCACACCTTTTGAAACTCTTCATTTTTTTGACACAATTTCAGGCTCTTCATGTTTTTGAATACCGTTTCATGCTCCTCCTATTTTTCAGACCGTTTCATGCTTCTCCTATATTTGACACGTCTTGAAGCTCTTCATATTTTTCACACCTTTTCAGGCTCTTCATGTTTTTGAACACCCTTTAATGCTCCTCCTGTTTTTCAAACCGTTTCATGATCCTCATATTTTTGACACCTTTAGAAGCTCTTCAATTTTTCTCACGTTTTCAGGCTCTTCATTTTTTTCAACACCACTTCATGCTCCTCCTATTTTTCAGACCGTTTCATGCTCTTCATATTTTTGACACATTTTGAAGCTGTTCATATTTTTCCCACCTTTTCAGGCAATTCATGTTTTTCAACATCGCTTCATTCTCCTGCTAATTTTCAGACCATTTATTACTCCTCACATTTTTGACACGTTTTGAGGCTCTTCATATTTTTCACACGTTTTCAGGCTCTTCATGTTTTAGAACACCGCTTCATGCTCCTCCTTTTTTTCAGACCTTTCCAAGCTCCTCATATTTTTCATACCTTTTGAAGCTCTTCATATTTTTCACACCTTTTGAAGCTATTCATATTTGTCACACCTTTTCAGGCTCTTCATATTTTTGAACATCGTTTCATGCTCCTCCTATTTTTCAGAACGTTTCATGCTCCTCATATTTTTGAAAGAGTTTTGAAGCTCTTCATGATTTTCAACACCGTTTCATGCTCCTCCTATTTATCAGACCGTTTCTGCTCCTCCTATTTTTGAGACTGTTTCATGCTCATCATATTTTTTGACACCTTTTGAAACTCTTCATATTTTTGACACCTTTTGAAGCTCTTCATATTTTCCACACCTTTTCAGGCTCTTCATATTTTTCACACCTTTTCAGGCTCTTCATGTTTATCAACACCGCTTCATGCTCCTTCTATTTTTCAGACCGTTTCATGCTCCTCATATTTTTGACAACTTTTGAAGAACTTATATTTTTCACACCTTTTCAGGCTCTTCATGTTTTTCAACACCGCTTCATGCTCCTCCTATTTTTCAGACTGTTTCATGCTCCTCATATTTTTGACACCTTTTGAAGCTCTTCATATTTTCCACACCTTTTCAGGCTCTTCATGTTTTTCACACCTTTTCAGGCTCTTCATGTTTTTCAACACCGCTTCATACTCTTCCTATTTTTCAGAACGTTTCATTCTCCTCTTATTTTTGACACCTTTTGAAGCTCTTCATATTTTTCACACCTTTTCAAGCTCTTCATGTTTACAACACCTTTTCATGCTCCTCCTATTTTTCAGACCGTTTCATGCTCCTCCTATTTTTCGGACCGTTTCAATCTCCTCATATTTTTGACACCTTTTGAAGTTCTTCATATTTTTCACACCTTTTCAGGTTCTTCAAGTTTTTGAACACCGTTTCATGCTCCTCATATTTTTCAGACCGTTTCATGCTCCTCATAATTTTGACACCTTTGAAGCTGTTCATATTTTTCACACCTTTTGAAGCTCTTCATATTTTTCACACGTTTACAGGCTCCTCATGTTTTTCAACACCACTTCATGATCTCCTACTTTTCACACCGTTTCATGCTCCTAATATTTTTCACACATTTTGAAGCTCTTCAAATTTTTAACACCTATTCATGCTCTTCATTTTTTCAACACCATTTCTTGCTCCTCATATTTTTGACACCTTTTGAAACTCTTCATATTTTTCACACATTTTCATGCTCTTCATGTTTTACAACACCGTTTCATGCTCCTCTAATTTTTCAGACCTTTTCATGCTCCTCATATTTTTGACACGTTTTGAAGCCCTTATTATTTTTCAAACCTTTTAAGGCTCTTCATGTTTTTGAACACTGTTTCATGCTCCTCCTATTTTTCACACCGGTTCATGCTCCTCATATTTTTCAAATATTTTGAAGCTCTTCATATTTTTCACACCTTTTCAGGCTCTTCATGGTTCTGAACATCATTTCATGCTCCAGACCGTTTCATGCTCCTCATATTTTTGACACCTTTGAAGCTCTTCATATTTTTCACACCTTTTCAGCCTCTTCATGTTTTTGAACACCGCTTCATGCTCTTCCTATTTTTCATAAGTTTCATGCTCCTGATATTTTAGACACCTTTTGAAGCTCTTTGTATTTTTCACACCTTTTAAGTTTCTTCATGTTTTTCAACACTGCTTCATGCTCCTCCTATTTTTCAGACCGTTTCATGCTCCTTCTATTTTTCAGACCGTTTCATGCTCCTTCTATTTTTCAGACCGTTTCATGCTCCTCATATTATGGACACCTTATGGAGCTCTTTATATTTTTCACCTCTTTTCAGGCTCTTCATGTTTTTCAACACCGTTTCATGTTCCTCCTATTTTTCAGAAAGTTTCATGCTCCTCCTATTTTTCAGACCGTTTCATGCTCCTCATATTATGGACACCTTATGGAGCTCTTCATATTTTTCACACCTTTTCAGGCTCTTCATGTTTTTGAACACCGCTTCATGCTCCTCCTATTTTTTAAAACGTTTCATGCTCCTCATATTATGGACACCTTTTGAAGTTCGTCATATTTTTCACTCCTTTTCATGCTCTTCATGTTTTTGAACACCGTTTCATAGTCCTCCTATTTTTCAGACCGTTTCATGCTCCTCATATTTGACACTTTTTGAAGCTCTTCATATTTTTCACACCTTTTCAGGCTCTTCATGTTTTGAACACTGCTTCATGCACCTCCTACTTTTCAGACCTTTTCATGCTCCTCAAATTTTGAAACCTTTTGAAACTCTTCATATTTTTCACACCTACTCAGGCTCTTCATGTTTTTGAACACCGTTTCATGTTCCTCCTATTTTTCAGACCGCATCATGCTTCTCATATTTTTGACATTTCGTGAAGCTCTTCATCTTTTTCACACCTTTTCAGGCACTTCATGTTTTTGTACACCGCTTCATGCTCCTCCTATTTTTCAGACCCTTTCATGCTCCTCATATTTTTCACACCTTCTGAAGATCTTCATATTTTTCAAACCTTTTGAAGCTCTTCATATTTGTCACACCTTTTCAGGCTCTTCATGTTTTTGAACACCGCTTCATGTTCCTCCTATTTTACAGACCGTTTCATGCTCCTCATATTTTTGACACCTTTTCAGGCTCTTCATGGTTTTCAACATCAATTCATGCTCCTCCTATTTTTCAGACCGTATCATGCTCCTCATATTTTTGACACTTTTAGAAACTCTTCATTTTTTCACACCTTTTCAGGCTCTTCATATTTTCCAACACCGCTTCATGCTCCTCCTATTTTTCAGAACGTTTCATGCTCCTCATATTTTTGACACCTTTTGAAGCTCTTCATATTTTTCACACATTTTCACGCTTTTCATGTTTCTGACCAATGTTTCAAGCTCCTCCTATTTTTCACAACTATTTAAGCTCTTCATATTTTTCACACCTTTTCAGGCTCTTCATGGTTCTGAACATCATTTCATGCTCCAGACCGTTTCATGCCCTTCATATTTTTGACACATTTTGAAGCTCTTCATATGTTTCACACCTTTTCAGGGTCTTCATGTTTTTGAACACCGTTTCATGCTCCTCCTGTTTTTCAGACCTTTCATGCTCCTCATATTTTTGTCACCTTTTGAAGCTCTTCATATATTTCACACCTTTTCAGGCTCTTCATATTTTTCAACACCATTTCATGCTCCTCCTATTTTTCAGATCGTTTCATGCTCATCTCATTTTTGAAACCTTTTGAAGCTCTTCATTTTCTTCACACCTTTTGAAGCTCTTCATATTCTTCATACGTTTTCATGCTCTTTATGTTTTTCAACACTGCTTCTTGCTCCTCCTATTTTTCAGACCGTATCATGCTCCTCATATTTTTGACACCTTTTGAAGCTCTTCATATTTTTCAGACCTTTTCAGGCTCTTCATGGTTTTGAACACCGCTTCATGCTCCTCCTCTTTTTCACACCTTTTAAGCTCTTTATATTTTTCACACCTTTTCAGGCTCTTCATGTTTTTGAACACCACTTCATGCTTCTCCTATTTTTCAAACAGTTTCATGCTCCTCATGTATTTCACACTTTTTGAAGCTCTTCATATTTTTAACACCTTTTCAGTTTCTTTATGTTTTTCAACACCGCTTCATGCTCCTCCTAATTTTCATACCGTTTCATGCTCCTCAAATTTTTCACACCTTTTGAAGTTCTTCACATTTTTCACAACTTTTCAGGATCTTCATGTTTTTGAACACCGCTTCATGCTCCTCCTATTTTTCAGACCATTTCATGCTCCTCATGTATTTCACACCTTTTGAAGCTCTTCATATTTTTACATCTTTTCAGGCTCTTCATGTTTTGAACAAGGTTTCATGCTCCTCCTATTTTTCAGACCGTTTCATGCTCCTCATATATTTTAAAGCTTTTGAATCTCTTCATATTTTTCACACCTTTTCAGGCTGTTCATGTTTTTCAACACCGCTTCATGATCCTCCTATTTTTCAGACCGTTTCATGCTCCTCAAGTATTTCACACCTTTTGAAGCTTTTCATATTTTTCACACCTTTTCAGGGTCTTCATGTTTTTCAACACCACTTCATGCTACTCCTATTTTTCAGACCGTTTCATGCTCCTCATATATTTGACATATTTTGAAGCTCTTCATTTTTTTTCACACCTTTCCAGGCTCTTCATTTCTTTGAACAACACTTCATGCTCCTACTATTTTTCAGACCGTTTCATGCATATCTCATTTTTGACACCTTCTGAAGCTCTTCATATTTTTCACAGCTTTTGAAGCTCTTCATATTTTTTACACCTTTTCAGGCTCTTCATGTTTTTGAACACCGCTTCATGCTCCTTCTATTTTTCAGACCGTTTCATGCTCCTCATATTTTTGACACCGTTTGAAGATCTTCATATTTTTCACACCTTTTCTGGCTGTTCATGTTTTATAACAACTCTTCATGCTCCTTTATTTTTCAGACCGTTTCATGCTCCACATGTATTTCACACCTTTTGAAGCTCTTCCTATTTTTCACACCTTTTCAGGCTCTTCATGTTTTTGAACACCGCTTCATGTTCCTCCTATTTTTCAGACCGTTTCATGCTCCTCATATTTTTGACACCTTTTCAGGCTCTTCATGTTTTTCAACACCAATTCATGCTCCTCCTATTTTTCAGATCGTATCATACTCCTCATATTTTTGACACTTTTAGAAACTCTTCATTTTTTCACACGTTTTCAGGCTCTTCATATTTCCAACACTGCTTCATGCTCCTCCTATTTTCAGAACGTTTCATGCTCCTCATATTTTTCACACCTTTTGAAGCTCGTCATATTTTTCACACCTTTTCAGTCTCTTCATTTTTTAACACCGTTTCAAGCTCCTCCTATTTTTCAAACCGTTTCATGCCCTTCATATTTTTGACACATTTTGAAGCTCTTCATATTTTTCACACCTTTTCAGGGTCTTCATGTTTTTGAACACCGTTTCATGCTCCTCCTGTTTTTCAGACCTTTCATGCTCCTCATATTTTTGACACCTTTTGAAGCTCTTCATATATTTCACACCTTTTCAGGCTCTTCATATTTTTCAACACCATTTCATGCTCCTCCTATTTTTCAGATCGTTTCATGCTCATCTCATTTTTGAAACCTTTTGAAGCTCTTCATTTTTTTCACACCTTTGAAGCTCTTCATATTCTTCATACGTTTTCATGCTCTTTATGTTTTTCAACACTGCTTCTTGCTCCTCCTATTTTTCAGACCGTATCATGCTCCTCATATTTTTGACACCTTTTGAAGCTCTTCATATTTTTCAGACCTTTTCAGGCTTTTCATGGTTTTGAACACCGCTTCATGCTCCTCCTCTTTTTCACACCTTTTAAGCTCTTTATATTTTTCACACATTTTCAGGCTCTTCATGTTTTTGAACACCACTTCATGCTTCTCCTATTTTTCAAACAGTTTCATGCTCCTCATGTATTTCACACTTTTTGAAGCTCTTCATATTTTTAACACCTTTTCAGTTTCATTATGTTTTTCAACACCGCTTCATGCTCCTCCTAATTTTCATACTGTTTCATGCTCCTCAAATTTTTCACACCTTTTGAAGTTCTTCACATTTTTCACAACTTTTCAGGATCTTCATGTTTTTGAACACTGCTTCATGCTCCTCCTATTTTTCAGACCATTTCATGCTCCTCATGTATTTCACACCTTTTGAAGCTCTTCATATTTTTACATCTTTTCAGGCTCTTCATGTTTTTGAACAAGGTTTCATGCTCCTCCTATTTTTCAGACCGTTTCATGCTCCTCATATATTTTAAAGCTTTTGAATCTCTTCATATTTTTCACACCTTTTCAGGCTGTTCATGTTTTTCAACACCGCTTCATGATCCTCCTATTTTTCAGACCGTTTCATGCTCCTCAAGTATTTCACACCTTTTGAAGCTTTTCATATTTTTCACACCTTTTCAGGGTCTTCATGTTTTTCAACACCACTTCATGCTACTCCTATTTTTCAGACCGTTTCATGCTCCTCATATATTTGACACATTTTGAAGCTCTTCATTTTTTTTCACACCTTTCCAGGCTCTTCATTTCTTTGAACACCACTTCATGCTCCTACTATTTTTCAGACCGTTTCATGCTTATCTCATTTTTGACACCTTCTGAAGCTCTTCATATTTTTCACAGCTTTTGAAGCTCTTCATATTTTTTACACCTTTTCAGGCTCTTCATGTTTTAGAACACCGCTTCATGCTCCTTCTATTTTTCAGACCGTTTCATGCTCCTCATATTTTTGACACCGTTTGAAGCTCTTCATATTTTTCACACATTTTCTGGCTGTTCATGTTTTATAACAACTCTTCATGCTCCTTTATTTTTCAGACCGTTTCATGCTCCACATGTATTTCACACCTTTTGAAGCTCTTCCTATTTTTCACACCTTTTCAGGCTCTTCATGTTTTTGAACACCGCTTCATGTTCCTCATATTTTTCAGACCGTTTCATGCTCCTCATATTTTTGACACCTTTTCAGGCTCTTCATGTTTTTCAACACCAATTCATGCTCCTCCTATTTTTCAGACCGTATCATACTCCTCATATTTTTGACACTTTTAGAAACTCTTCATTTTTTCAAACGTTTTCAGGCTCTTCATTTTTTCCAACACCGCTTCATGCTCCTCCTATTTTTCAGAACGTTTCATGCTCCTCATATTTTTGACACCTTTTGAAGCTCTTCATATTTTTCACACATTTTCAAGCTTTTCATGTTTCTGAACAATGCTTCAAGCTCCTCCTTTTTTTTCACAACTATTTAAGCTCTTCATATTTTTCCCACCTTTTCAGGCTCTTCATATTTTTCAACACCGCTTCATGCTCCTCCTATTTTTCAGATCGTTTCATGCTCTTCATATTATTGACAGCTTTTAAAGCTCTTCATATTTTTCATACCTTTTCAGGTTCTTCATGTTTTTGAACACCGCTTCATGCTCCTCCTAAATTTCAGACCGTTTCATGCTCCTCATCTTTTTGACACCTTTTGAAGGTCTTCATATTTTTCACACCTTTTCAGGCTCTTCATGTTTTTCAACACCGCTTCATGCTAATCGTATTTTTCATACGGTTTCATGCTCCTTATATTTTTCACACATTTTGAAGGTCTTCATATTTTTCACACCTTTTCAGGCTCTTCATGTTTTTGAACACCGCTTCATGTTCCTCCTATTTTTCAGACCGTTTCATGCTCCTCATATTTTTGACACCTTTTCAGGCTCTTCAGGTTTTTGAACACCGCTTAATGCTCCTCCTATTTTTCAAACCGTTTCATGCCCTTCATATTTTTGACACATTTTGAAGCTCTTCATATTTTTCACACCTTTTCAGGGTCTTCATGTTTTTGAACACCGTTTCATGCTCCTCCTATTTTTCAGACCTTTCATGCTCCTCATATTTTTGGCACCTTTTGAAGCTCTTCATATTCTTCACACCTTTTCAGGCTCTTCATGTTTTTCAACAACACTTTATGCTCCTCCTCTTTTTCAGACCGTTTCATGCTCCTCATATTTTTGACACCTTTTGAAGCTCTTCATATTTTTCACACTTTTTCAGGTTCTTCATGTTTTGCAACACCCCTTCATGCTCCTCCTATTTTTCAGACCGTTTCATGCTCCTCATATTTTTGACACCTTTTGAAGCTCTTCATATATTTCACACCTTTTCAGGCTCTTCATGTTTTCAACACCACTTCATGCTCCTCCTATTTTTCAGATCGTTTCATGCTCATCTCATTTTGGAAACCTTTTGAAGCTCTGCATATTTTTCACACCGTTTGAAGCTCTTCATATTCTTCATACGTTTTCATGCTCTTTATGTTTTTCAACACTGCTTCTTGCTCCTCCTATTTTTCAGACCATTTCATGCTCCTCATATTTTTGACACCTTTTGAAGCTCTTCATATTTTTCACACCTTTTCAGGCTTTTCATGTTTTTGAACACCGCTTCATGCTCCTCCTATTTTTCAGATCGTTTCATGCTCCTCATATTTTTGACATCTTTTGAAGTTTTTCATATTTTTCACACCTTTTCTGGCTGTTCATGTTTTATAACAAGTCTTCATGCTCCTTTATTTTTCAGACCATTTCATGCTCCTCATGTATTTCACACCTTTTGAAGCTCTTCATATTTTTCACACCTTTTGAACCTCTTCATATTTTTCACACCTTTTCAGGCTCTTCATGTTTTTCAACTCCGCTTCATGCTTCTCCTATTTTTCAAACCATTTCATGCTCCTCATATTTTTGACACCTTTTGAAGCACTTCATATTTTTCACACCTTTTCAGGCTCTTCATGTTTTTGAACACCGCTTCATGTTCCTCCTATTTTTCAGACCGTTTCATGCTCCTCATATATTTGACACCTTTTGAAGCTCTTCATATTTTTTACAACTTTTCAGACTTTTCATGTTTTTGAACACCTCTTCATGCTCCTCCTATATTTCACACCTTTTAAAGCTCTTCATAATTTTCACACCTTTTCAGGCTCTTCATGTTTTTCAACAAGGCTTCATGCTCCTCCTATTTTTCAGACCGTTTAATGCTCCTCATGTATTTCACACCTTTTGAAGCTCTTCATATTTTCACACCTTTTCAGGCTCTTCATGTTTTTCAACAACAATTCATGATCCTCTTATATTTCAGACCGCTTCATGCTCATCTCATTTTTGACACTTTTTGAAGCTGTTCATATTTTTCGCACCTTTTGAAGCTCTTTATATTTTTCACAAGTTTTCAGGCTCTTCATGTTTTTTATCACCGCTTCATGCTCCTCCTAATTTTCACACCTTTTGAAGCTCTTCATATTTTTCACACCTTTTCAGGCTCTTCATGTTTTTGAACACAGCTTCATGATCCTCCTATTATTCAGACCGTTTCATTCTCCTCATATTTTTGACACATTTGAAGCTCTTCATATTTTTCACACATTTTCACGCTTTTCATGTTTCTGAACAATGCTTCAAGCTCCTCCTATTTTTCACAACTATTTAAGCTCTTCATATTTTTCACAGCTTTTCAAGCTCTGCAGGTTTTTGAACACCGCTTCATGCTCCTCCTATTTTTCAGACCGTTTCATGCTCCTCATCTATTTCACACCTTTTGAAACTCTTCATTTTTTTGACACAATTTCAGGCTCTTCATGTTTTTGAATACCGTTTCATGCTCCTCCTATTTTTCAGACCGTTTCATGCTTCTCCTATATTTGACACGTCTTGAAGCTCTTCATATTTTTCACACCTTTTCAGGCTCTTCATGTTTTTGAACACCCTTTAATGCTCCTCCTGTTTTTCAAACCGTTTCATGATCCTCATATTTTTGACACCTTTAGAAGCTCTTCAATTTTTCTCACGTTTTCAGGCTCTTCATTTTTTTCAACACCACTTCATGCTCCTCCTATTTTTCAGACCGTTTCATGCTCTTCATATTTTTGACACATTTTGAAGCTGTTCATATTTTTCCCACCTTTTCAGGCAATTCATGTTTTTCAACATCACTTCATTCTCCTGCTAATTTTCAGACCATTTATTACTCCTCACATTTTTGACACGTTTTGAGGCTCTTCATATTTTTCACACGTTTTCAGGCTCTTCATGTTTTAGAACACCGCTTCATGCTCCTCCTTTTTTTCAGACCTTTTCAAGCTCCTCATATTTTTCATACCTTTTGAAGCTCTTCATATTTTTCACACCTTTTGAAGCTATTCATATTTGTCACACCTTTTCAGGCTCTTCATATTTTTGAACACCGTTTCATGCTCCTCCTATTTTTCAGAACGTTTCATGCTCCTCATATTTTTGAAAGAGTTTTGAAGCTCTTCATGATTTTCAACACCGTTTCATGCTCCTCCTATTTATCAGACCGTTTCTGCTCCTCCTATTTTTGAGACTGTTTCATGCTCATCATATTTTTTGACACCTTTTGAAACTCTTCATATTTTTGACACCTTTTGAAGCTCTTCATATTTTCCACACCTTTTCAGGCTCTTCATATTTTTCACACCTTTTCAGGCTCTTCATGTTTATCAACACCGCTTCATGCTCCTTCTATTTTTCAGACCGTTTCATGCTCCTCATATTTTTGACAACTTTTGAAGAACTTATATTTTTCACACCTTTTCAGGCTCTTCATGTTTTTCAACACCGCTTCATGCTCCTCCTATTTTTCAGACTGTTTCATGCTCCTCATATTTTTGACACCTTTTGAAGCTCTTCATATTTTCCACACCTTTTCAGGCTCTTCATGTTTTTCACACCTTTTCAGGCTCTTCATGTTTTTCAACACCGCTTCATACTCTTCCTATTTTTCAGAACGTTTCATTCTCCTCTTATTTTTGACACCTTTTGAAGCTCTTCATATTTTTCACACCTTTTCAAGCTCTTCATGTTTACAACACCTTTTCATGCTCCTCCTATTTTTCAGACCGTTTCATGCTCCTCCTATTTTTCGGACCGTTTCAATCTCCTCATATTTTTGACACCTTTTGAAGTTCTTCATATTTTTCACACCTTTTCAGGTTCTTCAAGTTTTTGAACACCGTTTCATGCTCCTCATATTTTTCAGACCGTTTCATGCTCCTCATAATTTTGACACCTTTGAAGCTGTTCATATTTTTCACACCTTTTGAAGCTCTTCATATTTTTCACACGTTTACAGGCTCCTCATGTTTTTCAACACCACTTCATGATCTCCTACTTTTCACACCGTTTCATGCTCCTAATATTTTTCACACATTTTGAAGCTCTTCAAATTTTTAACACCTATTCATGCTCTTCATTTTTTCAACACCATTTCTTGCTCCTCATATTTTTGACACCTTTTGAAACTCTTCATATTTTTCACACATTTTCATGCTCTTCATGTTTTACAACACCGTTTCATGCTCCTCTAATTTTTCAGACCTTTTCATGCTCCTCATATTTTTGACACGTTTTGAAGCCCTTATTATTTTTCAAACCTTTTAAGGCTCTTCATGTTTTTGAACACTGTTTCATGCTCCTCCTATTTTTCACACCGGTTCATGCTCCTCATATTTTTCAAATATTTTGAAGCTCTTCATATTTTTCACACCTTTTCAGGCTCTTCATGGTTCTGAACATCATTTCATGCTCCAGACCGTTTCATGCTCCTCATATTTTTGACACCTTTGAAGCTCTTCATATTTTTCACACCTTTTCAGCCTCTTCATGTTTTTGAACACCGCTTCATGCTCTTCCTATTTTTCATAAGTTTCATGCTCCTGATATTTTAGACACCTTTTGAAGCTCTTTGTATTTTTCACACCTTTTAAGTTTCTTCATGTTTTTCAACACTGCTTCATGCTCCTCCTATATTTCAGAACGTTTCATGCTCTTCATATATATGACTCCTTTTGAAGATCTTCATATTTTTCACACCTTTTCATGCTCTTCATATTTTTTAACACCATTTCATGCTCCTCCTATTTTTCAGACCGTTTCATGCTCCTCATATTTTTGATACCTTTTGAAGCCCATCATATTTTTCACTCCTTTTCCTGTTCTTCATGTTTTTCAACACCGTTTCATGCTCCTCCTATTTTTCAGGCCGTTTCATACACCTCATATTTTTGACACCTTTTCAAGCTCTTCATGTTTCTCCAAACCGTTACATGCTCCTCCTATTTTTCAGACCGTTTCATTCTCCTCTATTTTTCAGACCGTTTCGTACTCCTCATATTTTTAAGACCATTTCATGCTCCTCACATTTTTGACAGCTTTTGAAGCTCTTCATATTTTTCACACCTTTCCATGCTCTTCATGTTTTTCAACACCGTTTCATGCTCCTCCTAATTTTCAGTCCGTTTCATGCACCTCATATTTTCAGACCAGTTAATTCTCCTCGTATTTTTGACATGTTTTGAAGTTCTTAATATTTTTCACACATCTTCAGGATCTTCATTTTTTTCAACACCTTTTCTTGCTCCTCCTAATTTTCAGACCTTTTCATGCTCCTCATATTTTTGACACCTTTTAAGCTCTTCATGTTTTTCAACACCGATTAATTCTCCTCCTATTTTTCAGACAGTTTCGTGCTCCTCATATTTTTCAGACGGTTTCATGCTCCTCACATAATTGAAATCTTTTGAATCTCTTCATATTTTTTCAAACCTTTTAAGGCCCTTCATATTTTTCAACACCGTTTCTTGCTCCTCCTATTTTACAGACCGTTTCATGTCCTCATATTTTTCAGACCGTTTCATGCTCCTCATATTTTTGACACATTTTGAAGCTCTTCATGTTTTTCAACACCGTTTCATGCTCCTTCTATTTTTCAGACCATTTCATGCTCCTCATATTTTTGACACTTTTTGAAGATCTTCATGGTTTTCTACACTGTTTCATGCTCCTCCTATTTTTCAGACCGTTTCATGCTCCTTCTATTTTTCAGACCGTTTCATGCTCCTCATATTATGGACACCTTATGGAGCTCTTTATATTTTTCACCTCTTTTCAGGCTCTTCATGTTTTTCAACACCGTTTCATGTTCCTCCTATTTTTCAGAAAGTTTCATGCTCCTCCTATTTTTCAGACCGTTTCATGCTCCTCATATTATGGACACCTTATGGAGCTCTTCATATTTTTCACACCTTTTCAGGCTCTTCATGTTTTTGAACACCGCTTCATGCTCCTCCTATTTTTTAAAACGTTTCATGCTCCTCATATTATGGACACCTTTTGAAGTTCGTCATATTTTTCACTCCTTTTCATGCTCTTCATGTTTTTGAACACCGTTTCATAGTCCTCCTATTTTTCAGACCGTTTCATGCTCCTCATATTTGACACTTTTTGAAGCTCTTCATATTTTTCACACCTTTTCAGGCTCTTCATGTTTTGAACACTGCTTCATGCACCTCCTACTTTTCAGACCTTTTCATGCTCCTCAAATTTTGAAACCTTTTGAAACTCTTCATATTTTTCACACCTACTCAGGCTCTTCATGTTTTTGAACACCGTTTCATGTTCCTCCTATTTTTCAGACCGCATCATGCTTCTCATATTTTTGACATTTCGTGAAGCTCTTCATCTTTTTCACACCTTTTCAGGCACTTCATGTTTTTGTACACCGCTTCATGCTCCTCCTATTTTTCAGACCCTTTCATGCTCCTCATATTTTTCACACCTTCTGAAGATCTTCATATTTTTCAAACCTTTTGAAGCTCTTCATATTTGTCACACCTTTTCAGGCTCTTCATGTTTTTGAACACCGCTTCATGTTCCTCCTATTTTACAGACCGTTTCATGCTCCTCATATTTTTGACACCTTTTCAGGCTCTTCATGGTTTTCAACATCAATTCATGCTCCTCCTATTTTTCAGACCGTATCATGCTCCTCATATTTTTGACACTTTTAGAAACTCTTCATTTTTTCACACCTTTTCAGGCTCTTCATATTTTCCAACACCGCTTCATGCTCCTCCTATTTTTCAGAACGTTTCATGCTCCTCATATTTTTGACACCTTTTGAAGCTCTTCATATTTTTCACACCTTTTCAGGCTCTTCATGTTTTTGAACACAGCTTCATGATCCTCCTATTATTCAGACCGTTTCATTCTCCTCATATTTTTGACACATTTGAAGCTCTTCATATTTTTCACACATTTTCACGCTTTTCATGTTTCTGAACAATGCTTCAAGCTCCTCCTATTTTTCACAACTATTTAAGCTCTTCATATTTTTCACAGCTTTTCAAGCTCTGCAGGTTTTTGAACACCGCTTCATGCTCCTCCTATTTTTCAGACCGTTTCATGCTCCTCATCTATTTCACACCTTTTGAAACTCTTCATTTTTTTGACACAATTTCAGGCTCTTCATGTTTTTGAATACCGTTTCATGCTCCTCCTATTTTTCAGACCGTTTCATGCTTCTCCTATATTTGACACGTCTTGAAGCTCTTCATATTTTTCACACCTTTTCAGGCTCTTCATGTTTTTGAACACCCTTTAATGCTCCTCCTGTTTTTCAAACCGTTTCATGATCCTCATATTTTTGACACCTTTAGAAGCTCTTCAATTTTTCTCACGTTTTCAGGCTCTTCATTTTTTTCAACACCACTTCATGCTCCTCCTATTTTTCAGACCGTTTCATGCTCTTCATATTTTTGACACATTTTGAAGCTGTTCATATTTTTCCCACCTTTTCAGGCAATTCATGTTTTTCAACATCACTTCATTCTCCTGCTAATTTTCAGACCATTTATTACTCCTCACATTTTTGACACGTTTTGAGGCTCTTCATATTTTTCACACGTTTTCAGGCTCTTCATGTTTTAGAACACCGCTTCATGCTCCTCCTTTTTTTTCAGACCTTTTCAAGCTCCTCATATTTTTCATACCTTTTGAAGCTCTTCATATTTTTCACACCTTTTGAAGCTATTCATATTTGTCACACCTTTTCAGGCTCTTCATATTTTTGAACACCGTTTCATGCTCCTCCTATTTTTCAGAACGTTTCATGCTCCTCATATTTTTGAAAGAGTTTTGAAGCTCTTCATGATTTTCAACACCGTTTCATGCTCCTCCTATTTATCAGACCGTTTCTGCTCCTCCTATTTTTGAGACTGTTTCATGCTCATCATATTTTTTGACACCTTTTGAAACTCTTCATATTTTTGACACCTTTTGAAGCTCTTCATATTTTCCACACCTTTTCAGGCTCTTCATATTTTTCACACCTTTTCAGGCTCTTCATGTTTATCAACACCGCTTCATGCTCCTTCTATTTTTCAGACCGTTTCATGCTCCTCATATTTTTGACAACTTTTGAAGAACTTATATTTTTCACACCTTTTCAGGCTCTTCATGTTTTTCAACACCGCTTCATGCTCCTCCTATTTTTCAGACTGTTTCATGCTCCTCATATTTTTGACACCTTTTGAAGCTCTTCATATTTTCCACACCTTTTCAGGCTCTTCATGTTTTTCACACCTTTTCAGGCTCTTCATGTTTTTCAACACCGCTTCATACTCTTCCTATTTTTCAGAACGTTTCATTCTCCTCTTATTTTTGACACCTTTTGAAGCTCTTCATATTTTTCACACCTTTTCAAGCTCTTCATGTTTACAACACCTTTTCATGCTCCTCCTATTTTTCAGACCGTTTCATGCTCCTCCTATTTTTCGGACCGTTTCAATCTCCTCATATTTTTGACACCTTTTGAAGTTCTTCATATTTTTCACACCTTTTCAAGTTCTTCAAGTTTTTGAACACCGTTTCATGCTCCTCATATTTTTCAGACCGTTTCATGCTCCTCATAATTTTGACACCTTTGAAGCTGTTCATATTTTTCACACCTTTTGAAGCTCTTCATATTTTTCACACGTTTACAGGCTCCTCATGTTTTTCAACACCACTTCATGATCTCCTACTTTTCACACCGTTTCATGCTCCTAATATTTTTCACACATTTTGAAGCTCTTCAAATTTTTAACACCTATTCATGCTCTTCATTTTTTCAACACCATTTCTTGCTCCTCATATTTTTGACACCTTTTGAAACTCTTCATATTTTTCACACATTTTCATGCTCTTCATGTTTTACAACACCGTTTCATGCTCCTCTAATTTTTCAGACCTTTTCATGCTCCTCATATTTTTGACACGTTTTGAAGCCCTTATTATTTTTCAAACCTTTTAAGGCTCTTCATGTTTTTGAACACTGTTTCATGCTCCTCCTATTTTTCACACCGGTTCATGCTCCTCATATTTTTCAAATATTTTGAAGCTCTTCATATTTTTCACACCTTTTCAGGCTCTTCATGGTTCTGAACATCATTTCATGCTCCAGACCGTTTCATGCTCCTCATATTTTTGACAACTTTGAAGCTCTTCATATTTTTCACACCTTTTCAGCCTCTTCATGTTTTTGAACACCGCTTCATGCTCTTCCTATTTTTCATAAGTTTCATGCTCCTGATATTTTAGACACCTTTTGAAGCTCTTTGTATTTTTCACACCTTTTAAGTTTCTTCATGTTTTTCAACACTGCTTCATGCTCCTCCTATATTTCAGAACGTTTCATGCTCTTCATATATATGACTCCTTTTGAAGATCTTCATATTTTTCACACCTTTTCATGCTCTTCATATTTTTTAACACCATTTCATGCTCCTCCTATTTTTCAGACCGTTTCATGCTCCTCATATTTTTGATACCTTTTGAAGCCCATCATATTTTTCACTCCTTTTCCTGTTCTTCATGTTTTTCAACACCGTTTCATGCTCCTCCTATTTTTCAGGCCGTTTCATACACCTCATATTTTTGACACCTTTTCAAGCTCTTCATGTTTCTCCAAACCGTTACATGCTCCTCCTATTTTTCAGACCGTTTCATTCTCCTCTATTTTTCAGACCGTTTCGTACTCCTCATATTTTTAAGACCATTTCATGCTCCTCACATTTTTGACAGCTTTTGAAGCTCTTCATATTTTTCACACCTTTCCATGCTCTTCATGTTTTTCAACACCGTTTCATGCTCCTCCTAATTTTCAGTCCGTTTCATGCACCTCATATTTTCAGACCAGTTAATTCTCCTCGTATTTTTGACATGTTTTGAAGTTCTTAATATTTTTCACACATCTTCAGGATCTTCATTTTTTTCAACACCTTTTCTTGCTCCTCCTAATTTTCAGACCTTTTCATGCTCCTCATATTTTTGACACCTTTTAAGCTCTTCATGTTTTTCAACACCGATTAATTCTCCTCCTATTTTTCAGACAGTTTCGTGCTCCTCATATTTTTCAGACGGTTTCATGCTCCTCACATAATTGAAATCTTTTGAATCTCTTCATATTTTTTCAAACCTTTTAAGGCCCTTCATATTTTTCAACACCGTTTCTTGCTCCTCCTATTTTACAGACCGTTTCATGTCCTCATATTTTTCAGACCGTTTCATGCTCCTCATATTTTTGACACATTTTGAAGCTCTTCATGTTTTTCAACACCGTTTCATGCTCCTTCTATTTTTCAGACCATTTCATGCTCCTCATATTTTTGACACTTTTTGAAGATCTTCATGGTTTTCTACACTGTTTCATGCTCCTCCTATTTTTCAGACCGTTTCATGCTCCTTCTATTTTTCAGACCGTTTCATGCTCCTCATATTATGGACACCTTATGGAGCTCTTTATATTTTTCACCTCTTTTCAGGCTCTTCATGTTTTTCAACACCGTTTCATGTTCCTCCTATTTTTCAGAAAGTTTCATGCTCCTCCTATTTTTCAGACCGTTTCATGCTCCTCATATTATGGACACCTTATGGAGCTCTTCATATTTTTCACACCTTTTCAGGCTCTTCATGTTTTTGAACACCGCTTCATGCTCCTCCTATTTTTTAAAACGTTTCATGCTCCTCATATTATGGACACCTTTTGAAGTTCGTCATATTTTTCACTCCTTTTCATGCTCTTCATGTTTTTGAACACCGTTTCATAGTCCTCCTATTTTTCAGACCGTTTCATGCTCCTCATATTTGACACTTTTTGAAGCTCTTCATATTTTTCACACCTTTTCAGGCTCTTCATGTTTTGAACACTGCTTCATGCACCTCCTACTTTTCAGACCTTTTCATGCTCCTCAAATTTTGAAACCTTTTGAAACTCTTCATATTTTTCACACCTACTCAGGCTCTTCATGTTTTTGAACACCGTTTCATGTTCCTCCTATTTTTCAGACCGCATCATGCTTCTCATATTTTTGACATTTCGTGAAGCTCTTCATCTTTTTCACACCTTTTCAGGCACTTCATGTTTTTGTACACCGCTTCATGCTCCTCCTATTTTTCAGACCCTTTCATGCTCCTCATATTTTTCACACCTTCTGAAGATCTTCATATTTTTCAAACCTTTTGAAGCTCTTCATATTTGTCACACCTTTTCAGGCTCTTCATGTTTTTGAACACCGCTTCATGTTCCTCCTCTTTTACAGACCGTTTCATGCTCCTCATATTTTTGACACCTTTTCAGGCTCTTCATGGTTTTCAACACCAATTCATGCTCCTCCTATTTTTCAGACCGTATCATGCTCCTCATATTTTTGACACTTTTAGAAACTCTTCATTTTTTCACACCTTTTCAGGCTCTTCATATTTTCCAACACCGCTTCATGCTCCTCCTATTTTTCAGAACGTTTCATGCTCCTCATATTTTTGACACCTTTTGAAGCTCTTCATATTTTTCACACATTTTCACGCTTTTCATGTTTCTGACCAATGTTTCAAGCTCCTCCTATTTTTCACAACTATTTAAGCTCTTCATATTTTTCACACCTTTTCAGGTTAGTCATGTTTTTCAACACCGCTTCATGCTCCTCCGATTTTTCAGACCGTTTCATGCTCCTCATGTATTTCACACCTTGTGAAGCTCTTCATATTTTTCACACCTTTTCAGGCTCTTCATGTTTTTGAACACCGCTTTATGCTCCTCCTAATTTTCAGACCGTTTCATGCTCTTCATATTATTGACAGCTTTTGAAGCTCTTCATATTTTTCACACCTTTTCAGGCTCTTCATGTTTTTGAACACCGCTTCATGCTCCTCCTAAATTTCAGACCGTTTCATGCTCCTCATCTTTTTGACACTTTTGAAGGTCTTCATATTTTTCACACCTTTTCAGGCTCTTCCTGTTTTTCAACACCGCTTCATGCTAATCGTATTTTTCATACCATTTCATGCTCCTTATATTTTTCACACCTTTTGATGCTCTTCATATTCTTCACACCTTGTCAAGCTCTTCATATTTTTCAAACCTTTTGAAGCTCTTCATATTTGTCACAACTTTTCAGGATCTTCATGTTTTTCAACACCATTTCATGCTCCTCCTATTTTTCAGATCGTTTCATGCTCATCTCATTTTTGAAACCTTTTGAAGCTCTTCATTTTCTTCACACCTTTTGAAGCTCTTCATATTCTTCATACGTTTTCATGCTCTTTATGTTTTTCAACACTGCTTCTTGCTCCTCCTATTTTTCAGACCGTATCATGCTCCTCATATTTTTGACACCTTTTGAAGCTCTTCATATTTTTCAGACCTTTTCAGGCTCTTCATGGTTTTGAACACCGCTTCATGCTCCTCCTCTTTTTCACACCTTTTAAGCTCTTTATATTTTTCACACCTTTTCAGGCTCTTCATGTTTTTGAACACCACTTCATGCTTCTCCTATTTTTCAAACAGTTTCATGCTCCTCATGTATTTCACACTTTTTGAAGCTCTTCATATTTTTAACACCTTTTCAGTTTCTTTATGTTTTTCAACACCGCTTCATGCTCCTCCTAATTTTCATACCGTTTCATGCTCCTCAAATTTTTCACACCTTTTGAAGTTCTTCACATTTTTCACAACTTTTCAGGATCTTCATGTTTTTGAACACCGCTTCATGCTCCTCCTATTTTTCAGACCATTTCATGCTCCTCATGTATTTCACACCTTTTGAAGCTCTTCATATTTTTACATCTTTTCAGGCTCTTCATGTTTTTGAACAAGGTTTCATGCTCCTCCTATTTTTCAGACCGTTTCATGCTCCTCATATATTTTAAAGCTTTTGAATCTCTTCATATTTTTCACACCTTTTCAGGCTGTTCATGTTTTTCAACAGCGCTTCATGATCCTCCTATTTTTCAGACCGTTTCATGCTCCTCAAGTATTTCACACCTTTTGAAGCTTTTCATATTTTTCACACCTTTTCAGGGTCTTCATGTTTTTCAACACCACTTCATGCTACTCCTATTTTTCAGACCGTTTCATGCTCCTCATATATTTGACATATTTTGAAGCTCTTCATTTTTTTTCACACCTTTCCAGGCTCTTCATTTCTTTGAACAACACTTCATGCTCCTACTATTTTTCAGACCGTTTCATGCATATCTCATTTTTGACACCTTCTGAAGCTCTTCATATTTTTCACAGCTTTTGAAGCTCTTCATATTTTTTACACCTTTTCAGGCTCTTCATGTTTTTGAACACCGCTTCATGCTCCTTCTATTTTTCAGACCGTTTCATGCTCCTCATATTTTTGACACCGTTTGAAGATCTTCATATTTTTCACACCTTTTCTGGCTGTTCATGATTTATAACAACTCTTCATGCTCCTTTATTTTTCAGACCGTTTCATGCTCCACATGTATTTCACACCTTTTGAAGCTCTTCCTATTTTTCACACCTTTTCAGGCTCTTCATGTTTTTGAACACCGCTTCATGTTCCTCCTATTTTTCAGACCGTTTCATGCTCCTCATATTTTTGACACCTTTTCAGGCTCTTCATGTTTTTCAACACCAATTCATGCTCCTCCTATTTTTCAGATCGTATCATACTCCTCATATTTTTGACACTTTTAGAAACTCTTCATTTTTTCACACGTTTTCAGGCTCTTCATATTTCCAACACTGCTTCATGCTCCTCCTATTTTCAGAACGTTTCATGCTCCTCATATTTTTCACACCTTTTGAAGCTCGTCATATTTTTCACACCTTTTCAGTCTCTTCATTTTTTAACACCGTTTCAAGCTCCTCCTATTTTTCAAACCGTTTCATGCCCTTCATATTTTTGACACATTTTGAAGCTCTTCATATTTTTCACACCTTTTCAGGGTCTTCATGTTTTTGAACACCGTTTCATGCTCCTCCTGTTTTTCAGACCTTTCATGCTCCTCATATTTTTGACACCTTTTGAAGCTCTTCATATATTTCACACCTTTTCAGGCTCTTCATATTTTTCAACACCATTTCATGCTCCTCCTATTTTTCAGATCGTTTCATGCTCATCTCATTTTTGAAACCTTTTGAAGCTCTTCATTTTTATCACACCTTTGAAGCTCTTCATATTCTTCATACGTTTTCATGCTCTTTATGTTTTTCAACACTGCTTCTTGCTCCTCCTATTTTTCAGACCGTATCATGCTCCTCATATTTTTGACACCTTTTGAAGCTCTTCATATTTTTCAGACCTTTTCAGGCTTTTCATGGTTTTGAACACCGCTTCATGCTCCTCCTCTTTTTCACACCTTTTAAGCTCTTTATATTTTTCACACATTTTCAGGCTCTTCATGTTTTTGAACAAGGTTTCATGCTCCTCCTATTTTTCAGACCGTTTCATGCTCCTCATATATTTTAAAGCTTTTGAATCTCTTCATATTTTTCACACCTTTTCAGGCTGTTCATGTTTTTCAACACCGCTTCATCATCCTCCTATTTTTCAGACCGTTTCATGCTCCTCAAGTATTTCACACCTTTTGAAGCTTTTCATATTTTTCACACCTTTTCAGGGTCTTCATGTTTTTCAACACCACTTCATGCTACTCCTATTTTTCAGACCGTTTCATGCTCCTCATATATTTGACACATTTTGAAGCTCTTCATTTTTTTTCACACCTTTCCAGGCTCTTCATTTCTTTGAACACCACTTCATGCTCCTACTATTTTTCAGACCGTTTCATGCTTATCTCATTTTTGACACCTTCTGAAGCTCTTCATATTTTTCACAGCTTTTGAAACTCTTCATATTTTTTACACCTTTTCAGGCTCTTCATGTTTTTGAACACCGCTTCATGCTCCTTCAATTTTTCAGACCGTTTCATGCTCCTCATATTTTTGACACCGTTTGAAGCTCTTCATATTTTTCACACCTTTTCTGGCTGTTCATGTTTTATAACAACTCTTCATGCTCCTTAATTTTTAGACCGTTTCATGCTCCACATGTATTTCACACCTTTTGAAGCTCTTCGTATTTTTCACACCTTTTCAGGCTCTTCATGTTTTTGAACACCGCTTCATGTTCTTCCTATTTTTCAGACCGTTTCATGCTCCTCATATTTTTGACACCTTTTCAGGCTCTTCATGTTTTTCAACACCAATTCATGCTCCTCCTATTTTTCAGAACGTTTCATGCTCCTCATATTTTTCACACCTTTTGAAGCTCTTCATATTTTTCACACCTTTTCAATCTCTTCATTTTTTTAACACCGTTTCAAACTCCTCCTATTTTTCAGACCATTTCATGCTCCTCATATTTTTGACACCTTTTGAAGCTCTTCATATTTTTCACACATTTTCAAGCTTTTCATGTTTCTGAACAATGCTTCAAGCTCCTCCTTTTTTTTCACAACTATTTAAGCTCTTCATATTTTTCACACCTTTTCAGGCTCTTCATATTTTTCAACACCGCTTCATGCTCCTCCTATTTTTCAGACCGTTTCATGCTCATCTCATTTTGGAAAGCTTTTGAAGCTCTGCATATTTTTCACACCGTTTGAAGCTCTTCATATTCTTCATACGTTTTCATGCTCTTTATGTTTTTCAACACTGCTTCTTGCTCCTCCTATTTTTCAGACCATTTCATGCTCCTCATATTTTTGACACCTTTTGAAGCTCTTCATATTTTTCACACCTTTTCAGGCTTTTCATGTTTTTGAACACCGCTTCATGCTCCTCCTATTTTTCACACCTTTTTAACCTCTTCATATTTTTCACACCTTTTCAGGCTCTTCATGTTTTTGAACACCGCTTCATGCTCCTCCTATTTTTCAGATCGTTTCATGCTCCTCATATTTTTGACATCTTTTGAAGTTTTTCATATTTTTCACACCTTTTCTGACTGTTCATGTTTTATAACAAGTCTTTATGCTCCTTTATTTTTCAGACCATTTCATGCTCCTCATGTATTTCACACCTTTTGAAGCTCTTCATATTTTTCACACCTTTTGAACCTCTTCATATTTTTCACACCTTTTCAGGCTCTTCATGTTTTTCAACTCCGCTTCATGCTTCTCCTATTTTTCAAACCATTTCATGCTCCTCATATTTTTGACACCTTTTGAAGCACTTCATATTTTTCACACCTTTTCAGGCTCTTCATGTTTTTGAACACCGCTTCATGTTCCTCCTATTTTTCAGACCGTTTCATGCTCCTTATATATTTCACACCTTTTGAAGCTCTTCATATTTTTCACACCTTTTCAGGCTCTTCATGTTTTTCAACAAGGCTTCATGCTCCTCCTATTTTTCAGACCGTTTAATGCTCCTCATGTATTTCACACCTTTTGAAGCTCTTCATATTTTCACACCTTTTCAGGCTCTTCATGTTTTTCAACAACAATTCATGATCCTCTTATATTTCAGACCGCTTCATGCTCATCTCATTTTTGACACTTTTTGAAGCTGTTCATATTTTTCGCACCTTTTGAAGCTCTTTATATTTTTCACAAGTGTTCAGGCTCTTCATGTTTTTCATCACCGCTTCATGCTCCTCCTAATTTTCACACCTTTTGAAGCTCTTCATATTTTTCACACCTTTTCAGGCTCTTCATGTTTTTGAACACAGCTTCATGATCCTCCTATTATTCAGACCGTTTCATTCTCCTCATATATTTGAAATCTTTTGAAGCTCTTCATATTTTTCACACCTTCTCAGGCTGTTCATGTTTGTCAACACCGCTTCATTCTCCTCCTATTTTTCAGACCGTTTCTTGCTCCTTATATTTTTCACACCTTTTGATGGTCTTCATATTCTTCACACCTTGTCAAGCTCTTCATATTTTTCAAACCTTTTGAAGCTCTTCATATTTGTCACACCTTTTCAGGCTCTTCATGTTTTTGAACACCGCTTCATGTTCCTCCTATTTTACAGACCGTTTCATGCTCCTCATATTTTTGACACCTTTTCAGGCTCTTCATGTTTTTCAACACCAATTCATGCTCCTCCTATTTTTCAGACCGTATCATGCTCCTCATATTTTTTGACACTTTTAGAAACTCTTCATTTTTTCACACCTTTTCAGGCTCTTCATATTTTCCAACACCGCTTCATGCTCCTCCTATTTTTCAGAACGTTTCATGCTCCTCATATTTTTGACACATTTGAACCTCTTCATATTTTTCACACATTTTCACGCTTTTCATGTTTCTGAACAATGCTTCAAGCTCCTCCTATTTTTCACAACTATTTAAGCTCTTCATATTTTTCACAGCTTTTCAGGCTCTGCAGGTTTTTGAACACCGCTTCATGCTCCTCCTATTTTTCAGACCGTTTCATGCTCCTCATCTATTTCACACCTTTTGAAACTCTTCATTTTTTTGACACAATTTCAGGCTCTTCATGTTTTTGAATACCGTTTCATGCTCCTCCTATTTTTCAGACCGTTTCATGCTTCTCCTATATTTGACACTTCTTGTAGCTCTTCATATTTTTCACACCTTTTCAGGCTCTTCATGTTTTTGAACACCCTTTAATGCTCCTCCTGTTTTTCAGACCGTTTCATGATCCTCATATTTTTGACACCTTTAGAAGCTCTTCAATTTTTCTCACGTTTTCAGGCTCTTCATTTTTTTCAACACCACTTCATGCTCCTCCTATTTTTCAGACCGTTTCATGCTCTTCATATTTTTGACACATTTTGAAGCTGTTCATATTTTTCCCACCTTTTCAGGCAATTCATGTTTTTCAACATCGCTTCATTCTCCTGCTAATTTTCAGACCATTTATTACTCCTCACATTTTTGACACGTTTTGAGGCTCTTCGTATTTTTCACACGTTTTCAGGCTCTTCATGTTTTTCAACACCGTTTCATGATCCTCCTATTTTTCAGAACGTTTCATGGTCCTCATATTTTTGACACCTTTTGAAGCTCTTCACATTTTTCACACTTTTTCAGGCTCTTCATGTTATTGAACACCACTTCATGCTCCTCCTATTTTTCAGACCGTTTCAGGTTTCTCATATTTTTGAAAATTTTTGAAGCTCCCCATATTGTTCACAACTTTTGAAACTCTTCATATATTTCACAACATTTCAGGCTCTTCATGTTTTTCAACATCATTTCATGCTCCTCCTATTTTTCAGACCGTTTCATGCTCATCTCATTTTTGACACCTTTTGAAGCTCGTCATATTTTTCAAACCTTTTGAAGCTCTTCATATTTTTCACACGTTCTCAGGCTCTTCATGTTTTTCAACCCTTCTTCATGCTCCTCCTATTTTTCAGACCGTTTCATGCTCAACTCATTTTTGACATCATTTGAAGCTCTTCATATTTTTCACACGTTTTCAGGCTCTTCATGTTTTTCAACACCACTTCATTCTCCTCCTTTATTTCAGATCGTTTCATGCTCCTCATATTTTTCACACCTTTTGAATCTCTTTATATTTTTCACACCTTTTCAGGCTCTTCGTGTTTTTGAACACCGTTTCATGCTCCTCCTATTTTTCAGATCGTTTCATGCTCCTCATATTTTTGACACCGTTTGAAACTCCTCATATTTTTCACACCTTTTCAGGATCTTCATGGTTTTGAACACCGCTTTAAACTCCTCCTATTTTTCAGTCCGTTTCATGCTCCTCATATTTTTGACACCTTGTGAAGCTCTTCATATTTTTCACACCTTTTCAGGCTCTTCATGTTTTTCAACAAGGCTTCATGCTCCTCCTATTTTTCAGACCGTTTAATGCTCCTCATGTATTTCACACATTTTGAAGCTCTTCATATTTTCACACCTTTTCAGGCTCTTCATGTTTTTCAACAACAATTCATGATCCTCTTATATTTCAGACCGCTTCATGCTCATCTCATTTTAGACACATTTTGAAGCTGTTCATATTTTTCGCACCTTTTGAAGCTCTTTATATTGTTCACAAGTTTTCAGGCTCTTCATGTTTTTCATCACCGCTTCATGCTCCTCCTAATTTTCACACCTTTTGAAGCTCTTCATATTTTTCACACCTTTTCAGGCTCTTCATGTTTTTGAACACAGCTTCATGATCCTCCTATTATTCAGACCGTTTCATTCTCCTCATATATTTGAAATCTTTTGAAGCTCTTCATATTTTTCACACCTTCTCAGGCTGTTCATGTTTGTCAACACCGCTTCATTCTCCTCCTATTTTTCAGACCGTTTCTTGCTCCTTATATTTTTCACACCTTTTGATGGTCTTCATATTCTTCACACCTTGTCAAGCTCTTCATATTTTTCAAACCTTTTGAAGCTCTTCATATTTGTCACTCCTTTTCAGGCTCTTCATGTTTTTGAACACCGCTTCATGTTCCTCCTATTTTACAGACCGTTTCATGCTCCTCATATTTTTGACACCTTTTCAGGCTCTTCATGTTTTTCAACACCAATTCATGCTCCTCCTATTTTTCAGACCGTATCATGCTCCTCATATTTTTTGACACTTTTAGAAACTCTTCATTTTTTCACACCTTTTCAGGCTCTTCATATTTTCCAACACCGCTTCATGCTCCTCCTATTTTTCAGAACGTTTCATGCTCCTCATATTTTTGACACATTTGAACCTCTTCATATTTTTCACACATTTTCACGCTTTTCATGTTTCTGAACAATGCTTCAAGCTCCTCCTATTTTTCACAACTATTTAAGCTCTTCATATTTTTCACAGCTTTTCAGGCTCTGCAGGTTTTTGAACACCGCTTCATGCTCCTCCTATTTTTCAGACCGTTTCATGCTCCTCATCTATTTCACACCTTTTGAAACTCTTCATTTTTTTGACACAATTTCAGGCTCTTCATGTTTTTGAATACCGTTTCATGCTCCTCCTATTTTTCAGACCGTTTCATGCTTCTCCTATATTTGACACGTCTTGAAGCTCTTCATATTTTTCACACCTTTTCAGGCTCTTCATGTTTTTGAACACCCTTTAATGCTCCTCCTGTTTTTCAGACCGTTTCATGATCCTCATATTTTTGACACCTTTAGAAGCTCTTCAATTTTTCTCACGTTTTCAGGCTCTTCATTTTTTTCAACACCACTTCATGCTCCTCCTATTTTTCAGACCGTTTCATGCTCTTCATATTTTTGACACATTTTGAAGCTGTTCATATTTTTCCCACCTTTTCAGGCAATTCATGTTTTTCAACATCGCTTCATTCTCCTGCTAATTTTCAGACCATTTATTACTCCTCACATTTTTGACACGTTTTGAGGCTCTTCATATTTTTCACACGTTTTCAGGCTCTTCATGTTTTAGAACACCGCTTCATGCTCCTCCTTTTTTTCAGACCTTTTCAAGCTCCTCATATTTTTCATACCATTTGAAGCTCTTCATATTTTTCACACCTTTTGAAGCTATTCATATTTGTCACACCTTTTCAGGCTCTTCATATTTTTGAACACCGTTTCATGCTCCTCCTATTTTTCAGAACGTTTCATGCTCCTCATATTTTTGAAAAAGTTTTGAAGCTCTTCATGATTTTCAACACCGTTTCATGCTCCTGCTATTTATCAGACCGTTTCTGCTCCTCCTATTTTTGAGACTGTTTCATGCTCATCATATTTTTTGACACCTTTTGAAACTCTTCATATTTTTGACACCTTTTGAAGCTCTTCATATTTTCCACACCTTTTCAGGCTCTTCATATTTTTCACACCTTTTCAGGCTCTTCATGTTTATCAACACCGCTTCATGCTCCTTCTATTTTTCAGACCGTTTCATGCTCCTCATATTTTTGACAACTTTTGAAGAACTTATATTTTTCACACCTTTTCAGGCTCTTCATGTTTTTCAACACCGCTTCATGCTCCTCCTATTTTTCAGACTGTTTCATGCTCCTCATATTTTTGACACCTTTTGAAGCTCTTCATATTTTCCACACCTTTTCAGGCTCTTCATGTTTTTCACACCTTTTCAGGCTCTTCATGTTTTTCAACACCGCTTCATACTCTTCCTATTTTTCAGAACGTTTCATGCTCCTCTTATTTTTGACACCTTTTGAAGCTCTTCTTATTTTTCACACCTTTTCAAGCTCTTCATGTTTACAACAACTTTTCATGCTCCTCCTATTTTTCAGACCGTTTCATGCTCCTCCTATTTTTCGGACCGTTTCAATCTCCTCATATTTTTGACACCTTTTGAAATTCTTCATATTTTTCACACCTTTTCAGGTTCTTCAAGTTTTTGAACACCGTTTCATGCTCCTCATATTTTTCAGACCGTTTCATGCTCCTCATAATTTTGACACCTTTGAAGCTGTTCATATTTTTCACACCTTTTGAAGCTCTTCATATTTTTCACACGTTTACAGGCTCCTCATGTTTTTCAACACCACTTCATGATCTCCTATTTTTCACACCGTTTCATGCTCCTAATATTTTTCACACATTTTGAAGCTCTTCAAATTTTTAACACCTATTCATGCTCTTCATTTTTTCAACACCATTTCTTGCTCCTCATATTTTTGACACCTTTTGAAACTCTTCATATTTTTCACACATTTTCATGCTCTTCATGTTTTACAACACCGTTTCATGCTCCTCTAATTTTTCAGACCTTTTCATGCTCCTCATATTTTTGACACGTTTTGAAGCCCTTATTATTTTTCAAACCTTTTAAGGCTCTTCATGTTTTTGAACACTGTTTCATGCTCCTCCTATTTTTCACACCGGTTCATGCTCCTCATATTTTTCAAATATTTTGAAGCTCTTCATATTTTTCACACCTTTTCAGGCTCTTCATGGTTCTGAACATCGTTTCATGCTCCAGACCGTTTCATGCTCCTCATATTTTTGACACCTTTGAAGCTCTTCATATTTTTCACACCTTTTCAGGCTCTTCATGTTTTTGAACACCGCTTCATGCTCTTCCTATTTTTCATAAGTTTCATGCTCCTGATATTTTAGACACCTTTTGAAGCTCTTTGTATTTTTCACACCTTTTAAGTTTCTTCATGTTTTTCAACAATGCTTCATGCTCCTCCTATATTTCAGAACGTTTCATGCTCTTCATATATATGACTCCTTTTGAAGATCTTCATATTTTTCACACCTTTTCATGCTCTTCATATTTTTTAACACCATTTCATGCTCCTCCTATTTTTCAGACCGTTTCATGCTCCTCATATTTTTGATACCTTTTGAAGCCCATCATATTTTTCACTCCTTTTCCTGTTCTTCATGTTTTTCAACACCGTTTCATGCTCCTCCTATTTTTCAGGCCATTTCATACACCTCATATTTTTGACACCTTTTCAAGCTCTTCATGTTTCTCAAAACCGTTACATGCTCCTCCTATTTTTCAGACCGTTTCATTCTCCTCTATTTTTCAGACCGTTTCGTACTCCTCATATTTTTAAGACCATTTCATGCTCCTCACATTTTTGACAGCTTTTGAAGCTCTTCATATTTTTCACACCTTTCCATGCTCTTCATGTTTTTCAACACCGTTTCATGCTCCTCCTAATTTTCAGTCCGTTTCATGCACCTCATATTTTCAGACCAGTTAATTCTCCTCGTATTTTTGACATGTTTTGAAGTTCTTAATATTTTTCACACATCTTCAGGATCTTCATTTTTTTCAACACCTTTTCTTGCTCCTCCTAATTTTCAGACCTTTTCATGCTCCTCATATTTTTGACACCTTTTAAGCTCTTCATGTTTTTCAACACCGATTCATTCTCCTCCTATTTTTCAGACAGTTTCGTGCTCCTCATATTTTTCAGACGGTTTCATGCTCCTCACATAATTGAAATCTTTTGAATCTCTTCATATTTTTTCAAACCTTTTAAGGCCCTTCATATTTTTCAACACCGTTTCTTGCTCCTCCTATTTTACAGACCGTTTCATGCTCCTCATATTTTTCAGACCGTTTCATGCTCCTCATATTTTTGACACATTTTGAAGCTCTTCATGTTTTTCAACACCGTTTCATGCTCCTTCTATTTTTCAGACCATTTCATGCTCCTCATATTTTTGACACTTTTTGAAGATCTTCATGGTTTTCTACACTGTTTCATGCTCCTCCTATTTTTCAGACCGTTTCATGCTCCTTCTATTTTTCAGACCGTTTCATGCTCCTCATATTATGGACACCTTATGGAGCTCTTTATATTTTTCACCTCTTTTCAGGCTCTTCATGTTTTACAACACCGTTTCATGTTCCTCCTATTTTTCAGAAAGTTTCATGCTCCTCCTATTTTTCAGACCGTTTCATGCTCCTCATATTATGGACACCTTATGGAGCTCTTCATATTTTTCACACCTTTTCATGCTCTTCATGTTTTTGAACACCGCTTCATGCTCCTCCTATTTTTTAAAACGTTTCATGCTCCTCATATTATGGACACCTTTTGAAGCTCGTCATATTTTTCACCCCTTTTCATGCTCTTCATGTTTTTGAACACCGTTTCATAGTCCTCCTATTTTTCAGACCGTTTCATGCTCCTCATATTTGACACTTTTTGAAGCTCTTCATATTTTTCACACCTTTTCAGGCTCTTCATGTTTTGAACACTGCTTCATGCTCCTCCTACTTTTCAGACCCTTTCATGCTCCTCAAATTTTGAAACCTTTTGAAACTCTTCATATTTTTCACACCTACTCAGGCTCTTCATGTTTTTGAACACCGTTTCATATTCCTATTTTTCAGACCGCATCATGCTTCTCATATTTTTGACATTTCTTGAAGCTCTTCATCTTTTTCACACCTTTTCAGGCACTTCATGTTTTTGTACACCGCTTCATGCTCCTCCTATTTTTCAGACCCTTTCATGCTCCTCATATTTTTCACACCTTCTGAAGCTCTTCATATTCTTCAAACCTTTTGAAGCTCTTCATATTTGTCACACCTTTTCAGGCTCTTCATGTTTTTGAACACCGCTTCATGTTCCTCCTATTTTACAGACCGTTTCATGCTCCTCATATTTTTGACACCTTTTCAGGCTCTTCATGTTTTTCAACACCAATTCATGCTCCTCCTATTTTTCAGTCCGTATCATGCTCCTCATATTTTTGACACTTTTAGAAACTCTTCATTTTTTCACACCTTTTCAGGCTCTTCATATTTTCCAACACCGCTTCATGCTCCTTCTATTTTTCAGAACGTTTCATGCTCCTCATATTTTTGACACCTTTTGAAGCTCTTCATATTTTTCACACATTTTCACGCTTTTCATGTTTCTGACCAATGTTTCAAGCTCCTCCTATTTTTCACAACTATTTAAGCTCTTCATATTTTTCACACCTTTTCAGGTTAGTCATGTTTTTCAACACCGCTACATGCTCCTCCGATTTTTCAGACCGTTTCATGCTCCTCATGTATTTCACACCTTGTGAAGCTCTTCATATTTTTCACACCTTTTCAGGCTCTTCATGTTTTTCAACACCGCTTTATGCTCCTCCTAATTTTCAGACCGTTTCATGCTCTTCATATTATTGACAGCTTTTGAAGCTCTTCATATTTTTCACACCTTTTCAGGCTCTTCATGTTTTTGAACACCGCTTCATGCTCCTCCTAAATTTCAGACCGTTTCATGCTCCTCTACTTTTTGACACCTTTTGAAGGTCTTCATATTTTTCACACCTTTTCAGGCTCTTCATGTTTTTCAACACCGCTTCATGCTAATCGTATTTTTCATACCATTTCATGCTCCTTATATTTTTCACACCTTTTGATGCTCTTCATATTCTTCACACCTTGCCAAGCTCTTCATATTTTTCAAACCTTTTGAAGCTCTTCATATTTGTCACACCTTTTCAGGCTCTTCATGTTTTTGAAAACCGCTTCATGTTCCTCCTATTTTACAGACCGTTTCATGCTCCTCATATTTTTGACACCTTTTCAGGCTCTTCATGTTTTTCAACACCAATTCATGCTCCTCCTATTTTTCAGACCGTATCATGCTCCTCATATTTTTGACACTTTTAGAAACTCTTCATTTTTTCACACCTTTTCAGGCTCTTCATATTTTCCAACACCGCTTCATGCTCCTCCTATTTTTCAGAACGTTTCATGCTCCTCATATTTTTGACACCTTTTGAAGCTCTTCATATTTTTCACACATTTTCACGCTTTTCATGTTTCTGACCAATGTTTCAAGCTCCTCCTATTTTTCACAACTATTTAAGCTCTTCATATTTTTCACACCTTTTCAGGCTCTTCATGTTTTTCAACACCGCTTCATGCTCCGCCGATTTTTCAGACCCTTTCATGCTCCTCATGTAATTCACACCTTGTGAAACTCTTCATATTTTTCACACCTTTTCAGGCTCTTCATGTGTTTGAACACCGCTTTATGCTCCTCCTAATTTTCAGACCGTTTCATGCTCTTCATATTATTGACAGCTTTTGAAGCTCTTCATATTTTTCACACCTTTTCAGGCTCTTCATGTTCTTGAACACCGCTTCATGCTCCTCCTAAATTTCAGACCGTTTCATGCTCCTCATCTTTTTGACACCTTTTGAAGGTCTTCATATTTTTCACACCTTTTCAGGCTCTTCATGTTTTTCAACACCGCTTCATGCTAATCGTATTTTTCATACCGTTTCATGCTCCTTATATTTTTCACACATTTTGAAGGTCTTCATATTTTTCACACCTTTTCAGGATCTTCATGTTTTTGAACACCTCTTCATGTTCCTCCTATTTTTCAGACCGTTTCATGCTCCTCATATTTTTGACACCTTTTCAGGCTCTTCAGGTTTTTGAACACTGCTTAATGCTCCTCCTATTTTTCAAACCGTTTCATGCCCTTCATATTTTTGACACATTTTGAAGCTCTTCATATTTTTCACACCTTTTCAGGGTCTTCATGTTTTTGAACACCGTTTCATGCTCCTCCTGTTTTTCAGACCTTTCATGCTCCTCATATTTTTGACACCTTTTGAAGCTCTTCATATATTTCACACCTTTTCAGGCTCTTCATATTTTTCAACACCATTTCATGCTCCTCCTATTTTTCAGATCGTTTCATGCTCATCTCATTTTTGAAAGCTTTTGAAGCTCTTCATTTTTTTCACACCTTTTGAAGCTCTTCATATTCTTCATACGTTTTCATGCTCTTTATGTTTTTCAACACTGCTTCTTGCTCCTCCTATTTTTCAGACCGTATCATGCTCCTCATATTTTTGACACCTTTTGAAGCTCTTCATATTTTTCACACCTTTTCAGGCTCTTCATGTTTTTGAACACCACTTCATGCTTCTCCTATTTTTCAAACAGTTTCATGCTCCTCATGTATTTCACACTTTTTGAAGCTCTTCATATTTTTAACACCTTTTCAGTTTCTTTATGTTTTTCAACACCGCTTCATGCTCCTCCTATTTTTCAGATCGTTTCATGCTCCTCATATTTTTGACATCTTTTGAAGTTTTTCATATTTTTCACACCTTTTCTGGCTGTTCATGTTTTATAACAAGTCTTCATGCTCCTTTATTTTTCAGACCATTTCATGCTCCTCATGTATTTCACACCTTTTGAAGCTCTTCATATTTTTCACACCTTTTGAACCTCTTCATATTTTTCACACCTTTTCAGGCTCTTCATGTTTTTCAACTCCGCTTCATGCTTCTCCTATTTTACAAACCATTTCATGCTCCTCATATTTTTGACACCTTTTGAAGCACTTCATATTTTTCACACCTTTTCAGGCTCTTCATGTTTTTGAACACCGCTTTATGTTCCTCCTATTTTTCAGACCGTTTCATGCTCCTCATATATTTGACACCTTTTGAAGCTCTTCATATTTTTTACAACTTTTCAGACTTTTCATGTTTTTGAACACCTCTTCATGCTCCTCCTATATTTCACACCTTTTGAAGCTCTTCATATTTTTCACACCTTTTTAGGCTCTTCATGTTTTTCAACAAGGCTTCATGCTCCTCCTATTTTTCAGACCGTTTAATGCTCCTCATGTATTTCACACCTTTTGAAGCTCTTCATATTTTTCACACCTTTTGAAACTTTTCATATTTTTCACATTTTTGAAGCTCTTCATAATTTTCACACGTTGTCAGACTCTTCATGTTTTTCAACACCACTTCATGCTCCTCCTATTTTTCATAATGTTTCATGCTCCTCATATTTGTGACACCTTTAGAAGGTCTTCATATTTTTCTCAACTTTTCAGGCTCTTCATGTTTTTCTGCACCACTTCATGCTCCCCTTCTTTTTCAGACCGTTTCATGCTCCTCATATTTTTGACACCTTTAGAAGCTATTCATATTTTCCACACCTTTTCAGTCTCTTCATTTTTTTCAACACCACTTCATGCTCCTTTTATTTTTCAGAACGTTTCATGCTCATCTCATTTTTGACACCTTTTGAAGCTCTTCATATTTTTCACACCTTTTGAAGCTCTTCATATTTTTCACACGTTTGCAAGCTCTTCATGTTTTTCAACAAAGTTTCATGCTGCTTCTATTTTTCAGACCGTTTCATGCTCTTCATATTTTTCACACCTCTTCAGGCTCTTCATGTTTTTCAACACCGCTTCATGCTCCTCCTATTTTTTCAGACCGTTTCCTGCTCCTCATAATTTTGACACCTTTTGAAGCTCTTCATATTTTTCACACCTTTTCAGGCTCTTCATGTTTTTCAACAACTTTTCATGATCCTCCTATTTTTCAGACCGTTTCATGCTCCTCATATATTCGACACCTTTTGAAGCTCTTCATATAGTTCACACCATTTCAGGCTCTTCATGGTTTTCAACACCACTTCATTCTCCTCTTATTTTTAAGACCGTTTCATGCTCCTCATATTTTTGACACCTTTAGTACCTCTTCATATTTTTCACACATTTCCAGGCTCTTCATATTTTTCAACACACTTTCTTGCTCCTCCTATTTTTCAGATCGTTTCATGCTCCTCATATTTTGATACCTTTTGAAGCTCTTCATATTTCTCACACCTTTTCAGGCTCTTCATGTTTTTCAACACCGTTTCATGCTCCTCCTATTTTTCAGACCGTTTAATGCTCCTAATATATTTGACACGTTTTTAAGCTCTTCATATTTTTCACACCTTTTCAGGCTCTTCATGTTTTTGAACACTGCTTCATGCTCATACTATTTTTCAGACCGTTTCATGCTCATCTCATTTGAGACACCTTTTTAAGCTTTTCATATTTTTCACAACTTTTCAGGCTCTTCATGTTTTTGAACACCGCTTCATGCTCCTCCTATTTTTCAGACCGTATCATGCTCCTCATATTTTTTGACACTTTTAGAAACTCTTCATTTTTTCACACCTTTTCAGGCTCTTCATATTTTCCAACACCGCTTCATGCTCCTCCTATATTTCAGAACGTTTCATGCTCCTCATATTTTTGACACATTTGAAGCTCTTCATATTTTTCACACATTTTCACGCTTTTCATGTTTCTGAACAATGCTTCAAGCTCCTCCTATTTTTCACAACTATTTAAGCTCTTCACATTTTTCACACTTTTTCAGGCTCTTCATGTTATTAAACACCACTTCTTCCTCCTCCTATTTTTCAGACCGTTTCAGGCTCCTCATATTTTTGACAATTTTTGAAGCTCCCCATATTGTTCACACCTTTTGAAACTCTTCATATATTTCACAACATTTCAGGCTCTTCATGTTTTTCAACATCATTTCATGCTCCTCCTATTTTTCAGACCGTTTCATGCTCATCTCATTTTTGACACCGTTTGAAGCTCGTCATATTTTTCACACCTTTTGAAGCTCTTCATATTTTTCACACGTTCTCAGGCTCTTCATGTTTTTCAACCCTTCTTCATGCTCCTCCTATTTTTCAGACCGTTTCATGCTCAACTCATTTTTGACATCATTTGAAGCTCTTCATATTTTTCACACGTTTTCAGGCTCTTCATGTTTTTCAACACCACTTCATTCTCCTCCTTTATTTCAGACCGTTTCATGCTCCTCATATTTTTCACACCTTTTGAATCTCTTTATATTTTTCACACCTTTTCAGGCTCTTCGTGTTTTTGAACACCGCTTCATGCTCCTCCTATTTTTCAGATCGTTTCATGCTCCTCATATTTTTGACACCTTTTGAAGCTCTTCATATTTTTCAAACATTTTCAGGCTCTTCATGTTTTTGAACACCACTTCATTCTCCTCATATTTTTCAAATCGTTTCAGGATCCTCATGTATTTCACACATTTTGAACGTCTTCATATTTTTCACACCTTTTCAATGTCTTCATGTTTTTAAACACCGTTTCATGCTGCTCCTATTTTTCAGAACGTTTCATGCTCCTCATATTTTTGACACTTTTTGAAGCTCTTCATATTTTTCACACCTTTTCAGGCTCTACATGTTTTAGAACACCGCTTCATGATACTTCTATTTTTCAGACCTTTTCATGCTCAACTCATTTTTGACATCTTTTGAAGCTCTTCATATTTTTCACACGTTTTCAGGCTCTTCATGTTTTCAACACCACTTCATGCTCCTCCTTTATTTCAGACCGTTTCATGCTCCTCATATTTTTCACACCTTTTGAAGCTCTTTATATTTTTCACACCTTTTCATGCTCTTCAAGTTTTTGAACACCAGTTCATGCACCTCCTATTTTTCAGACCGTTTCATTCTCCTCATATTTTTGACACCTTTTGAAATCTTCATATATTTCACACCTTTTCAGGCTCTTCATTTTTTTGAACACAACTTCATGCTCCTCCTATTTTTCAGACCGTTTCATGTTCATCTCATTTTTGACACCTTTTGAAGCTCTTCATTTTTTTCATACCTTTTGAAGATCTTCATATTTTTCACACTTTTTCAGGCTCTTCATCTTTTCAACACCGCTTCATGCTCCTCCTATTTTTCAGACCGTTTTCTGCTCCTCATATTTGACACCTTTTGAAGCTCTTCATATATTTCACACATTTTCAGGCTCTTCATATTTTTGAACACCGCTTCATGTTCCTCCTATTTTTCCGACCGTTTCATGCTCCTCATATTTTTGACACATTTTGAAGCTCTTCATATTTTTCACACCTTTTCAGGCTCTTTGTGTTTTTGAACACCGCTTCATGCTCCTCCTATTTTTCAGATCGTTTCATGCTCCTCATATTTTTGACACATGTTGAAGCTCTTCATATTTTTTGTACCTTTTGAAGCTTTTCATATTTTTCACACCTTTTCAGGCTCTTCATGATTTTCAACACCGCTTCATGCTCCTCCTCTTTTTCAGACCGTTTCATGCTCATCTCATTTTGACACATTTGAAGCTCTTAATATTTCTCACATCTTTTGAAGCTCTTCATATTTTTCACGCCTTTTCAGGCTCTTCATGATTTTCAACACCGCTTCATGCTCCTCGTATTTTTAAGACGTTTCATGCTCCTCATATTTTTGACACCTTTTGAAGCTCTTCATATTTTTCACACCTTTTCAGGCTCTTCATATTTTTGAACACCGCTTCATGCTCCTGCAATTTTTCAGACCGTTTCATGCTCCTCATATTTTTGACACGTTTTGAAGCTGTTCATATTTTTCAGACATTTTCACGGTCTTCATGTTTTTCAACACCGCTTCATGCTCCTATTTTTCAGACCGTTTCATGCTCCTCATATTTTTCACACCTTTTGAAGCTCTTCATATTTTTCACACCTTATCAGGCTCTTCATGTTTTTGCACTTCGCTTCATGCTCCTGCTATTTTTCAGAACGTTACATACTCCTCATATTTTTGACACGTTTTGAGGCTCTTCATATTTTTCACACCTTTTCAAGCTCTTCACGAATTTGAACACCGTTTCATGATCCTCCTATTTTTCAGAACGTTTCATGCTCCTCATATTTTTGACACCTTTTAAAGCTATTCATATTTTTCACACCTTTTCAGGCTCTTCATGTTTTTGAACACCGCTTCATGCTCCTCCTATTTTTCAGACCGTTTCTTGCTCCTCATATTTTTGACACCTTTTGATGCTCTTCATATTTTTCACACCTTTTGAAGCTCTTCATATATTTCACACCTTTTCAGGCTCTTCATGTTTTCAACACCACTTCATGCTCCTCCTATTTTTCAGCCCCTTTCATGCTAATCTAATTTTGATACCTATGAACCTCTTCATATTTTTCACACCTTTTCATGCGCTTCATGTTTTTGAACACCAGTTCATGCTCGTCTTATTTTTCAGAACGTTTCATGCTCCTCCTATTTTTTACACCTTTTGAAGCTCTTCATATTTGTCACACCTTTGCAGTCTCTGCATTTTTTTGAACACCGCTTCATGCTCCTCCAATTTTTCAAACCGTTTCATGCTCATCTCATTTTTGACACCTTTTGAAGCTCTTCATATTTTTCACACCTTTTGAATCTCTTCATATTTTTAACACCTTTTCAGGCTCTTCATGTTTTTGAACACGGCTTCATGCTCCTCCTATATTTCAGACCGTTTCATACTCCTCATATATTGGACACCTTTTGCAGCTCTTCATATTTTTCACTCTTTTTCAGGCTCTTCATGTTTTTCAACACCACATCATGCTCCTCCTATTTTTCAGACCGTATCATGCTCCTCATAATTTTGACACCTTTTGAAGCTCTATATATTTCTCACACCTCTTCAGGCTCTTCATGTTTTTGAGCACCACTTCATGCTCCTCCTATTTTTCAGACCGTTTCATGCTGCTCATGTGTTTCACACCTTTTGAAGCTCTTCATATTTTTCACACCTTTTCAGGCTCTTCATGTTTTTGAACACCACTTCATGCTCCTTCTATTTTTCAGACCGTTTCTTGCTCCTCATATTTTTGACACCTTTTGAAGCTCTTCATATATTTCACACGTTTTAAGGCTCTTCATGTTTTTCAACACCACTTCATGGTCCTCCTTTTTTGCTGACGATTTCATGCTCCTCATATTTTTGACACCTTTTGAAGCTCTTCATATTTCTCACAGCTTTTCAGGCTCTTCATGTTTTTGAACACCACTTCATGCTCCTCCTATTTTTCTGATCGTTTCTTGCTCCTCATATTTTTGACACCTTTTGAAGCTCTTCATATTTTTCACACCTTTTCAGGCTCTTCATGTATTTAACAACGCTTCATGCTCCTCCTATTTTTCAGACCGTTTCATACTCCTCATATTTTTGACACGTTTTGTGGCTCTTCATATTTTTCACACCTTTTCAGGATCTTCATGTTTTTGAAAACCGTTTCATGCTCCTCCTATTTTTCAGACCGTTTCATGCTCCTCATATTCTTGACACCTTTTGAAGCTCTTCATATTTTTCACACCTTTTCAGGCTCTTCATGTTTTTAACAACGATTCATGCTCCTCCTATTTTTCAGACCATTTCATACTCCTCATATTTTTGACATTTTTTGAGGCTCTTCATATTTTTCACACCTTTTCAGACTCTTCATGTTTTTGAACACCGTTTCATGCTCCTCCTATTTTTCAGACCGTTTCATGCTCCTCATATTTTGGCACGTATTGAAGGTCTTCATATTTTTCACACCTTTTGAAGCTCTTCATATTTGTCACACCTTTGCAGTCTCTGCATTTTTTTGAACACCGCTTCATGCTCCTCCAATTTTTCAAACCGTTTCATGCTCATCTCATTTTTGACACCTTTTGAAGCTCTTCATATTTTTCACACCTTTTGAATCTCTTCATATTTTTAACACCTTTTCAGGCTCTTCATGTTTTTGAACACGGCTTCATGCTCCTCCTATATTTCAGACCGTTTCATACTCCTCATATATTGGACACCTTTTGCAGCTCTTCATATTTTTCACTCTTTTTCAGGCTCTTCATGTTTTTCAACACCACATCATGCTCCTCCTATTTTTCAGACCGTATCATGCTCCTCATAATTTTGACACCTTTTGAAGCTCTATATATTTCTCACACCTCTTCAGGCTCTTCATGTTTTTGAGCACCACTTCATGCTCCTCCTATTTTTCAGACCGTTTCATGCTGCTCATGTGTTTCACACCTTTTGAAGCTCTTCATATTTTTCACACCTTTTCATGCTTTTCATGTTTCTGAACACCGCTTCATGCTCCTCCTATTTTTCAGACCGTTTAATGCTCCTCATAATTTTGACACCTTTTGAAGCTCTTCATATTTTTCACACCTTTTCAGGCTCTTCATGTTTTTGAACACCACTTCATGCTCCTTCTATTTTTCAGACCGTTTCTTGCTCCTCATATTTTTGACACCTTTTGAAGCTCTTCATATATTTCACACGTTTTAAGGCTCTTCATGTTTTTCAACACCACTTCATGGTCCTCCTTTTTTGCTGACGATTTCATGCTCCTCATATTTTTGACACCTTTTGAAGCTCTTCATATTTCTCACAGCTTTTCAGGCTCTTCATGTTTTTGAACACCACTTCATGCTCCTCCTATTTTTCTGATCGTTTCTTGCTCCTCATATTTTTGACACCTTTTGAAGCTCTTCATATTTTTCACACCTTTTCAGGCTCTTCATGTATTTAACAACGCTTCATGCTCCTCCTATTTTTCAGACCGTTTCATACTCCTCATATTTTTGACACGTTTTGTGGCTCTTCATATTTTTCACACCTTTTCAGGATCTTCATGTTTTTGAAAACCGTTTCATGCTCCTCCTATTTTTCAGACCGTTTCATGCTCCTCATATTCTTGACACCTTTTGAAGCTCTTCATATTTTTCACACCTTTTCAGGCTCTTCATGTTTTTAACAACGATTCATGCTCCTCCTATTTTTCAGACCATTTCATACTCCTCATATTTTTGACATTTTTTGAGGCTCTTCATATTTTTCACACCTTTTCAGACTCTTCATGTTTTTGAACACCGTTTCATGCTCCTCCTATTTTTCAGACCGTTTCATGCTCCTCATATTTTGGCACGTATTGAAGGTCTTCATATTTTTCACACCTTTTGAAGCTCTTCATATTTTTCACATTTTTGAAGCTCTTCATATTTTTCAAAGCTTTTCAAGCTCTTCCTGTTTTTCCAGAACCCTTCATGCTCCTCCTATTTTTCAGACCGTTTCATGGTCCTCATATTTTTGACACATTTTGAAGCTCTTCTTATATTTCACACCTATTCAGGCTATTCAGGTTTTTCAACACCACTTCGAGCTCCTCGTATTTTTCAGACCGTTTCATGCTCATCTCATTTTTGACACGTTTTGAGGCTCCTCATATTTTTCACACCTTTTCAGGCTCTTCATGAATTTGAACACCGTTTCATGATCCTCCTATTTTTCAGAACGTTTCATGCTCCTCATATTTTTGACACCTTTTGATGCTCTTCATATTTTTCACACCTTTTGAAGCTCTTCATATATTTCACACCTTTTCAGGCTCTTCATATTTTCAACACCACTTCATGCTCCTCCTATTTTTCAGCCCCTTTCATGCTAATCTAATTTTGACACCTATGAACCTCTTCATATTTTTCACACCTTTTCATGCGCTTCATGTTTTTGAACACCGGTTCATGCTCGTCTTATTTTTCAGAACGTTTCATGCTCCTCCTATTTTTTACACCTTTTGAAGCTCTTCATATTTGTCACACCTTTGCAGGCTCTGCATTTTTTTGAACACCGCTTCATGCTCCCCCAATTTTTCAAACCGTTTCATGCTCATCTCATTTTTGACACCTTTTGAAGCTCTTCATATTTTTCACACCTTTTGAAGCTCTTCATATTTTTCACACCTTTTGAAGCTCTTCATATTTTTCACACCTTTTGAAGCTCTTCATATTTTTCACACGTTTTCAGTCTCTTCATGTTTTTCATCACCGCCTTATGCTACTCTTATTTTTCAGACAGTTTCATGCTCCTCATATTTTTCACACCTTTTGAAGCTCTTCATATTTTTCACACCTTTTCAGGCTCTTCATGTTTTTGAACACCTCTTCATGCTCCTCCTATTTTTCAGACCGTTTCATGCTCCTCATATTTTTCACACCTTTTGAAACTCTTCATATTTTTCACACCTTTTCAGGCTCTACATATTTTTGAACACCTCTTCATGCTCCTCCTATTTTTCTGACCGTTTCATGCTCCTCATATATTTGACATCTTTTGAAGCTCTTTATATTTTTCACACGTTTTCAGGCTCTTCATGTTTTTGAACACCGCTTCATGCTCCCCCTATTTTTCAGAACGATTCATGCTCCTCATATTTTTGGCACCTTTTTAAGCTCTTCATAATTTTCACACCTTTTCAGACTCTTCATGTTTTTCAACATTGCTTCATGCTCCTCCTTTTTTTCAGACCGTTTCATGCTCCTCATGTTTTCGACACCTTTGGAAGCTGTTCATGTATTTCACTCCTTTTCAGTTTCTTCGTGTTTTTCAACACCGTTTCATGCTGCTCCTATTTTTCAGACCGTATCATGCTCCTCATATTTTTCACACCTTTTGAAGCTCTTCATATTTTTCACACCTTTTCAGGCTCTTCTTGCTTTTTAACACCACTTCATGCTCCTCATATTTTTCAGACCATTTCATGCTCCTCATATTTTTGACACCCTTTGAAGCTCTTCATAATTTCCACACTTTTTCAGACTCTTCATGTGTTTCAACATTGCTTCATGCTCCTCCTATTTTTCAGACCGTTTCATGCTCCTCATATTTTTGACACCTTTTATGCTCTTCATATTTTTCACACCTTTTCAGGCACTTCAAGTTTTTGAACACCTTTTCATGCTCCTCCTACTGTTGAGACTGTTTCATACTCCTCATATTTTTGACACCTTTTAAGCTCTTCATATTTTTCACACCTTTTCATGCTCTTCATGTTTTTGAACACCTTTTCATGCTCCTCCTACTTTTAAGACTGTTTCATACTCCTCATATTTTTGACACCTTTTTAAGCTCTTCATATTTTTCACACCTTTTCAGGCTCTTTATCTTTTTGAACACCGTTTCATGCTATTCCTTTTTTTGACACCTTTTGAAGCTCTTCATATTTTTCACACCATCTCATGCTCTTCATGTTTTTCAACACCGTTTCATGCTCCTCCTATTTTTCAGACTGTTTCATGCTCCTCATATTTTTGACAACTTTTTAAGCTCTTCATATTTTTCACACCTTTTCAGGCTCTTCATGGTTTTCAACACCACTTCATGCTCCTACTATTTTTCAGAACGTTTCATGTTCATCTCATTTTTGACACCTTTTGAAGCTCTTCATATTTTTCACACCTTTTGAAGCTCTTCATATTTTTGACACCTTTTCAGGCCCTTCATGTTTTTCAACACCGCTTCATGCTCCTCCTATTTTTCAGACCGTTTCATGCTCCTCATATTCGTGACACCACTTGAAGCTCTTCATATTTTTCTCACCTTTTCAGGCTCTTCATGTTTTTGATCACCGCTTCATGCTCCTCCTATTTTTCAGACCGTTTCATGCTCCTCATAATTTTCACACCTTTTGAAGCTCTTAATATTTTTCACACCTTTTAAGGCTCTTCATGTTTATCAACACCACTTCAAGCTCCTCCTATTTTTCAGACCCTTTCATGCAAATCTAAATTTTGACATGTTTTGAAGCTCTTCATATGTTTCACACCTTTTGAAGCTCTTCATATTTTTCACACCTTTTAAGGCTCTTCATGTTTCTCAACACAACTTCATGCTCCTCCTATTTTTCAGACCCTTTCATGCTAAACTTTTTTTGACACCCTTTGAAGCTCTTCATATGTTTCACACCTTTTGAAGCTCTTCATATTTTTCACAATTTTTCAGGCTCTTCACGTTATTGAACACCACTTCATGCTCCTCCTATTTTTCAGACCTTTTCATGCTCCTCATATTTTTCACATCTTTTGAAGCTCTTCATATTTTTCACACCTTTTCAGGCTCTTCATGTATTTGAATACCGGTTCATGCTCCTCATATTTTTCAGACCGTTTCTTGCTCCTCATATTTTTGACACCTTTTGAAGCTCTTCATATTTTTCACACCTTTTGAGGCTCTTCATGATTTTCAACACCGTTTCATGTTCCTCCTATTTATCAGACCATTTCATGCACCTCATATTTTTTAAACCTTTTGAAGCTCTTCATATTTTCCCACCTTTTCACTCTCTTCATGTTTTTCAACACTGCTTCACGCTCCTCCTAATTTTCAGACCGTTTCATGCTCCTCATATTTTTCACACCTTTTGAAGCTGTTCATATTTTGCCCACCTTTTCAGGCTCTTCATGCTTTTCAACACCTCTTCATGATCCTCCTATTTTTCGGACCGTTTCATGCTCCTCATACTTTTGACACCTTTTGAAGCTCTTCATATTTTTCACACCTTTTGAAGCTCTTCATATTTTTCACACCTTTTCAGGCTCTTCATGTTTTTGAACAGCGCTTCATGCTCCTCCTATTTTTCAGACCCTTTCATGCTCAACTCATTTTTGAATCCTTTTGAAGCTCTTCATATTTTTCACACCTTTTGATTATCTTCATATATTTCACACCTTTTCAGGCTTTTCATTTTTTTCAACATCACATCATGCTCCTCCTATTTTTCAGACCGTTTCATGCTCATCTCAATTTGACACCTTTTGAAGCTCTTCATATTTTTCACACCTTTTCAGACTCTTCATGATTTTCAACACCGCTTCATGCTCCTCCTATTTTTCAGACCCTTTCATGCTCATCTCATTTTTGAATCCTTTTGAAGCTCTTCATATTTTTCACACATTTTGAGCTCTTCATATTTTTCAACACCTTTTCAGGCTCTTCATGTTTTTCAACACCGTTTCATGCTGCTTCAATTTTTCAGACCGTTTCATGCTCTTCATATTTTTCACACCTTTTCAGGCTCTTCATATTTTTGAAAGCAGCTTCATGCTCCTCCTATTTTTCAGACCGTTTCATGCTCCTCATATTTTTGACACCTTTTGAAGCTCTTCATATTTTTCACACCTTTTCAGGCTCTTCATGGTTTCCACACCACTTCATGCTCCTCCTATTTTTCAGACCGTTTCATGCTCCTCATATTCTTGACACCATTTGAAGCTCTTCATATTTCTCTCACCTTTTCAGGCTCTTCATGTTTTTGATCACCGCTTCATGCTCCTCCTATTTTTCAGACCGTTTCATGCTCCTCATAATTTTCACACCTTTTGAAGCTCTTAATATTTTTCACACCTTTTAAGGCTCTTCATGTTTATCAACACCACTTCAAGCTCCTCCTATTTTTCAGACCCTTTCATGCAAATCTAAATTTTGACATGTTTTGAAGCTCTTCATATGTTTCACACCTTTTGAAGCTCTTCATATTTTTCACACCTTTTAAGGCTCTTCATGTTTCTCAACACAACTTCATGCTCCTCCTATTTTTCAGACCCTTTCATGCTAAACTATTTTTGACACCCTTTGAAGCTCTTCATATGTTTCACACCTTTTGAAGCTCTTCATATTTTTCACAATTTTTCAAGCTCTTCACGTTATTGAACACCACTTCATGCTCCTCCTATTTTTCAGACCTTTTCATGCTCCTCATATTTTTCACATCTTTTAAAGCTCTTCATATTTTTCACACCTTTTCAGGCTCTTCATGTATTTGAATACCGGTTCATGCTCCTCATATATTTCAGACCGTTTCTTGCTCCTCATATTTTTGACACCTTTTGAAGCTCTTCATATTTTTCACACCTTTTGAGGCTCTTCATGATTTTCAACACCGTTTCATGTTCCTCCTATTTATCAGACCATTTCATGCACCTCATATTTTTGAAACCTTTTGAAGCTCTTCATATTTTCCCACCTTTTCACTCTCTTCATGTTTTTCAACACCGCTTCACGCTCCTCCTAATTTTCAGACCGTTTCATGCTCCTCATATTTTTCACACCTTTTGAAGCTGTTCATATTTTGCCCACCTTTTCAGGCTCTTCATGCTTTTCAACACCGCTTCATGATCCTCCTATTTTTCGGACCGTTTCATGCTCCTCATATTTTTGACACCTTTTGAAGCTCTTCATATTTTTCACACCTTTTGAAGCTCTTCATATTTTTCACACCTTTTCAGGCTCTTCATGTTTTTGAACAGCGCTTCATGCTCCTCCTATTTTTCAGACCCTTTCATGCTCAACTCATTTTTGAATCCTTTTGAAGCTCTTCATATTTTTCACACCTTTTGATTATCTTCATATATTTCACACCTTTTCAGGCTTTTCATTTTTTTCAACATCACTTCATGCTCCTCCTATTTTTCAGACCGTTTCATGCTCATCTCATTTTGACACCTTTTGAAGCTCTTCATATTTTTCACACCTTTTCAGGCTCTTCATGATTTTCAACACCGCCTCATGCTCCTCCTATTTTTCAGACCCTTTCATGCTCCTCAGATTTTTGACACCTTTTGAGGCTCTTCATGTTTTTGAACACTGCTTCATGCTCCTCCTATTTTTCAGAACGTTTCATGTTCATCTCATTTTTGACACCTTTTGAAGCTCTTCATATTTTTCACACCTTTTGAAGCTCTTCATATTTTTGACACCTTTTGAGGCCCTTCATGTTTTTCAACACCGCTTCATGCTCCTCCTATTTTTCAGACCGTTTCATGCTCCTCATATTCTTGACACCATTTGAAGCTCTTCATATTTTTCTCACCTTTTCAGGCTCTTCATGTTTTTGATCACCGCTTCATGCTCCTCCTATTTTTCAGACCGTTTCATGCTCCTCATAATTTTCACACCTTTTGATGCTCTTCATATTTTTCACAACTTTTCAGGCTCTTCATTTTTCAACACCGCTTCATGCTCCTCCTATTTTTCAGACCGTTTCATGCTCATCTCATTTTTGACACCTTTTGAAGCTCTTCATATTTTTCACACCTTTTGAGCTCTTCATATTTTTCAACACCTTTTCAGGCTCTTCATGTTTTTCAACACCGTTTCATGCTGCTTCAATTTTTCAGACCGTTTCATGCTCTTCATATTTTTCACACCTTTTCAGGCTCTTCATATTTTTGAAAGCAGCTTCATGCTCCTCCTATTTTTCAGACCGTTTCATGCTCCTCATATTTTTGACACCTTTTGAAGCTCTTCATATTTTTCACACCTTTTCAGGCTCTTCATGTTTTTCAACAAATCTTCATGATCCTCCTATTTTTCAGACCGTTTCATGCTCCTCATATATTCGACACCTTTTGAAGCTCTTCATATATTTCACACCTTTTCAGGCATTTCATTTTTTTCAGCACCACTTCATGCTCCTCCTATTTTTCAGACCGTTTCATGCTCATCTCAATTTTGACAGCTTTTGAAGCTCTTCTTATTTTTCACACCTTTTCAGGCTCTTCATGTTTTTGAACACCACTTCATGCTCTTCCTGTTTTTCAGACCGTTTCATGCTCCTCATATTTTTCACACATTTTAAAGCACTTCATATTTTTCACAACTTTTCAGGATCTTCATGTTTTTCAACACCGCTTCATGCTCCTCCTATTTTTCAGACCGTTTCATGCTCCTCATATTTTTGACACGTTTTGAAGCTCTTCATATTTTTCACACCTTTTCAGGCTCTTCATGTTTTTGAACACCTCTTCATGCTCCTCTTATTTTTCAGACCGTTTCATGCTCCTCATATTTTTGACACCTTTTGAAGCTTTTCGTATTTTTCACAACTTTTCAGGCTCTTCAAGTTGATCAACACCACTTCATGCTCCTCCTTTTTTGCAGACCGTTTCATGCTCCTCATATTTTTGACACCTTTTGAAGCTCTTCATATTTTTCACACCTTTTGAAGCTCTTCATATTTTTCACACCTTTTCAGGCTCTTCATGTTTTTGAACACCGCTTCATGCTCCTCCTATTTTTCAGACCCTTTCATGCTCAACTCATTTTTGAATCCTTTTGAAGCTCTTCATATTTTTCACACCTTTTGATTATCTTCATATATTTCACACCTTTTCAGGCTTTTCATTTTTTTCAACATCACTTCATGCTCCTCCTATTTTTCAGACCGTTTCATGCTCA